>NC_052500.1:2400000-2760537 GCF_016617805.1 Bactrocera tryoni
TCAGATGGGTGAATCCTATATTATTCGTGTAGATGCTTACTCCAATGAGCACAACGAACTCTTCCAATCAGCCTTAAGTAATCTGGACATATTATCTTGTGATGAGGTTATTTTTCGGGAAAAAACTTCCAAAAGAGTTACACAATTTCTGAAAGAGTAAGGGTATTCAGTGGAAAACAAATGCTATCCAGCGCAGTTGTATCACTTGGGTAAAGAAGGCAGCCTCAAACTACAGCTTAGGTAAACCAGCTATATGGTATTTCATGTTTATTATACTTTACCTTGATTTCTAGAGAACCCGCGGATTACCTCATTAAGCCTTTGACACTGGCAGACGTCGAAGAAGTCGAGAGCGTTTGGCTCTACAAAAGGAAGGGCACCCGCGACGTTATTGAGCGCAACATAAAGCACAACCTCTCCTTTGGCGCTTATCACCGCGATACTGGCGAGCTGTGCGCTTGGGTCTTGATGTAAGTCTGACTAAATCTCTTTGTGTAGTATAACTGTAATTACCACACGCTAACAGTTTATACTTCTCTGCATTTACCCAAATCAGAAATGAGTTGGGCGTTATAGGGTTTTTGTATGTAAAAGATAACTACCGGCGACAGGGTCTGGCTGAGTATTTGGTGATCCGCCTGTGTCACGTGTTGTTCAAGCAAGGATGTGACGCCACGGCTCACATAGTGGACGGAAATATGCCATCGCTGAAACTCTTTAAGCGGCTGGGATTTGAAGCAATTGAGTACGACTATTGGTTTTTAAAGGCGGATCTCTGAAGTAAAGCGGAACAGCACAGACAAGTGGCTGCCTGAAATTGAGAAGAGAGCTCAAAATAAAATCACTACAAAACAAAAAAAAATTGAGTCTACTTTAAGCTTGTTTGCAACTTGAAATGTCTACAAACTGCCAACACCCTTAACAAGTAGTGTGCGCTCGTTTTGTTCTTGGTTTTTACAGACTACTTTGTTGCCATCAATGAACTTACATACTTAGTTGCTTACTTTAGTTTCAATCGCATTTAAATCGATTTCAGTTGTTTCCTTTGCAAAGAAAAGTTATGGAAACGAAGACTAATGTGACTACAAATGTGTGCAAGTGTGTGTGTGTAGATACTGTTGTACGAAATGATCGGAGAAAATGTGTATGTATGCCTAGGTGCATGCCTCCACATGAGTTTGTCTTCCAGCATATCGCTTTGGAAAGCCGACGCCAAACTGTTTTATTTCTTTTTGCTGCAAAGATAAGCGGCTTAGACGTAGAAAACTTGTTCGAGTCTTAGATAGGAAATAAGAAAAGTGAAGGCAGAAGTGCACTTCTGTGATTCCGTTAGGTTTCGAGCGGGGTAAAAATAGAGTAGTATCTATTCTCCATTTCAAATTATAAATACTTTTAGGCAATTCCTATATTTTATCTCGGAAATGTATTCAACAATGAAAAATATGTATTACTAGGTCTATACTAATATTAAACTCGAATTGTTTACTTATTGGTTTTTATTAACTACTTGATCTCGCCTTTTAAAACTCTTTACAATTTGGGCTCCTTAGGTAGGGTCTAAGTTATTTGCAATATATAAGCTTGAACCTAAAGGGTTTTTATAATATTTATAATCTTAACCATGCTTCATAGTTTGGCCATATAGGCCCGCCACAGGCGCGACGCTTGCCTTCGAATTAATTTCGTTGTCTCCTCTTATGAACCAGTAATTGTACTCAATAGGCCGGAACCCTAACTTTGTAAAGAGCCTAGTCGATGGCTCATTTGTATCCTCGATATGCGCACTGGCATCACAACCCTGCTCGGCCAACGTACGACAAATTCGCAACACCAAATCCTCGGCCAGCCCGCGGCGTCTGTAGTTGTTTTTGACATATAAAAGCGCCAAGGTGCCCAATTCGCTGCTACAAGTGTACAGAACAGATGAAAATTATTAAAAAATAATTTTGTTTTCTATGTAATTCGATACGATGTACTTACTGTATTACCCAGGCGCACAATTCACCGCTTTCGGGATGATAAGCGCCCATGGAGAGATTGTACTTGATATTTCTGCTTATAATATAAGGGGAGCTGGCCGACTTATAAGGCCAGTAGTCATCAACTTCTTTAACATCATTCAATGTAAGTGGTTTGATAATGAAGTCGGTGCGTGGTCTGAAAACAAATTCCATTGGCGAGCGAGACAAACGCAGCTGCTTAACTTACCTAACTTCCAGTTTACGGCAATCGCTTTTACTCAGCAGATAAAATTTCGCTGGAAAGCACGTCTTTAGATTAATTCTGTAGCCAAAATCTTCGAGATGCTGCTTCACGAATGCGCATGTTCTCTCACGAAATAGAAACTCAGTAGACGACTTAAAGTTCGTGCGACATAAAGTTTGCTGGAAAAGTGCTGTGTGCTCGGTGGAACAGATATCTGCTCGAATCATGTGACCGTGATTAATTTTATCCTGTGTTTATTAATAAAATAGCGCGAATGTTCACTATTCAAAGTCACTCAGAAAACACTTGAAACGTTTACCTCTAAAATATAAATGCCATGCTCCCGCCAATTGCTGTCAATACTCCAAATGCACACTTCTCGCTTGCACAGTTCGGGGTCTTTGCGCGACCACTGTATATAATTTTCGAGCGCATAGTAGCTGTATGCATTCTTCGGCCAATCTCTACGGTATACGTCGCGTAATGCTGGCCATTCCGTGGTGGGTATCGAAACGATCTGTCCGCAGCTACTTTTGCTCATTGTAATGTTCGAGGTCTCGCGTTGAAACATGAACTGACGCGCCCATCTACTACAAACACCTATTTTGTAAGTACTCCAGCGCCAATTAATAGTCGAGTGGTAGCAAGTGTTCACTAATTTTAGATATCTGGCTTTTTCGTTTACAGTTATCAATATATTTCCTGCCCTTGCCGCTTTAGCATTCAATACGCGCAAGGGCACTTCAAAAATGTATTGAAGACTGTTACGGCCTTTGAATAATTCCATTGATTAATGCCAATTCTGGACATAGCAGTTAAATGTGGTAATCTTGTATACTGGGTTATAAAATGTGTATATGATAAGAATCGAATGACTTACAGGCGGTCAAGTTCATTTTATATATAAACAAATGAACAACTTGCCGAAGCTATATTTTCGTGTATGTATGTATTATTATGCAGAGTTAAGATTAAAATTTACAGATACGAATCGGGGATGCGATATCGGGGGCGATAAACTGTTACAAACAGATGTTAGCAGTTGTAGGTTGTAATTTTAGGTTCTATATATACGTATTTCTATTTATTAAGGAAGGTAGCAACAAGTGCGTAATATTTTCCATCTATAATCAGGCCCCTTTCTATACACTTGAGCTAAGTGCACTTTCGGGAAATAAAGCTCATTCAACAATGGAAATGTTCGGTGTTTTTATGAAGTCTAAAGTGAAAACACTCCACCTAATTAGTATTCGTCTTCTACTTAATGCCAAGTGCTAATGTGTGTAGACAGTTGCACAAGTTGGCCACTTCAGACGAAAATGAGGAAAATATTTATGTACAAGGTTTGTCCGGAAAGTAATAGGACTGAGTCGATTTAAAAAAATGTATTGAACCAATCGTTACAATTCTTTAAAACCTTTCAAAGTAGGCTCCTTCTGCGTCGATGCCACGCTGCCAGCGCCCTTTTTAAGCGTTGAAGGAGTCACGGAAGGCATTCCCCGGAATAGCCTTAAGAGCCGACGTGCATGCTGCTTGGATCGCCTTTCATTGGCCTTTTCAGGCAAGGAAACAAAGAAGTTCAGGGGCCACATCTAGGCTGTATGGCTGCTGCGGAAGCGTTGAGATGTCGGCCTTGGTTAAGTAGCTGTTCACAAAAAAGACGGTGTGAGCCGGGGCGTTGTCGTGGTGCAACTTCCGATCGGCTGCGTTATCTTGTAGGACCCGATTGACCTTTCGTTTGAGTCTCTTAAGGAATTCCACGTAAAACTTGGCGGTGACGGTTTGTTCAGGAGGAACAAATTCATGGTGGACGATGCCTTTGATGTCAAAAAAGACAATGAGCATCGTTTTCACTTTGGATTTGCTCATTCTGCCGGTCTTCATCAGCGGCCTATTCCCGGCCCTCCAAAAAGACCTGTTGCCACCGAAACACACCGCTTTTTGCTAAAGCAACATCTGCAAGCCTGCTTGATTATATCAAATGTCTCTGTCGCAGATTTACCGAGTTTCAGAATTGAATCGTGTATCTCTGCTCTAAAGAACGCTGCATTTTTGGCTTGCACCACTCACAGAAACACGTCGCGCGAAAATGTGTGTCCTGACTCTCCAGGTGCTTGGAGACAACTGACTAGCCTCTCGTTCGTTAGCTAGGAACGCCCTCTACCGATCCAGTCGGTACGCGCACACTTCGAAGTACAGACGCGGCGGAAGAAAATCAGTCCTATTACTTTCCGGACAAACCCTGTATATGTGCCCTAAGTGCTATAATTATTTGGAGAGAATCAGTCTGGCAGGGAATTAATAAATAAAACTATTGGATTTAACGTTTATTGTCAATATAGGAAGATGTCGCTATTAGCTGATTAATTGGAACCGTGACAATATCGTGACTCTTTTTGACTTTAGACCGACGGTCCGAAAATTCAGTCTTTACGACGCCACTTAAGTCTGCTGCCGTTGCAATGCGCTTATGGGCAAAAAATTTCCGGTATAACGGCAACTTATGTAAACACATGCGTCGACATTTAATAATCGCTAGTGTACGAGTATAGTATGACTTAAGCTACCAAAGGACTTAAAGATATCATTTCAATTGCTTTGTTTCAAGAAAACGAAATAGCGTCATTTAGCGCTTCATTTGTAGAAATGATTCTATATTTGCATGCAATATTATTTCAAAGAACTCACTCAACTCAACAAACAAATGCTATTTCAAGTGAAAAGCGAAAATAGTAAACCACTAAGCGGATTTTATGAGAAATATTTAGTTTTATTGAGTCAACGTTGGACAAATTTCTCTATTAAATTTACCAAGAACGTATGAGAGAAGAAAAATGCGCCAAAGAGAGCTGAAAAAATGAAAAATTTTGACAAAGCCAAATTTCAAATCCGCGAAATCTAATAAATTTGTGGAAAAGCACAGTTTGGCGTGGAAGAATGTATGAAAATGCATATTTATGCGATGAGGCATCCGTATGCTTGTATGTAACCCAGTATAAAATATATGTATCTAGACTGACTGCTCTCTGCTAATAATACTAAATATGATATGATTAGTTGCATCATCTCAAAATAGTCGAGTTAGATATAGTGTTACGTATGTATGTATAAATGATAAGGGCGATTAGACGAGTTGAAATCCGAGTGACCATCTGTCTCTCCGTATGTCCGTCCTTCTTTGCTTGCGATAACTTGATTTAAAACGAAGGTACCTTGATGAAACTTAGTACAATAATTTCTTAATCAAAAAGTGAGGGCATATTCGTAGATGGGTGTTCCGGTAAGACCTCTAATATCTCTTAAACGACTAAAGTTACAACAACCTAATTCGCCTAGAGGAAATAGTACATATAATAGAAACATTTAATTTTACCCCCGAGATGGTATGATAGGGCTTTGAAGGAGTCAAGATTGGATAATGGACGTCGCACCGCCCTCCTTTGGGTGAAATCACTTATCTCGATATTCTCGATAAATGTGAATCAAACTCGCTACATAACATTTCTTTGAAATTTCTGTGTTCCAGTGTGAAAATTAGCGAAATCGAGCTACAACCCGCCTACTTTCCATATCTTCTTCTTCTTTACTGGCACAGAAACCGTTGACGCGGTTATAGCCTAGTAAACAGCAGCGCGCTAGTCGTTTCTTCTTTTCGCAAGGTGGCACAATTGGAGATTCCAAGCGAAGTCAGGTTCTTCTCCCCCTGGTCCTTCCAACGGAGTGGAGGTCTTCCTTTTCCTCTGCTTCCCCCGGCGGGTACTGCGTCGAATACTTTCGAGCTGGAGTGTTTTCGTCCATTCGGATGACATGACCTAGCTAGCGTAGCCGCTGGCCTTTAATTCGCTGAACTATGTCAATGTCGTCGTATATCTCATACAGCTCATCGTTACATCGAATAAGATATCCGCCGTGGACAACGCACAAAGGACCGTACATCTTTCGCAGAACCTTTCTCTCGAAAACTCGTAACGTCAACTCATCAGATGTCGTCATCGTCCATGCCTCTGCACCATACAGCAAGACGGGAATATTGAGTGACTTATAGAGTTTTGTTTTTGTTCGTCGAGAGAGGACTTTACTTCTCAATTGTCTACTTAGTCCGAAGTAGCACCCGTTGGCAACAGATTACCTTATTACCTTATTATCGAAATAATATCAGTTAATGGCTGAGATATTTAATTGAAATTTAGAGAGAAGCCTTTGCTGATAGTTGTGTGCCTGTGTGTTACAAAGAGGTTAAATCGGGTCAAACTTCCCTTAAGTAAGGTGAAAACTCTCCCTAGACCCATATAATTAACAGGGATTATGTACCTGAAGGTGCTTCCCGGCCTTAATACTTGCAAGTTGAAAGAGAATGAAATGTTCTGTTATACCTGAACTTTGCTCTTCCTTACTTGTTCATTTTGATTTTTGAAATAACAAGAGCGATAATGACCATTTGCTGCGGAACGGCATGCACTAGTTTCAGTTGATGTAAAAGTAGACCACTCTATCACTTCAATAAAGGAGAACGGAATGAAAGCCATTTCGAAATTTGACAATTTCTGCAGTGAAAAAAGTCTCGAAAAAGAGCAAATGAGACAAACATTTTATTTATTGTTATACACTCGCATATTGAATTCATGTCAGATATGACGATAATGAAACAGAATTGAGCAGCAACGGTATGCAATTGAACGTTATTTCTTTTGAGACAGCAACTATCAGAGTGAGGTCGTCATAACTTCGCCTTGATTTCCGAAGTAAAAGTTGTTTGCATTTATAAGCTTGACGCTCGCGTAGCTATTGTGTGCCCATATTTTCTTTCTTACATTGTCCTAGGAAACGCCAACATCTGAATTATTAACTGTAAAATGCATTGGCTAATGAGACGGATGCCAACGAAAAGGAAGAGCATACAAAGAGTGGTAAACAGAGAAAATATGTTACTTTTCTCTCATTATTTGGGTGGAGTAAAAACAGAGTAATATAGAGGTGTTACTGTGGAGATTTGGTGATTCGAAAAAACGAAAAAGATTTTTGTATTTTTTAGTCAAATTATACATACATTCTCTAAAATTTTGATTTTGTGTTTCACGATAAAATTTTTGCTTTGCAGAAATTTCGCTTAATTTATCTTACTTTGTTGTTGCATTGATATACATATATCGGTTTACTATATGTATGTAAATTGGGAATGTTTGAAAACTTGCAACTATACCCAAATGCGGCGCTGCTAAAGCATTTTAAGCTCTCGCTAAAATCCAGCACCACTCATTTGATGGAGTTCAACTCAAATTAGCAACCTAATTGTGCGATTCATGACGTCATCTGCATTGCAAATGCATGGAGCGCATCAACCAACCATGCCAACAACTCGCTTTGTTTATTTTAGGCACGAGAGGGCGCGGCAACAAGTTTAGTGGTCGCCGAATTTGCAGTGCTGGCTTGCCAAAGGGCGACTGGCTTAGTCCGTCGTATTCAAATTTACGCAAATAAGTCGCCAAATGCGAGTCAACAAGTCAAAGAACACGCGCGCTCCACCATCCAGTCTTTTCAGCCTGTAGACTCGCGTCACACACACTTACATGTATACATTAATGAATTTGAATTTGAACAAATGACCGCCATACAGCCAACACTAGGCGACACAATGCGCGCATCAGCAACACATTGCCAATTGAGTGTGTTTGTGTGCATGTGGCGCTACTTATGCTTAGCAACCGTAGGACAACAAAGACAAAGCGTCGACGCAACACGCTCAATCGGAGCGCATTTTACAAGTCAGCGCGCATAAATGACAACGAGGAATGCCGCCATGAAACACTAAAGCAACAACAAATATGTGAATGAAGGCGCGCATGGAATTAACACCGTCACGCGACCACACGCCTCGTTCCGTACAAGCAACGCTATTTAGGTTGAGTCGCGCCACCACTGGGTGGTCGATGCGTTGTGGCGTTAATGCGAGGCGGCCTCTATGCGTTGTTGAACTCACCCATTCACACACTCACATTTGCGAGTTCATTTTGAAAATTTCGACAGCCAGGCTTTGAGTTAAGCCATGGTCATGTAGAGCTTATATTCGCTTGCTGCACTGTGTACAGTTACTCGTCTACGCGTGTACTGCATCGCAATGATAAATGGGAGCACGTCCTGTGGCAAGCAGATTTTTGGTTTACCATGGCGTCACGGGAGAACTTGCGCCAGCCAACGTAGCATAGCAATACATAGTATACCGTTACTACTTAGCCCGCTTTCAGGAGTCTCAACGAAGAAACTTGGTTGCCTGTTAATTAGTGACTTTTTGGAAGATTAACGTAGACTGAGTTGGGAAGTCTTTGGAGGCTTCACAAATATCGTGCCTGCAATAAAAGCTCATGGCCAAAAGCTCATAAAGTCTGCTATTCGTTGCTGGTAACTTAAGGAATGGCAGCAAAGAGAAAGGGTTTGCTTCAACGGTTGGTTGATAAGTCGCAACTTCTACGTATATCGTCCATTATGATGAAACCAAAGCATAATTCAGAAACTTTAAATGAAATGTAAAAAAATACTCTGGAAATCATAATATTGGGTAGTCGAAAAAGTATTTTCGTCGCTTTGGTAGACCTATCGTTGAAAAAGTCAATGAAATTATAGAAAAGATTGACCAGGACCGTCACATAAGCTACCTTGACATCGCTAAGGAACTTAACATTCATCATCAAACGGTTTTGAACCATGGCTACAAAAAAAAACTCGACGTTTGGGTACCAAATTAATTGTCTGAGAAAAATTTAGTGGACCGAATTAACAACTGCGAATGCTAACAGGCGACAAAAAGTGGATCAAATACGACAATAATCTGTGAAAAAGATCATGGTCCAAACGTGGTGAAGCTCAAAAAATGGTCACAAAGCCAGAATTGACAGCTCGAAAGGTTATGAGTGTTTGGTGGGATTGGAAAGGAATCATCCACTGTGAGCTGCTTCAGCCTGGTCAAAAGATTGATTCTACTTTTTACTGTCAACAACCGATGAGATTGAAACAAGCAATCGAAAAAAACGGCCAGAACTGTTCAACAGAAAGGGCTCCGTTTTCCATCATGACAACGCTAGACCACACATATCTTTGATGACTCTGCTAAAACTGGCAGAGCTTGGCTGAGAAGTTTTGATGCGTATAACATATAGCCCTAACCTTGCACAATCGGACTACCATTTGTTTCGGTCAATGCAGAACTCTCTTAATGGAATAAAGTTGGCTTGAAGACAAGAATTACTTGTCGCAGTTTTTCGAGAAACTAAAACAGTTTTACACCGATGAAGTAATGTTACTAGCGGAAAATGGCAAAATGTGGTCGACCAAAATGGTACATATTTGGCTCACTAAAGCTCATTATAAAAAAAAAATAAGTTGTAGTTTGATTATAAATATGAAAATACTACCCAATAGTATCGTATTCGATTCTCAACTTTTCAGTTGGCTCTGCTTTCTTTTCTGCTTTCTCACCTGGCTTTGTAAGTCCACTTAATTTAAGCCAATATATGCTAATATAAAGCCAAAATCTCTCATTTGATGGAGGATATATTCAGCGTCCACTTTCGAGATAGCGAATGCAAATGATTCAACACTTGGCCATAAAATTGCAATTAGCGATTTCAGCACTTAAATTAAACGCCTTTTGTTGCGAAAATTTCGGTTTATTAGGGTTGTTCAAAAAAATCTGTGGAAATATGTGAAATAAATTACTCTTACTTTCCCTTCCTCAGAAACTGATAACTGATGAGAGGTTGAAGATAGGGACTAAAGAAACGCAAATAGTAGAACCAGTTCGAAATCCCTATCTATAGTTTTAATAAAATAATACTGGGTAGGGAACTCAGGATCTGAGGCAAATTAAGAAATTACCAACCAAAACCACCAGCCGTTAAGTTGTTCGCTTCTGACCAAACCAACTGGGAATATCTATAATGCGTTGTCAACCAAACTGAATCCAGCTTATGCGGCATTTTGCATCACCCTAGTGTTTTACCGTAGAGAGCAACATTTTAAATAACTTCCTGCCAAACTGCTCCGAAAAGTTAAAATACTTGAGAAGTTGTGATTGCAACATGTAAATTTCGCCGTGCTTAAAGAAAGCGCGGGCGCATAGACACTATAATTTCGTAGCAAAGCCAAAAGTAGCGCCCGACCCAACTATCTAGTCGACTGTTGCGCTTTGGCAGTGGCATAAATTGTGTTGCACTTTAACAAGACAAATTTAAAGTACTTGCAACGCTTAAGAGAGGGTGTCTGGCGGCGAGGTGCGAGTTGTGGTCAGCGCCTCGCGAGCATTTGCGGAGCTCTTCACACTTTTTACGCCGTGTGTTTTCGCTTTTCTTTAGCTCTATCCACATTATGCTCACCTCCCTTGTTGGTGTTGTTATTTAAATTGGTACTTTCATCGTCTATATTTATTAGCTGGTCTACATTTCGGGCCGTTTCGATGGGTAAAGCTAGACTCACTGTAAAAAAGCGTCTTTTAGTTGGCAACGCCACACCATTCAAAAAGAAATTTAAATGAAAATGTACAAAAATAAAAACTTTGGTGGTGGCTTTAACACACACAACCACACAGAGCCGCGTGGCCAGCTACGCAACTGCGGAAGGCTGTGCTTTGTCAGCGGAGTCAGTAGGTCAGGGCAAATGCCGCATTTATAGGCTTTTCGTGTTGTTCCTTCAGCTCACCTTGCGGCGCCACTGCATTTGCTTACAAAATACACGCACGAAAATGTGCTAAGAGGCCTTTCGCCGCAAACGAAAAGCTAGCACTGACCCACGTTTACTTTTCTGCCCATAGATTACCTGAGTGTGACCTTCTGGGCACCGCACTTTTACAAACCCCACTTTAGGCGCTGGGCAAAATAAAAAAATATAGAAAATACTACTCCCTCAGTGGCATAAATGAAAAGTGGCGGAAAGAACACTTAGCTACGCTCCTGCACTGACAGTTTTAATAAAAGTGTAGCAGGGCTTAGCGCACTCATTGCATCCGCACAGTGTGTGAGTTCAAGGAGGTTATATGGGACTTTTAATTACTCCGAAGAAATTTTGCGACATAACCGTACTTTGTTTTGCAAGTAAATCTTTTTCAAATTACCTCATCTCTGACGTTAGATGAGCAAGGAAAGCTTTCCACATTTTCCTCACGACATTTGCTCTCCGCTTGGTCCAACTTATACATTTACGCATGTAATCACTCTTGCTAACAGGTACTACTTTGGAAAGTAAAGGCCTCTCCTGACGATCAAAGACGAACAGTCTCTGCTTTGAAATCCAACGCAGAATCACTGTTGCCAACAGGTGCCCCTTTAGAATGTAAAGTCCTTTTCCGACGAACAGAGAAAAACAGAGACAAAACTCTACAAATCCCTCATCATTCGCGTCCTGCTATATGAAGCGGAGGCAAGGAGTGTTCGAGAAGAAGAAATTTTTGCTGAAGATTTATTATTATATAGAGTAGAGGTACGCGATTAAATTCTTCTGGTGTGTTTCGGTGGCACCAGGCCTTTTTGGAAGGCCGGAATATATGTATATATACTAAATCACGCACGTTACGTGATAAAATCACGCAATTCCTCGTCTCATATTTAAAGTGACGTTTTCTAAAGCTATCTTCCATTTATTTTCGAATTGATTGCTAGCTGAACACTTTGCTATCTGTTGTTTTTTGTTTTTGAAAGCTATTTTCTAAAAGCTTTTACTAATGCTTTTGAAAAATACTTGCAATACATATTGACATGCGAAATGCTCGCTCTTTCCATTACTGTCTGTTAACGCGGCTGGGATGTCTGCTTCGTTGAACCGTGAGTGACAGTTTTTTGTTACTGCCGCTAATGCAGTTACCGTTACTGTTACCCTAGCGTTGAACCCCATTTGATTGATGGGTTTTTCTACACAGGTTAGGTACCTAAGCAGGAGTGTTTTGTCCAAAGTAAGAACTTACATACATTTAACACATTTGTACAATATGTCAGTGTATATACATACATATACGATATTAGCAGTTATAAAAATATCATAGAACTTATTAGCAGAAAAAGACGCTTACAGCAATTAAAAGTCTCCCATTTTTAAAATAAAATAAACAAGAGTCCATTTATTAATTAAATTTGAGAACTTTTGGTACTGTCTAATTGCTGTTCCATCACTGCTGAGAATGGTTTCGAAAGTTATCCTGCACTTCAACCAGCATGAAAGCCAGTATGTAATTTAAACTTGCGCGTGATACTAAAACTTAGTAGTGACGAGCTGACGAAGATGAGAAAACTTTAGTCTCTGAGTTTATTCAATCGCAGCTGAAAGCGCAAAAGACAGTTGTCAAAGGAGTTAATGCCGAATTGAGCGAAAACGCCACTCGAACTTATATATATATAACTTACGGGTGTATATGTAGCCAAAGAAGTAAAGTTTGAGACAATTACAACAAAGCGTAACTTCCATTGGCAGGTAGAGTGGTGTGTTAAGCGTCTCACACTAGTACACTTAGAGTTTTCATTACTTCCACAGAGTGTCATATAGAAGCATATACCTGCTCCATTTCACTGAGGTGGAAAATGGGAACTTGTAGACAATTTTATGATCCATGAACTAAGTCGCATTTGCTTCGGTCGGTGGCTGCACGAGCTAATTTAATGGGTCTGTTTGATGATCGGTGCATAATTCGTGTTTCGGCGGAACATAGGCATGATATGTAGAACCTGGCAACCCTCGTTGGCAAAACGTGGTTGTTTTACGAAAATGGTCAACACCACTAACTGGTACTAATTCCTTAACCAGCGCACTCTCCTACATTTTATGTTGTCAAATGAGTGTGTGGTTTGATAAAAAGCAATTACGACTTTTGATATATGTGTATTAGAGTGATTCAATTCGTTTGGTACTCGGAAAAATAGGCTCCTAGACACCTCTAAGAAAGCCTCTCCAAACATGAGTTTCTAATTGTAACGGGAAGGTCCTCCTACATACTATACTATTTTTTCTTATTATCAGATAGAAAAATTTATATCTCGCTTCCAACTACTTAAAAAAATATCTTGTTCCTTAGATTTTGTAGGAAATTGAATGCTCTACAAAAAAGGTCTGATATGATTTTTTCGTAAACCCAAACGTTTAAAAGATATTAACAGTTAAAGTTTGATTATTTTTGGGAAAATTGTTTATTTCTTATGAATTTTATAACTCAATGAAAAAAATTTTTTTTTTTGAATCACTCTAATGTGTATGTATGAATGTCCGCGTGTCCATAACAACCCGCATAATATTTTGAAAATTTAATTAAGAGCTCCGTAGTCCATGATTATTAGCCGCTTTTAGTGCACAAAATAGAGTGTTTTAAATTAAGTAGAGCAAAGTTTTAATCAGACACGTTTAATTTTTCCTCTTTGTATTTTATGCACGACTCCATATGGGCATATTCATTTACTAAACGCCACATGACTGCATATATGAGTACATTCGGTTCAAAGGCAGGCTATGCACGAGACAAAGAAGCTTCACTTCCACTCCTTCTGTGTTCCCATTTTCCCGCAGCAACGTCTTACCACGCTTCATTGGGCCACCGCATGTTGGCCTGAGGTGACAGGTGCTCGCCGCTTTTTCACATTTTGGCAGGATTTTGTGGTGCTCTCAAAGCACGAGAGCGCTGCAATTTCGGCAATATGCTGTGCTTGATGAAAGGTACACAAGAGCATGCCCAAGATTATTGCGCTGTCGACGAAGTGCCGTGACGGCCACAAAACTGTCGGTGGCAGCAAAAGAACTGCTGATCTTTGCGCTGTTGGCGTGGGCGTCAAAGGCACATCATAGACCTAAATATGCTGCAGAACGCAGTACCTTCAAGCTGTGGCATTCGTAAGCATACATGAGTGTAAAGTGGAACGGTATGATCGTGTGTTTGCTGCAAGGAATACTGTATTTAAGTATTTGCATTAAATTTCAAATTGAATATTAAGAAAATATAAGAAATAACAAATGTCCGAAAAATCCAGCAAAACTTCTGCCTCGGTACGCTTTATTTCACAGGCCTGTGTTAATTACTATAAAATTAGCTTTCGGGGAATTGAAATAAGTCCGCTTACCAGACTTTGAAGCTCCTAGCTATTCTGTTATGAGCAGGTACCCAAACGAGAGTGCTGATAAATAGCTTGGTGCTGTGTCCTGTGAAGACAGACACTCCTTGACTAGCTTAGATCTCGCAGCTTCTAACTGAAAGACACTACAGTATCCCGGTAGCCTAGAGAGTTTCTTAATATGCCTTCAACCTTTCTAGCTTTGACTCATCCTTGAAAAATCTCACTGTGCCGCTTCTCAAGCGATTATTCTCCATTCACACAAACTTCGTCTGTATGCGAGCACAGAAAAAGCCGCCACGCGTGTCCTTGCTCTGACCTTTTCTTATGCCAAGCTTTCTGGAGCCTTAGAGAAGATTTCGCAGCAAGGCATCTGCCGGTAAAGTCAACGAGTGCTATGTGTAAAATGGCGTCCAGAGCTTTGTAGATGTAGTCCACTTTGCATGAAATGTCTAGTTACCGTTGAACTGGTTAATATCCGTTGTACCCTTTCATGAAATAGTCGTTGTGGTCAAGTCATTTTCTTCTGACATTTTAGTCAAAAATATTCTAAAGCAGACTGCAGAAAACCGCTTTGTTTCGAAATTGCTATCTAAAGCAGACCTTTGTCCAAATATTTTGTGGCCTCAAATGTGCATTTAAAGTTATGCTGCACAAGCATTGCCCCCGGCAATAACCGCAGATAGATATTTGATTTGGCTTTTTTCGTTGTGAAATTTTAGGTCGCCTTTTTTGGTCCCATTTCTATTGGAAACCACAGCCGGTAGGCCAAACGACTTTTATAGCCGACTTCAATTTCATTGTAATTTCCATGCTTTGTTGCAACTGCACCCACCAAAACTATACAATCACGCATTAAAACACACACACACGCACCAGAGAAAAATATGGAGGTGAGCAAAAAAGCGGAGGGAAATCAAATTCCTTTCCACAACAAATCGACGCGAATTTTCGATTTCGATTCGATATATCGCCGCAATGTGGCACGAAACGTATAACTGCGCTAACTTGTGTGTGGCAGCATCCAACTTTGTTATGCGATTTTCACAGCTCACACAGTCCGATCGTTCGCGCTCACCGCTGCCTTTGGCAACCGCATGCGGCAGCCATGATTGGGAAGCTATAACGCACAACCATTCACACAACATACACACACAGGCGCGTGTTCTTAGCCACAGCCAAGGTTGCATAGTGCAGCATCTATTGACGTTGCACATTTGAAATTCAATGAAACGAAAACGTGGCACCGCCAAACACAAAAACAGGTATCCACATATCGGCGTGCATTCGCCACATTCGCTCACATGTTTGTTTGTGTGGCGGCAGCAACGGAAGGCAGCAAAGAAAATTTTATCTGTAAGCGCATAGTGAGGTGGTGGCATAGAGGGTTAGTTATTTGTACCGTGAGCATTGTGGGTTGGAAAAAGGCGCATAAAGCAGCGGTTAGCGAAAAAACTACGAAAGCAATAAAGCGGAAAATAAAAAAGGCATTTCTCACTTCCTTAAAAATAGCAAATATTTTTCTGTGCGAATGCGATAAATTTTACGCGTTTTTCCTATACAAACTGCAGCTGCTGATTCATATTAACACGTTCACGCGACGCAATAGAATTTGCCAGTTAATATCTTTATGTGATTCCAATTGTGAAAATTACGATTTTCCGTGCACCGAGTTGTTCAGCGATCACAGGGTACCATTTACTCTTCTCATATCTAATTTTTTCAGTATTCGTATATATTGGGTTATTTGGTAGGTTAGATGGTTAGACTAGATGTCTGATTGATCAGAATGGCGGAGGGATCACACTTAGACACTTAGGGAAGAATAAGCAAATCCAATGTGAAAACGATGCTCATTCTCTTCTTTGACATCAAAGGCATCGTCCACCATGAATTTGTTCCTCCCGGACAAACCGTCAACGCCAAGTTTTACGTTAAAGTCCTCAAGAGACTCAAACGAAGGGTCAATCGGGTCCGATAAGACATCGCAGCCGATTGGAAGTTGTACCACGACAACGCACCGGCTCACACCGCCTTTCTTATGAGCCGTCCTACAGACCTGATATGGCCCCATCGGACTTTTTTTGTTTCCTTGATAAAAGGGAAGCATTTTGAGACGACAGAGGGGATCCAAGCATCATGCACCAGTCCTATTACCCTCTTCGCAAACTCCTTATGACAACCGTGATGGTTTTGCCTCAATCGGGACAGAGCGGAACATTCGAGGAAGAACTGTTGAGATGATTATATCTCATCTTCTCCCAATCATCTGATGCACCAGGCATCCGGTAAGATGTTAAATCTTAAAGTTGAACCTAGTTGAAAGCGAAGAGCGCCCCAGACTTCCTCCGATTTACCACGGGCCAGAAGGTCATTGCGACTGCACAGCTGCTGGTAGTTGACCAACACTTGCTGAGCTGGTCTGAGACCAAACAGTCCAGTAGTAAACCACAAGAAGACAATGAAGCTCCTACACGTTCCCACTCCGCAGTTATCGAGACTAAAGTACCTATCCTAGTAAGCTCAGCAAACTTTCATTCTTAAAACAGCTCACCCCACTTTTTTCCAGTAAGCACTTCCTTCCCATGCTCCTTCGAAGGTATATGAGCAGAGAAACGGCGGCCAAAGCTAGCCTGGGCGACTTGTTCATTCGAGTATTTGGAAATAAAATTAAAGTGTGCGAGCATTCCAGAGAACCCAGGTGCGGAGTCATCTTTGTACCCTGAATTTCTGAGTCTAAGAGCAGCTTTCGCGGCCATACATCATGGTCCTATGTCCATCGGCACCACCACCAGCAATCACAGTTAGGAATATCATTCACTGAACCACACAGTTTGTGTGCCACTGTACGAATAGCTCATTATTTGAAATAACTACCGCAAATGCTGTGAATACCTCCTCAACAACAACAACAACGTTAATTAAATATTCAAATGATTTGTGGCAACGCTTGCCTGTGACCGGCGATTATGTTAAATGGAGGACAAAAGTGCCGTCATCTAAACTAGGAATCTTTTCACCCTGTCACGCACACATACATGCGCGAGCGAGCAGCCGGTGGATCGTTGTTCTTGTTGCAGCATGAGAACTCAATCCAAATGCCAACTTGTGATAAGAATTTTGCTCAGTCTTCTTAACACCTTGTGAATGGATTTATGCTGTTTTTGTCATTGCTTCCTCTTCTTTCTTCTTTTTTGTGCGACATGCTTTTGTTTTATGTCTTGAATTCTGTTCGTTGGCAATTTGCACGGACATTACACACACACATTTGCACTCAGCACATACAGTTATGTATAAGTCGTATATCAAATATATACATATGAACGCTAGAATGTGTGTGTGTGCGCGTGTGCGCAGAGCTGTTAAGTCAAGCCTTTCGACTAAGGAGACATTTCATTAGCTGCCGAGTTCTTCGGATGCCTGGCTGCCACCGGGGATATACTTGTTTGTGCTGCTAAACTGCCAAATGGCATTTGAACGCCTGAATGGCATGAAAGGTGCAACTGATGTCAAATGGCAAGCCGGCTGACAGTTGATGGACGCAATTGTCTTTAGGTCGGAGCATAATACAAAATAGGATTTCACCTTGTTGACTGACTAGCTCCATTGCAAATATTTTGTTTACTCTCAGTCGCAGCACACACACACACACACACATCTGCATGCATATATACTTAGTTGGTATGCATAGCTGGATTGTGTGCTTAAATGCTGAATCGGATTGCATTTTTGAATATTTACGAAAATATTTACGCAAGCTGGAATTATGAGTGGGTGCCAAGTTTAACAAACGAGTTTCTTTATGCAACACGCACATTTAAATATGCCAGAAGACACAACACACTGCTTTCAAGTCAAGTGGATGCATTCTAATTGGATTAAGAAAAGGTTAATGAACTCTATTAGCAAACAACGGTAGAGCCAAAGGAATTCTTTAACTCGTATGGAAACTCGTGTTTGCTTACTAAAAATTTAATCGCTGGAAGTAAGAGTCGATTTGTGGCGCAAAATTTGGAAGAATACTTATTCTTCTCATATGAGCAGTAAATCCCGCTCTTTATTAGTAATATTTACGGTATATTACATGAAAAAATAGCGCAGTACAGTTATATTTTCAGAATTTGACTTTCAACAAAAAGTGCTTAAGTTTATTTTGCTGCGAAGTCTGTCTAAACTTTCTGCAGATACCTTTTACATAAGCTTGATAGACCCTACCATAACTAACTCAGACTGAAACACCGCTGAAGTCCTTAGATTCAGTTGTAAGCAGTTGAAATGTAAAATTTGTAAACTTCGCATTTCCTCGAAGATGCATGCATTTGTAGCGACATTTCCCAAGTGCTACGTGCTACGCCTAGCCAAGCGCTTACTACGGTCAACCGTAGCTGTCTATATGTATGTATGTATGTGAGGGAAATTTTGTGGAAATGCAACTCGTTCCTGTTTCCCCTGCGTGTAATTATGTGACATGCGCAGCTCGAAATGAATTTTGTATTTTATGCGGGGAAATGAATGTCTACAAGCAACATAGAGTGAATATGTTGCTTAGCGTGGCAACATGATGATGCCAACGTCTGTTTAAAATTATATATACATATATTACAGATTAAGTGAATAGTCCCCGGCCTTGTATATAGATGGCGTTACAATAATTAAATTCATATAATTTTTAGCGCCAACATTTTAAGGGCGTTTGTATAAATTTAACATCTGTTGGACCATTAGTTTGTGAATTACTTCATTTTGAGTGAAATAACGTTTGTTATTGTGATAAATATTGCTTTTTGAAAGGGAAAATTCCGAACTGATCATTTGGAGCAGTGTATGGAGATATTCAAGCGTAATAAGCCCGAGTATCTGCGAAGATATGTAGTAATGGATGAAATATTGCTCCATCTTTTCACTCCGAAGTCTAATCGACAACCATCAGAGTGGACTGCGCCCTTGGAAAGACGGAACAGTACACTGGTAAGAATATGACGTCTGTATGTTGGGAAGCGTATGAAATAATTTTTATTGACTACTATGAAAAGTAAGGACCATTAACAGCGGCTACTACATAATGTTATTGGACCGTTTGAAGGACGAAGTCGCCAAAAACAGCCACATTGAAAAAAAATGAAGTTCTGTTTCAACAGACCGTGTCATAAGTCCGTGAAAACAATGGCAAATGTCCATAAATTGGGCTTCGAATTACTTCCGCATCCACCGTATTCTCCTGAGCTGGAAGCAAATGAAGAGTTGACCACCGACTCATCACCGATCACCAAGGATAGTTACTGGCAATATGGTTACATTCAGTTTAATCAATTAGTCTAAAGAGGCAAGCAGAAGTTAGGTTAAATTCGTTGGCGGATCCGGCAATCGCACTAGGACTACTGAATGCAGGCCGTTGTAATGCCATAAAAACAAAACTCTTGTACTCCATCTTACTAGTCTGCAAACCGCTTCGTAGCCAATAAAAATTTGCTTAGGCGTTTAATTTCTATTCCCAGCAGTTCTTTGGGAAATCTGATAACGTGAGCTCCCAAGTATTTGAGTGTTGACCGTGCAAACGCCAGAATATCTAGAAGGAAGTGTTTCTATCTCGTCTTCTTCCATACAGAGAAGATTTTCAATCTTACAGCTTGGGCGCCGAAAGGACAATGGTCTGCTAGATATGCCACAACTAGAGAGAGGCTAGCCTTATTAAGGACAATGAGCTCACTCTGTCTCTTACAATTGACAGCACATGAACCGATATTGGATCAGAAGAAAAAGAGATGTTTTGCGATATTTCAATAACATTTCATTAAGTTCGGATTTTCAAGGCTCTGCATGAACCAAAACGTTAAGGGGCTTAATAGTTTGAAAACTACTGAAAGCTGTGAATATAGCAGTGCCTGCCTGTAACAGATTGTTAGCTGTCCCATAAAATACCTGAAAGGCTTAAGTTATTCGACCGATGACATATAGATGGCAGGAAGATTGTTTAGTTTCTGGTCGAAGGGAACTTGTAAACAGTAAGAAGGGATATTTTATTGTTTGAAGGAAAAGGAAATGGAAACGCAAACAAATAAACAGCTTTTTATATTTTTAGCGGATTCTGACACTGCTGTTGTTGTGTGTATATTATAGGAAATATAAATACATATGTATAGGAAATACCTCAAAGAAAACTTTAAGCAAAGACATAAAGGCTCTGGAGAATTTATATATAACATAAGTATATACAATATATACTCTCCGAGTTCTGTACAGAAAGTTTTTCACTTAAGAATTTAATGTAACTAAAAGTTCGTAAAAGTTAAGAAAAAGCTCTATTGCAAATGATAAGCTTTGGTTTTTTTGCAACTTTTGCAAGCTGTCTAAGCAAATAGCGCTTGAAGCTTTTTTATTATTTTCAGTGAAAAGCTTTACATATTTATTGAGCAACTTGGAAATGACGTTTTAAGCTTAAATACACAAAAGTATATTCGCCTGCAGTAAAGCTTTAAAGTGACTCGTTCAGCTTCCTGTTAACATTTTTCAATAAATCAAACTACTTAACTATAGAGGGCGAAGCTAAATACAAATAAACATATATCACTTATTTTTAATTCGACTTTTTATTTTGTTGAAAAATAAAATTTTATTGCTTCTATGTGTGTTAACATGTTGGCTGTCGCCCAAACGAAGTGCATAAAGTATTCTGATAATTGCAAATAAAAGCTCTCCTTTCGCTTACACTTCATGCTTCCAATTCCCTCAGAAAGGAGTAGTAAAGTCATTAATGTCTGTTTGGCGGCCAAAACTAGTCAGACGGTAATATTATTGTCGCAGAAATAGAAATGGCGAATGTAATTTGGCTTTTGATGTATCGATGCGGAAACAAGAAGCTTTAGTTGAAATTAAAATCTCCAGACTTTTGCGTATGGTGAGACAATTTGACATTGTACTGCGACGCCATTGTATTTTAAAACACGAAAAAACGTAAACGGTCGGTTGCAACAAAGCTGCAATACCCTTCACAAATGCGAAATATGTTTTACAGCAAGAAGATTTTGATCGGTGAGTTTGTATGGCAGCTATGGACTATATATGCTATAGCGATTTGGTCTAAACAATTTCTTCAGAGGTTGCACCGTTGTCTTGGAAAATGGAAAAGTCTTTCATACAAGCACTGGATTCTAATCCTTCCGTTTGTATGGCAGTTGTATGATTTAGTGATTCGATATCGGCGGTTCCGTCAAATGACCAACTTCTTGGTGATAATAGGACGAGTGCAAAATTTCGGATGGACATTTCAAAAACTGCCGAAGATTCGTAACAATTCTTTAAAAACTTTTAAAATAGGCTCCTAATCATTGAAGGCGTCACGGAAGGCATACTATGGAATAGCCTTGAGACCCGAAGTGCATGCTGCTTGGATCCCCTCTGTTGTTTCAAAATGCTTGGCTTTCATCGGCCCTTTCAGGCAAGAAAACAAAAAAGTCCGGAGGGGCCACATCTGGGCTGTAGGGCGGCGTCGGAAGCGTTGGGATGACGGCCTTGGTGCAACTTCCTATCGGCTGCGATGTCTCGACGGACCCGACTGACTCTTTGTTTGAGTCTCTTGAGGACTTCCATGTAAAACTTGGCGTTGACGGTTTGTCCAGGAGGAACGAATTCATGGTGGACGATGCCTTTAATGTCGAGAAAGATTTGCTCATTTTTCCGGTCTTCATCAGCGACCTCATCCCGGCCTTCCAAAAATGCCTGGTGCCATCGAAACAAAAAGTTTTACGTAACGCCTGTGAAATCAATTTATGTGAAACAATTATGCATCTGGTCACTTGCAGTGCTGGCTAGTTAAGAAACACTACTTGAAAAAAACGGGAACGCGGTTAAATTTGCCGTTAATGTGACACTTATTGCCGTTGCTACCGAATGTGCGTCTGTCTGTGCATCTTGTTTATTAGGGCGTTGTTGTTGTTTGTGTGGCGCGTTCTGGTCGACATAACTGTCTAGGCATCTGTCTGTCGTCTGGTCTGCGCGGTTTGCGAGTAATTCGCATACAAATTTCGATAGCTGCGGCAAGCAAACTAAGTGGAGACTCTGGCAGTTGCCGCCATTGGTAAGGGTGAATGTGGTCCTGACATTTTCATGTTAATGATGTTGCTGTTTATTTGCTTACGAAGATTAAGCAGAAATTTAATTAAATATTGAATCGAGATAAAAGTGAATGCAAATCAGTTGAACAATTATAAAGGGAAAATTAAATTTTTGGCATCGACACTGAAAACGTCTTTGATCTGTCGTAAAATAGTTGATTTAATGGGGTTAAGTTGGAAATTTAATAATATTTATAGAGGAGGCATACAAAAAGCAGCGAATCTTATTGAGAGGTCACGGCGATCAGAATTACATACATCTCTGAGGACTCTACACAGGTGGCAGGCGGGCCCTATAAACCAGCAATCCATACCCCAAGCCTTTGTAGGCTGATGTTTTGTACATCGTACCTCCGAGGCACAAAAAAAAGTATCGCATTAAAAGCCGATGACATATCGGAAACCGGGAAATTTTTAGCTTTTTTTGGGAACAAATTCTTGAAGCCATACATTTTCGCGTCTACAGTAACTACTCGTTTATGGAAATCATTCCACAACTCCCGAAAAATTACGAGAGTGTGTGTGTGTGCATATATTTAGCGGAATATTGACGCTGACGCCTGATGCTAAGCGGTGCCGTTGACATGGTTTGGCTTGAAATTGATATTGTGCGACAAATTTGTGAAAAGTCATCATCCACAGTTTGAGCGATCATCTACAAAAACAACAAATACGATTATAGCTGTGTCACTGACTTTGCGTTTTTGTAAATATATATATGTGTGTGTGTGTGTGGGAGCGTTCAGGCACGCACTTACCCTTTCTGCGATTAAAAGTCACTCAAAGATGATGAAAGGGAATGACTTTGAGTGATTTCCATTTTTTCACAGGCGTCTTCGGAGTTTTTCCTCCATTTCATTTCTGCCTTTGACTTTTACTTAAACCCACACTCTTCCTACCCTTAATATATATATACATATATTATGCTTGCTGGTAGCGCTGAGCTTCATCAACCCCCTTTTCGTCTAGCATAATAGGCCCGAGGTTGGAAGCGCTCTTGCAAGTAGGCGCTGGCTTGCACGTCAGGCGGCGGGTGTGGCTTTCTGCAGGCTTTTGAAATTGATTGATAATGTTTTGCCTTTGACAAGCTGCCTCGGCGATGCGCCGTTGCTTACTTAACCGCTTGTTGTTTTCGTTGTAGCTGCTGCAGTGATTCGCTTTTTCCAGATTGGAGTATGTAAAAGCGGCTGAGGATCAAAGCAGCGCCTGCAAAGGCAGCAGAGGCAATGAAATTAAATTTTTAAAACTTGCGAATGTAGGAAGTAAGTCGCGAGAGAAGAAGTGTGTGTGTGCGTGCGTCGTGCAACAGCGGGTGTAGCGGAAATTAAAGCTTTCGTGTAAGGTCCACGGGATTGATGAATTGCGAATTTGCGTTAGCTTGCGGTTGAAACGTTGAAGCAGAAAGTAGGAAGCAGGCGAAAAGTGGTTAACGTGGAAGTCAAAAGTTATTTTCGCAGCGGATGCCTTGTGCTCTACTTTAAATAGCTGCGGTGTATGCTAAGTTGTTGCTGTCATTAAAGTAATTTGATGAAACTTAAGAATAGAGTATGCTGAAAGCTGACATATTGGAGGGAGCTTTGGTCAAGATTCTTTTCTTTTGAAAGAGCAAAGCATGTATAATATTTTCTGAAAATATTATAGAAATATATAGATGAGCCTACAAAATGGCAAAATGGTGGCAGTAGATGGAATAAAGATAGAGAAATGAAGTAGTTCTGAGAAAAACTGTGACCTGTAATTTGATGTGACTGGAGCTAAGAAAAGATCCGTAAGATCATTTATCAAATATTTTATTGGTGCGGAAAATCTCCACAGTTTGATTGAATTTTTTGAGGGCCTCCCTTCAAAATGGAGTCATGTGTAGAAGTTCACGCTAGTGAGGAAAGTTCTCTGAGTGCTATTCACTTGGGAGTGGCCAGAAACGATTCTTTTACATATGGCTCAAGCAGGTTACGACTTTCGGTCATAGGCCAAGTATCCTCTGGGTAGTCAAAGAACATCTATTTGAAAGTGAGCTTAAGTAAGAAAGCGAACCATCTCTCCTCAGGATTGTGCGTTGGGTTTGGGACCCGCTATGTAAAAAACGCCCACAATGAAAAGAAGAAAGCAGCTTTGAACGCATTAAGGATTATCATTTAAGGTCATGCACCTGGAATGTCCGGTGGTTGATGTTTTCGTAAAATTAAAGGCTGACATCACCGCCGACGAGACGGCACTCAATACAGTGACCACATAAAGAAGCGCAAATTCGGTGTGGGCGAAAGACTCCGTCGCCGAGCCCTCCCAATCCCTCGGTTGATGAACGTCTAGCCACAATCCGCATCAAAGCGAAGGTCTTCAAAATATCGCTGATTCGCGCCCACGCTCCGACGGAAGAGAAGGATGATGTGACCAAAGATACCTTCTACATTGACATAGTTCAGCGAACTAAACTGGCTAGGACATGTGATCCGAATGGACGAAAACACTCCGTTGAAAAGACCAGGTGGAGAAGGACCTGGATGTACTTGGAGTCTCCAATTGGCAGAAGAAGGAAAATATTGAGATCCTTTATTACGTTACTTCAAAAATTGCCTGAAACTTATGTCTCTAGACTAGAATACTCCTTAAATTAAAAAGTTTTACTCGAAAGGGTGCAGAACTTAGCTTGCGATGGGTTTATGAATCGGCTTAGTGGCTTAAATCACATTGGCTCTGAAAGTATTTTGTTCCGCACATAAATATCGGTTGAAAAAACGGTATTTTAATATCTATGCAAATATAAAAATCTCACAGATTTGATACAAACCAATTTTGTTTTTAGTTTGATTTAAAAATTCGTCTCCACTTTGATTTGACAAGCAAAAAGTCAAGCGAAAACAAAATCAAGAGTGTCAACAAATACTTACACAATTCCTGTCACGTTTTCTTCGCTTTCCACGCGCAAACTGTTGTGCTTATGTCAAAGGGTAAGCGCGTTGAGAGTTGCACCGTAAAGTGTTTGGGAAATAAATATTCAGATTCATAGTGCGAACAAGTGCGTAAATTGTCTTAGCGCTAAATTCTTTTCCTCACTCTTTCTCGTTGCGTATGTCATCATTTTAGTACGTAATTTTGAAAAGTGTGCCACCGCAATAAATTCAAATGCGCCGCACGTAGTTACCCGACATTTACCCACCACTTAAGCATGCGCAAAGATTTGCATTCACATTCCGCTCCACCTGCCGGCACCCACACGCTCAACCGCATGCCTGCGCCGCCATATGACCAATTTGCCGCTTTGCTCACATGCCTTCGCAAATTAACACACACACCTGCGCCAACTCACGCACCTGCCGTGTGCGTGGCACTTACAGCATAATCTAATTGGCAGAGAAATCAATGAGCTTTAATTTCCTACTAAATAGCGAACACAAGAATAAAAATGTAAATGCAAGAGGAAGACACAGAGACAGAGAAAGCGAAGAAGAGCAGGAGAGTTAAGGAAATCCCGCTTCGGACTTCCTGCCGACGCACCGATCCACCCACCACTGTCGTCGCGCTGGCTCATCTGGCGAAATTAATTCATTTATTCGGTTTTTATGCATCACTCCTTCTTAATATCAATTCATACTTATGCATAATTTATAAGCAGCCGCAGAAGCGCAGACAAACAATTATGAGAACACGCACACACACACACACACGCACACGCATATACATGTCTGCTTGAGCTCACGGACAGCGCGTTATGCAAAGCGTCTTCCTCTCAATTACGTTGTTGCACAACATAGCCCCGCCGACCCCGCTTGCGCCCGGTTAAGGACGCAGCATAACACCAGCAAGCACAGCAGCGCCAAAGGCGGCCGCTCGTCCGTCCAAGTTGACTGCCAACCAATATTTCCTTGTAATTTTTTTTTGCAAAATTATATTAAGTAATTTGCCGTCGAGTTCAACCAAAGTGGTCGGAAATGCTTTATAAAATATCCTTTATTCATTGGTGGAAGGGCCTTCTCATTCTGCAAGTGTATGTGCACATGTGCGTGAGTGTGTGTGTATGTGTGTGTAGGGCAATTTAAGTCCGGCTGCAAGATGAAACCGAGCTATTTACTTTAAACGTCTGCGTGTTTACGTGTGTGCGTGTATGTGTGTCCAACCAGATGTGTAAATTTACATAAGCCAAGGAGCGCACATGTCTGTGTGTGTGTGCGGCATTGGTTTTTGGTCCCGAAGGATGCATAATAATTAAATATAATTACTTAATAACTAAATCAATAAATTCTTGCATGCAAATTTATGAGCTTTAAATATGCATCCGCTCAAGTGTCTCTGCGCCAAGCTGCTTCGGTCGCCCACTCAAGCGTATCAATTCGATAATATATTCAAATTACGCTCACAAACACACACATAATAAATGTGTAGTCAATTAAGGCGCATTTCCTGTGAGTAACGTCATACAGTGGCATTCAAATTGTTGATATCTGAGTTTGTTTGGCAGAAAATTTTGCATAATCCTTGGCGGTATCTGTGGTGAAATTTTCTTCGAATTTCTCTGAGAAACATTTAAATGTGCTAATCTAATAAGTTAGTTAAGTAAGTGATAGCAAGATATTATTAGCCTTCATTGGCTTCTTTGCATAGTTTTCAGTTCTTAATTAAAACAAATTTGCCTAAATTAATTAATTGCGGACAAGTGCGGCAATGAGGAAAAGTAACTAATATGGGGTGGAGTATAATAGCAAAGGTATGCTAAATAGTTTGGCAATATCAAGTTAATTTACATAGTGTACACAGTACATATATACATATATACGTACATAATACAATAATATTTGCATTTCTGCAACAAAGTTCAATTTAGAGCAACGCTAAAGTATTGATTTTGTGAGAACAGAAAGGTATAATACAATGTTATGTTCTGAAAAACTTTATTTGGTTATTTAGACCCACTTTCCTCAAGCAGTGGCATTTCTACTTTGCCGGAACTTCTAGCAATCTTTTATAGCGAAAACATCCCAACAGCCGATGTGTATCAAGTGAGAATTCTAGTCTAGAGGCCCGAATTTCGAACGTTTCTTGAGCAGTTGATAAAAAAACATTTCCATTTTCTTATCATTTGTTTATTTTTAATGGAAAATAATAAAAAGTTAATTGAAAAAACAAAAAAAAAAAATTTTACTAATTTTTTAACTTTGTGGAAATTTTTCAAAGTATTACAAATATCAAATATGCGTTCTCAAGTCTTAAAGTCTTGACCTCCCAAACGCGGGACTATCAAGAAAAAAGTGTTGAGTTGTTTCCACCACGTCTGGTAAGATCCTCAATCTTACGGCATGAATTCCAATAGGACAATGACCTGTTAAAAGCCCTATAAGTAGATAGAGGGTAGCCTTACTTTGGGCTAAAAAAGCTTTTGCGACAGCGCAAGTACCAATGGTGGCCCAGCGCTGGTCAAGCTTTCGCGACGCCCAGCTATCTAGAAGTGGAACACAATGGAACACCGATCCGCTCTCATTCTACCGATAGCGTTTCTAGGATGCCTTTTCTTGCTAGCTCATAAGCTTAACAATTTCCTGCGATTCCGCTATGGCTCAACTAGAACACACAATATCTCAATGTGGCAACTTCATCGTAAAAAGTAGTTTCGAGAAAAATGCTTTTAAAGTTTTGGTTCCGGCTAAACCAGTATGGTTCTTGGGTCAGCAAAATTCCTATATCTCCGAAATAATTAGAATTTTGGAAATTCTAAACTAAAATAAAAATTTATTAATAATAATAATTAAAAGAATTTAAAGTGATTATATAGCAGAGAAATGCTTAGTTGTTGTTGTTGTAGCTGCAGTAAACTTAATTCAATCTGTAATTTTGTAGTTTCGAGAAGTGGTGTCGAGTTGATACTCCATGACCGGATAAAAAACCGGATCCATGCCGGTTACTTAGACACGGCTGTCGAGCGAACATATGTCTTTTAGCGCGCTTTCGATTATTTCTGTAAATTTGTTAATGAAATATGAAATTTCGTTTAAAAAATGTGTTTTCAACTGTCGAACTTCTCAAATGATCATTATCCTTCATCAATAAGTAATATTGGTATTATGTGCTTAATGAAACGCCGAATAGATACTCAATACGTTGCCACCTGAATTGGTGCAGACTTTTACATAGTCTTTGTCATCTTACGATGGTTGCTCTAACATTGCTAGAAGCCTCGACCTGTGTTATATAATCTCCCTCTAACACAAACTAAGAGATGACTCAGGTTTCATACTTTCTCTTTTTTTCAATGTTCCAACTATTCGACACGAGTATTCTGTTGCTCCAAAGCCATAAAAATGCTCCTTATTAATCCAGCAAACTAAAACCTTTAAAGTCAAGAATCAACCATATTCCAACTGAAGTAATTCCCAAAGCACAGACATATCTTGGCTTTAATACCGAGGCACACCCATGCACTCAGCCCACACTTTACAGAAGCGTCGCGCTCAGTAAATGCTAATGGATATTTATATATGCATCGATGCAAGCACATTCCAGTAAATATTTATATCGACGGGCCTTCATATTAAAGTTATTATTAGATTAGTTCTGTGTGTAAGGCAGCGGCGCACTCTAAAAAATAGCCCCAGCCAACGGACCAATGGTAAGCGTTACGGCATTGAGTGGTGTGTCACCAGGTAGCAATACATTTATTTTCTGCTTCATTGGACTCCAGCGAAGCAGCCAACAATTCGTTGTACGAACCCGCGTGCATGTGTTCACTCATACATATGCATGCGTGTGTGTGTGCTGCAACTTGTCATCGCCATTTCACTCACCGCTCGGTTCAATGCTTCATTGTTGTTGTCGTTGTTGCTGTCATTGAGTAAAGGGATTTATGTGCATAATTTATTGGTATCACGGGACATATTAAATTGTTGTTGATTTTTTTCCTCCTCTCTTGCTTGCTTTTGTTGTTGCTGTTGTAGTAAGTATAGTAGGCTCAGCAGCGCACTTACTTACTTGTCGCGAGTGCTCATTTATGTTTGGTTTACTGAGGCGTGTATTACAATACACCTTTGCATATATGCATACACGCACACACATACACATTAAAGCCCTTGTGTTTACATAGTGTGCTGCACATAAATTCAATTTTATAAATGATTTTTATGGCGTAATGGCTGTGGTCGCTTGCGCCAGTCTGCCCTGGCATAACGGCGCACTTGAGTGTTTATACATACATACATATATGTAGCCACTTTATTTGTAGTAGTTGTAGTTGTTGTTGTTGTTTTCGTTGTTGCATTATTTGTCCCACTTTGTCAACAGCGATTTATTTGTATTGGCTGAGGCCATTAATGCAATGCAAATATTGAGAAACCAACAGCAACAGCAACAGCAACAAAATAAATATGCATAAAGATTAAACCTGATTGGTTTTACTGTCAAGGTTGAGCGCTGGCAATCGCATGCTTAATGATTATTGTTTATTTGTTTGCTTACAAAATCCATACATGTGTACAGCTTGTACAATGCGCAGTTTATGTATAGTTTGTGGTGCACCACTGCGTATGATGAACTCAATTATGCTGAATTGATTGCGCGCCGTGGGTGGAATATTAATATCAAGGTCAATGGCTGACTGAAACTAAATGGTAAGTGAGCTTGCCACAAGATAAGGCGATATACTCACATGAAATCTCTCATACCTTTCCAGGTTCATACGTTTAAACTAAATATAAAGCTGAAATTGAACATTGGACATCCAAATATGACTGTGTAAATAATTACCCTAAACTTTAATTGAGACAAAATATATGAAATTATGTCGGAATATAAAACCTCCGAGCTTGGCACTATTAATAAGCCACTTTAAAGTAATTTAGCCGAACTTTCGTTCACATAGCTTGGCTCTCAAAGGTTTTTGTGAACTTTTTAATCTGCTGTTAGAGCTTTAAAATTAATTAAAGTTTCATGTTCATCCTCTCGTACTCTCGTTTCATAACTATATTAAATATAGAGAAGCCAAAGAAATTTTCACAATGGCCGAATATTAAATTGATGTCAAAGGCATGTAACCCTTTAATGGGTAACCCCCTTAATGGGTTTCCCCGGTTAAGAAACAGCCTTTCTTCAACAATTTTTTTCTCATATAAAAAATTAAATATTTTACTGGAATTTTTTGTTGTTACAAACATACTCTATTAAAAAAAAAATCTGAAATTTTTGAAAAAAAAAAAATATTTTAAGCTCGGGCATTGCGACGCCATTTCCGGTGACCCCGTGGAAAAAAGATGCACCCATGTTGGAAGGATAACTCCTTAGAAGATCAACCAAAGTGACAATATACATACGTGTTTTAGTTACTTAACCTTAACTTAGAACTTGGACGAAGGAACGAATCACTGAAAATTGCATTTTTGGCAGACATTTGTACAAGAAAATTAAAATTTCAGAGAAAATATCGCAACGTTTTTTTTTTAAATAGTTGTAATCGAAAAAAACTCCTTCTTCCAAGTCTTTAAGAATTGTATTTTAAAGACCTTTGCAAAATTTCAGTGAGATCGGTTAAGTAGTTTTCGAAAAATTTTGCCAACCGACTTCGAAAATGCAGTTTAGAGAAAAACGCGTTTAAAGACGGCGCACAAAGTCCAGCTAGCCTCGAACGCACAAGTTCTCAAGGCTGTATCTCCGAAACTATTACTCGGGATAATTTGAAAATTTAGGACAATATTCTAGTGGTAGGTAGAATTTAATAAGATAATCGAAAAAAAATCGAGTTTTTGGAACCCGTGAACCCATCGAAGCAACGCTACCCGAAGTTGAATTAAAAATGAGAACTTAACTTTGGTAAAAAAAATGAAAATTGAAAAATTATTTTTTGACTTGACTGAAATCTTTTCTTCTTATTTAATGGCGCAGACACCGCTTACGCGATTATAGCCGAGTTATCCTCTAATCCTTTGGGGCGTTTTTCAGGTGGTGCGTCCGAAGACCAGCTCACAACCCTGAGGAGGGATGGTTTGCTTTCTCACTTTAGCTCGCCTTCAAACGGATGTTCTTTGTCTACCCAGAGGATACTTGGTCTAAAACCGGAAATCGTGAGCTGCGTGAGCTATATATAAAGAATTGGTTTTGGTCGCTCCCAAGTGAATGACAACCAGAAAACTTTCCTCACTTGCGCGAAATTTTGAATTTCGATTGAATTTTTATTGTTAATTTTTTTATCCTCTATTTGGTGTTACAAAGAGAAAGAATTAATAAAAATGTTAATTCAGTAATTCTTTAATGCATTATGAGTAATTCTGCTGCTTACCAGCCATTAGCTATTAGAAAACAAGCAAAACGAAGCGTGCTCCACTTTCTTGTTGCGATATGGTTTCATTGTCAGTGATAATTACATTTTGAAACAATCAATTTAAGGTTGAATTCAATTACCGTAATACAATTACTACGCGTCTCAAAAGAAGAAACTCAAAAGCCCCTAATGGATACAAATAAAGATACATCACACATACATACGTGTGCTCATACATATGCATTGTGCCAAAGTGCGACTAAAAAGCTTCGAGAAATGAATGCGGGGGAAGCAGAGCGTTCTTCTAATTACGAAATCACATTAAAGTGCGATTTTAAGCAATTAATTGAGTTACTGAATCGACACACACACACGCACAGCTTGGTTTCACACATCAAACGCCTCTATGCTGGCAGCATACTTCTCCATTACACGTATGAGACAAAGCTTTCAGGCATTGCTTTCGCTTCCAAGCTTTAATTAGCTGCAAAATTGGCAATAACGGCTGTGGCATTGTAGCAACTGGCAAAATATTTAGTGCCGTTAAATGTAATTGATCTAAGTAAATGAATTCTCGATGTGGCATAATTTTTAATTACACTTTGTGCCTTCAATTAACGCTCTATTAAGAACAAGGTACCCATGGTGACACATGACAAGTGACGAGTGTTTGTGTGCGTGTGTATGTACGTGCTGCTGCAACTAAACTTCGCTGATTTACAGTGATACAGAAGAAACTTACGGAGAATTTTTGCCATTTTCATTTAAATAATAGAATAGTACTTAGAAAGCAGCCTTCACAAATACTTGAAAGGTCATTAGAGCGAAATCATAAAATCTGTTTGAAAGCCGAAAATAGTTGCCAAGGTCTGCAGCAAAGATCTTAGCTGTGAGATTGCAATAAAACTTGGCGCTTGGCGCTTGGCACAAATGATTAATTCAAGCAAAATATTCAACAATCATTTGAATAATGCTATAAACTAAAACAGCAACAACAGCGACTCAAATTGAATTCGATTAACAATCGGTTGAGGATTACAAGCAAATACAAATTCAAATTCAAATACAAATACAATGTTTGTAAGCCCATAAGCCAACACAAGCGTGTGTAGGCAGTGACCCATAATAACAGTAAAACATAACCGAGATTGCTAGTTGATGGTAATAAATATTTTATTGCCCGTTTTATTATTGACTGAGCTTGCTGCGACGCGCATGTTGAATACAACACGCACAGCCAATTCATATATGAATGTGTTTGTGTGTGCCTGCTTGCAAGGACAGACTTGCAAATAAATACATGCAACAGCAAAATTATATTGTGTAATGTACGTAATGTTTGCATCGATGGCAATAATAATCATTTCTGCAATGACTGTGCGATTGTTGTGCGACTGTTGCACACACACGCATATGCAGCGGTTTGTCTGCAACAGTGCAGCAAGCAAGCTCTCCGCTTTGCTGCTGGTTCTTCCTTGACAGGCAGACATTACAATCTTTGCATTTTGGTGCAATTTCACTTTTCATTGCATTGACTCTGGATAAGGTCGGTCGCAAGTCTCTGCAGATGCTGCAATATGCGCATATATGTACAGGGTGACGCATTTGGTGAAGTGTTGCATAAAACGCATTGGTACAGCCGAGCGGTAAGTGTTTTTACTGATGAGCATTGTGATTGTCCATTAATTGCTCTATGTACCTAATTAATAATAATTTTTCTCATTTACCACAAGGAATTTAATGTTGCTTGTATAATTTTCGAAACTATTTCAATGTTGCACCCATTAAGTCGCCACACACATATGCGAAGTGTAAGCATTTTATTGCCATTTCATTGAACATGCACAAAAGACACAATGAAAACGAAGCTAAAGTGCGCTGCCAAGCGTGCGGGGAGGTAGAGTAAATACAAGAATTGCAATAAAGAGCATACCGGTTCACAGGATATTACTCAATTGCATTACACGCAAACATATCTACCAACGAAATGTGCTTAAAGCTGTGAGATTTGAGTTTGTGAGATTCCTTCTGCTTCCGATTCGTCAGCAGACAGAACTTTCATAATTTACAGTTTCACTTCATAACACTTCCATTTGTCGATTTCGCTTGCACAATATTTGGCACAACAAAAACACTTCAGATAGGTTTCACGTATACTTTTCTCGACTTCATTTTGGAGTTTGATTGTTGTGAATTTTGGCTTCATAACCAAAATGAAGCATATTTTACGGCTCATTAACATAAAAGTAAGTTATATGGTATATTTTTTTTACATTTTTTACATAATGGCATATGCCGCTTACAGGTCGCAAAAAAACTCTTCTCTAAGGAACCGCGTTCCACCCTGTGACCGTTTTCGCATTTCTGCAATGACTGTGGAATTCATTCTTCATTCTTTAGGGTGGCATTATATATTTCTCATCATACGATTTATATATTATTACCAGCGTTCAAGTTCCGGTTTTTTAATTCTTAGAACATTTACTATGTAATTCTTTATGTTCTTCCAGTTTTCTTCGTTTCTACACATGAAGTCTATTCGAATTTTCTCATTTTATGGAAATACGTCCTAAAAAATCCATGCCCGCATAGCATCTGTGTAGTATAATAATCCACCTAGCTATGTTTCCTGCAGGATCACTCTTTTAAATTTTTGATTGCCCTGGTCGTCCATCTACCTTGATGTCCGGGCTCCCAACGATTTTGCCATCGTTTCAAGTTATCATTTTTTTTTCCTTTTTTTTGGTGATGACATTTGGTCTTTGTTCCTTCAACGTACACATTTTCTTCCTTTTAAATGCTCGCTTATTTCAGCTTCGCTTGAAACTGTGCACTATGTCGATACCAGCCTTAGAGCAGCTGTGCGATGCGCTTTTTCTAGGAATTTAGGTCGGTGGTTTTTTCTGAATGGGTCTGCCTTTAACTCTCTCCGTAGAGCAAGACTTTCAGTATAGTCGGCTTCAGAATCTTTTGTTTCTGCTGCGTCGGTCCTCCGATGATGGTCATCAGCCTGCTAAGTTGGAAAGTTATTTGATACGTCTTTTGTGCAGCATGTTGGACTTGTGCGCAGTAGGTAAGACTAGAGTCTAGGCTAGCTAGAAATATTAGCTCAGTTTTTTCAGTATAAAGTTTAAGGCCACGAGCGTCAAGCCACGTTTGTGCTCTAACTATAACCAGTTTATCGCAACGATGTCGTCTGCATAGAAGTCCAGGACTAATTGTCGGGCATTTCGGGGCTTAATAGGCCGTCTTACCTGACGTTGTAAAAGTATGGGCCGCATATTGATTCCTGCGCAGCTTCTGATGTGACCTTTAAGTTCAGAAGTTTTATATAGCAAGATTCTGTCTTCTAAGTTGTTTATAGCTATTCGGCTGAGATATGTTAGTACCTCCCGACGACGGCCTTACTCCACGGTGCTTAAAAGTACATAGATCAAGACAATGCGTGATCTGCGCGCCAAATAAGACATGCTTATTATTTGGTTATAATTGGTCAGTTAAAAGAGTTACCTTTTCCACCTTAGTCGGTTCAAGGCCGACCCAAAACCTTTGCCGTGCTGTGGGTCCGGCACGAGGCCGCAGTGCGGCTCCACACTCAATTGAATTTTTAATCCTACCTACCTTTTGGTTTAAGCCATAGCCAACACGAATCCCCCAAGGGGTCAAACTCGATGAGCAGATTGTAGCGAACTTCAAGGGCTAACTGCTTTCCGTGGAACCAGATTTAAGACTCCAGTCAGACCTAGTAGCTTTTGATACTACCAGTTGAGCACCTATCAAACTTAATGACTGGTGGCATTTGTCGCTTGAACTGCAAATGTTTTTTCATTGGAAGAAGTCTCATTCAAAGTCGCCTCTTCCGACAGGCATACCTTACCGCGGGTAAATTCAACCCCCTACCAGCTGGGGGTATTTCATAGTACAGTACCATATATTTGAGTAATCAGCGCTTATCGCGGTACAAAGACCCAACCGCAATTGCAATCAGATTTGCTGGAGCACCACTTCCACAGAATCCACTGCTACTAGCGTTAGCACTTGGCTCTTGGTGCACGTCAAACGCAAATCATTACTGCGGCTTCTTCTCATAATTAGAATTGTTATCGGCGCTAATTGCGATTAAATGTAGCTCAACAAGTACGCGGCTGAGTGAGCCAGCAGCAGCAGCTCCACGTTAGGGTGGTCGGCAAGCATTAGCCACACATCTTACGTACAAATATATAAGTATATAGTACATTCAAGCATATGTGTTCGTGGCTTGCAGTCGACGGCAGAGCAGCGTTTATGTGAACGCCACTTCAAAAGCAACGTCAAGGACTCTTCAACCTGCGTTGTTGCTGCTGGCATTGCCTCTGTATCTGTGGTCGACGGTCAACTTAGCTTCGCATAAGCAATAATGACGTCTTGTTTTGTGGAATTATGTTGTAATGGTACGGTTTTGGAGATCGTACAATAACTAAAATTACGAATTATCAGCGCTTGAAAAGAGCTCATGATTTTACATGCGAGTGTTGGGTGAAGCACCATTTAATACATTTTTAATTATAGGCTAACCAAACCTGCACAGGGTTCATCTGTTAACCCTCGATATGCTATGAAAGTCTTTTTGTTTCGTTTTTTATTCCCCGCAACAGCTTTAAACCGCATTATACTATATAATAATATCGTTTATGTGTAACTCCTCTCCCAGCCAGCCGAGCAATATTATCACGCCACCTTATTCCGAATATAACAATCTACACTTGCACTTGCTCATGAGCTTAGTTCGACTAGCGGTGCACTAAGTTCTAACGTTTCAGGCGAATTGCATGCAAACAAACCGCTAACCTTGCCGCATTATGCACGCCAGCTGCCATGTTGCCACAAGCCGCCATCAAAGCCGCCATCAACACCATCCAAACGTAATTGCTTTTGCTACAGTTGCCTTGCTCCCGAACCTCATCCACTTTGGAGCGCTCAAAGTGAGCGGGCAAAGTTGTCAAATGCATTTCCTCCGCACACCTGCTCCACCAACTCCACCTGCCACGCAACAACGCACACTTCCAAAGCGGGGGCTAATCAGCGGTAAGCTGTGCCAGAAAATATTAATCAAACTTATTAAGGACTTGAGGAAAAATTAATTTTTAGCTACACACAGATGTGTGCATGTAAGCAGCTTTCGAGTAAATTTCAAGCACCGCTTGCCCTCGCGTGCTTGAATGTGCTCGCGCTTGACCGCATAACGCACCGCAAGACCGCACACTATTTGCGGCATTGTTGCAAGTAATCAGCTTTAGTGCTGCAGACCGCTTGCTGGTTGTCCGGTTGTCCGCTTTTGTGTTGTTTTTGGATTTTTTTTACTCAAGTGGCGAGAGCTGTTAAAAAATATGTAGAATGCTTGAGCTTTCCTCACCTCGCACGGCGACGACGCATTTAATTAAGTGCCGCACACGCTTAGCGCGTCACTTAACTTTACTGTGTGTGTGTGGGAAATCACCATTGCAGTGCCTGCGTGTCTGTTAGTGCGCCACCTGTTGCTTCGTCTACACCGCCACTGCCGGCAGATGGCGGCGGCAGCGCTACCAAATCATATCTACGCGAAACCACACAAAGCTCCGCTATTACGCCATGTAATCCCTGTGACAAATGAAATTTTTAATAGTCCAGGCTTGCACATACATGCACACAGCAAATTCGGTGCGCAGATAAACGTTTGAGTGCCGACAAAAATAAACGCCGTTTTTGTTCTTGAGCGAGTGCCACATTCGCGGATTCCGTGACTCACCTACACAGCGCGTATTAGAGAATCGCTGCGAACATATGCCAACAACAAAAACGCTGAAAGCCAAGCAGACATTCAGTCATTGTCTATACTCACACACAGGTATAGCCGCGTTTGTCGCGCATTTCACATGCAAATCTCTTGACACGCGTAATCCTTTTGTCACAGCGATTTTCTTTATTATCCCCGCGTTGAAACTTTGTGTCTGTATTTTGTGTGCAACCGTGTACATTTTTAACTTATTTCTGTGAACACTTGAAAACTCACGGCGATTGCAGACACATACATAAAATAGCTAACCAAGTGAACTGAAATTGTATTGAGGCTCGATTAAGAGTTCAAATGAGAAAGCATGTTGTTATTTTGAGTGTTTTAAAGTTTATCTTGGGCGCGTCTGATGGCAGGTAAGCATCGTTTTCGACGTCATCTAACGATAGGACTAGGGGAAAGACTTTTTACACGACGTAATACTTTCTTTTTCTGGTCTCTAGTGATGTTAAACGAGATGGTTTTGCGAACAACCAAAGCGATCGGTGGAATCATGTGGATCTCACAATATGCAGGACACATTTTAAATATCTGGATAAGTAGAAGCTTAACTTTCTTCAATAACCAGAAGCTAACTACTCATAATACAACTACTGCAACTTATTGCTTTGTTGTTTCACGACAGATCTGAAAAATTTCGAATACTCTCAATGTATTGTAGGGATGCTCTCATTGATGTTTGGTATGCGATTCCGCTTCAAGATGATTCTTCTTCTTTATTGGCGTAGACACGCTTATGGTCTACAGAACCTTATACGCGATGTTGAGGAGGCTTATCCCACGGTAGGTAGCGCAGATTGTAAGGTCTCTCCTTTTGTGGATTGGGCAAGGCACACTTAAATTCCAATCGTCGGGCATGTTTTAGTCCGATTATATTCTACGAAGAAGCTGATGTATGCTCCTTATTGGTTCTTCGACGCCGTATTTGAATAGCTCGGAAGGCAATTCATCGGCTTCTGCCGCCTTATTGTTCTTAGGCGGGTAACTGCTATTCGAACTTCTTCTTGGTGGGGCAATGGAACGTCGACTCCATCGTCATTGATTGGGGAATCGAGTTCGCCGTCCCTGACGTAATACTTTCACTGGCATTCAGTAGGCTGGAGAAGTGTTCCTTCTATAATTTTACTAGATCACCTCTGAGGGTTCTACAAGAGTATGCTCCGGTCTTGAAATCTTCTGTTAGTCGCCGCATTTTTTAGTAGAATTTTCGAGCATTACCTCTGTCGGCCAGCTTATCAAGCTTTTCATACTCATACATTTCGGTCTCTGATGGCAGCTTTTCGACGTCGAACCTTCCTTATATTTGTTGATGTGCGAGTTTTGCTGCAAAGACGCGGGTGCGTATCTTAGCTGCAACAAGATAGTTGTCCGAGTCAATGTTAGAACCTTGGAGCGTACGCACCTCTGGTTGGTGGCTTTTCGCTCCGGCAGGCAAATGATTGGTTTCGATTAAAACGTGCAGCAAAAACTGTTTGGGTAAGAGAACTCCTTTTGCAATCATTAAAAAATATGCCCTTATTGACTGCAGTGCTGTTGTTTGGCAGTTCAAAAAGCACAGGAGAAAATGACTTCAATATTTTTCCACTTTAAAATGATTGATTGACACTTGCTCTTGCTGATCTATTCTTGTTTTTGATCATATAATTTTTGGCTATTTTGGTCACGGACACTTACAAGCAGGCATTTACACTGAGGAACCACAAAAAATACCAAACATCATCTTCATGCTTCGGAATTTTATAGATTTGCAGGTGACAGTGCTGACTTACTGCTCTGATAAAAAATAAGTAATTAGAAAACCTTACGAGTTCACAGCACTTCACTAATCTTCATGTAACAGCAAATCTCTAATTTCTTGTTCTAGCACCCGGTGTTGAAATATTTCCGCGTAATTATGAGTGCAAAATCACCAATCTGCATTTTTTCATGATTTCCTCTGCGGCTTACCGATTTGCCGATTTAATTCCACTTACTCTGTTCACCTAAGTACTTCATTCTTTCGAGTGCGCCGCTTAATCCCTGTTGAACCTGTCCGGATTTCGCTTGCCATTTTATTGAAATTTGTGTCAGTGTCAATTTCGCCGCCGAGGCGCCGAGCAGCCTCAAAATAAATTTCTATTTGCAAAAAATGAAATGAAAAACTAACAAAAACAATGTGCATAAATTGTAGGCGCCCACGGGGGCGGCGGTAACCGCTCAATCAAATAAGAACGTAAAACCATACAATCAATCAAAATCTGTCGAAATCGCCAAACAGTTGTCGCAGCCACTTCGTGCTCACACAAAGCAGCACGGCCTCACACACCCACACATAGAAATGTGTAGCGTTGGGCCGGTGGCAGAGGAAATCAATAAATTGAAATATTTTAAGCGCTTGTCAAGTTTAAAGCGGTGGCTAATAAATGTTTTTATTTCGCCTCTCAGCCAGAAGGCTCATAATGGCACTGATTATTAACACACACAAACGTAAATTTGTATAAAAGTGTGTGCATATTGAAAAATTGACGCACGAGTATGATCGAATATTTTCTGGCTTTGTGAGCAACTTAAATCTGCGACATCAAATAGAGACTGATTTACATTCAAAAAATCTATGACTGCGTGGGCTGCTGGTTTATGTAAATGTGTGTGTGGGTGTGGCATAATATTATTTGCAAATCCCTCAATATAATATAAGCGAAAAATACAAAAGGAGAATTTATGGATGAACATGCTTTAATAATAGCCTATTTAAAGGCGCTACGAGCAGGCGTCTGGTCAGCTTACTTTGTGACTTTACATTATGGAAACACGTTTGACATTTTTTTAGGCCACAACGGGAATATTTTTTTTTTTTTTTTTGCAGTTTTGTATTTCATTAAAATTAAATTATCTTAAACTATTTGGCTAACCAGAGTTCAAGGTCTTCTGCTACGTTGAGTTACGGGATTTTTTGAATTGCAAAAGTTTAATGGTGATTTATAGTGAAGTGGAGAGCGCATAAAACGTAGCGGACGGTCTGAGAGTGCAATTTAAACTTTTTCGCAACTAAACTCCCACCTCATTTCGCGGACATAAACTAATGTGATCGCAGATTTTCAAAACTAATTTAAAGTTTTTCAATTTAACACGCGCACAATATTTTCTAGCGACTGCTCTGTAGGTCCTGCAAAAAAATTACATTGTATTTAAAATATTTTATATGCATTTATATAGAAAAATGCACTATTTTTAATATTTATTTGTCTATGGTGTACAAAGAGAAATAATGTATTTGTCAGTTGAAAACAGTAAAAAATTTATGAAAAAGGAAAAAAAACGTTAGCTTCAGTTGCACGGAAGCTTTAATATGCAGAAGTGCAAAATATTCCTTACAAGCACCCATTTTGATCGTTTAGTTTGTATGACAGCTATATGCTATAGTAAGCCGATCTGCATCAATTCTTCGAATATTGCGTTGTTGCCTTAGACAATAAGCCATGCCAAATTTCTTGGCGATATCTCGTCAAATGCACAAGTTTTCCTTACAAGCACTTTACTCCGATAGTTCAGTTTGTGTGGCAACTATATGCTATTGTAATCCGATCCAAACCATTTCTTGTGGTAATATACTGTTGTTTTAGACAATAAGCCATGCCAAATTTCTTAATGATATCTCGTCAAATGAGAAAGATTTCCATACAAGCACTTTAATCCGATTTCTCAGTTTGTATGGCAGCTATAAGCTATAGTGGTCTGATATTAGCGGTTCCGACAAATCAGCAGCTTCTTGCGGAGAAATGCATGTGTGCTAAGTTTCAGATCGAGGTGTAAGAAACTTCGCAGCAAACTCAATTACCTTGTTCAGTGTATGTAAATACCCGTGAGCCACCATGTTGTATGAGTAACATTTATTATACGATTGGTGAAGGTGAGTTACTTGAGGCGAGTTCAGAAATCAAATTATTTTAATATATTTAAGGTCACAACAAATAACTGTTTGACAGTTTCATTCCAATATGTGCGTATTTTAAGAGGCGCGGATTAACATTCAAATTAACTTAAAGGGCATACATTTATCCAGAAGAGAGTTTAGTATGCTAAAAATTCCATAATGCTTAGTGCACAACACGCGACTTATTCATAAAAAATTCCTGGTCAAGTTTTGAGAATTCACGCATAATTCTCTTCTCTTTTCTGTCACTTTGTGGCCGTCCAAGGTCTTCATTGGTGGTCCAGTGTGTTTTTTTTTTCATTTGACATCGTTTTTGCTTGGCTTTGTTGCGTATGATATTCACCTACATATGTGAGGTTCGATTTGTTTGTGTTTTAATGCCTGTTTTGTTGCGTGAATTCACTGCAGCGCATGAATCTGCAGCCTGGAATCCGGAGCTCCACTGCTTTCAACTGTTACGAAAAAATGATAAAGAGGGTGCGAAAAGTGTCGCGTGTCGATTTTATTGCACGCGCATAAAATTGAAATTGAATTGGAAATTTTCGAAATGCCAAGCGAATTAAATTTTTTACTAACCGGAATGCGTATAATATTAACGCCGTTAACGACGCGCACGAAAACCGAAAATTATAATAAAAGCAAATGCAAATATGCGGAAAGAATTGAACGAAATTTTCTGTCTCTTTATTGTGCTTCGTTTTAATAACAGCTCGTTGTTGCTCTTTAAATGTCACTTTTTTGATCAGGAACTTGATAAAAAAGGCAAATCATTTTTCTTTAATACTTTAACGTTTATTAGTCATTCATATACATATGTATGTGTGTAGCCAGAATTAAGTACCGTAAGAAAAACTCTAATGCATTTTAATATCCTTTGCCTTTGCTAACCGCAGCGGATACGTATTTGCTCATTTGTCATTCGGTGGCATGCCTAGGCGCGATTGTTTTCCAACCGAGGAGGAAATGAAAAAACTTGAGTGCTTAACTGCAAAGCCTAAAACTAAGAGCGAGCAAAAAAAAAAGGGAAAAGAAAATGACAATTTCTCTTGCGCAGTGGCAGAAATATCTGAAACTACTTAAAAATAAAACTTCATATAGAAAAGGCCAGCCAGCGGCATAGAAAGTAGTCAGCGGACTGTTGGGAATTTAGCAAGTTGCATTAAAACTTTCGCCTTTTGCGCGCTGTAGAAAGAAGGTGAGAGAACCGTTAGCTGGCACACACTTATTGTTACACCTAAGGCGATCACCCTTATTTAAGGCGGATAAGGTGGAGTAAAAGTGCGCCCGTTTCAATCGTGAACACGCCCACAAATGCTATGGCTTTGATAAGTGGCGCGCTGAGCGTGCTGGTGGTGCTGCTACCGCGGGTGAGGAATTGTGAAAAATTCTTCGAGTATTAGTTGCAGGTATAAGGCAAGCAAATATTGGTGAGAGATACGGAAGTTGGCAGAAGATTTTGTAAGAAAGTGGAAAAATCTTCGAGTTATTTCAGACACTTGTGCGCGCCTTCGACAACTGCGCGCGCACGGTGGGCACGAAATGAATGGATGCGACGTGCCATGTGTGTGTGTAGGGGCGTGCGCATTTCCACAATATGAGCTGCATTTGCGCAACGCAGCTTATTGCACAGGAAATTAAAGTCAGGGCAAACAAGTCTTGAAGCGCGGTATTGCTATCGCTGAAGCGCGCTTCAGCTGAGTTGATGGACTCTAGCTACGACGTTGCTACTCTTAAGCACCTTTACAGCGTTTCAATTGAGCTCAGCTGCGCTCCTGCGTCTTTGCACTGGCAACACACACATTTTTGCTGTAGCTTTTGCGTGGCTCTTGCATACACGACGAGTATGTCTTAGCGGAATTCCTGCCGCGATAACTCATTTGGTTTGCATTTCTCTTTTTGATTGCGCGCTGGACTTTCTTGTATCCTTCTCGTTTTTAATATTTCTCTGCCAGTTGCAATTTATGCACGGACGTTGAGTATGCAGCCAATTTGTAAGCGCAAAGTCCGCCAGGTAAGATGTAGTTAAAGATGTAGCAGTGCTCTTTTAATAAGCCTATAGTTAAAATATGGATTTTTTGTAGAGCTCTAGTTTGAATATTTCTCTACTTACGAGGAAGAATATCAAACTTCAAGCTTCACTTTTCATCTTTACAATATGTGGCTCGGGCTTTCGGCAATCTTATCTCCAATGAGTGGCCTCTTTTCTACTTCGAAAGGAAATTGGATCCGAATGAGAAACCGGCTTGACTAATCACCCATTTTCTTAGAGTTCTAAACAGCGCTGCAGTTTCTGACTTCTTCTATTTGGGAATTTTTTCTATGTTAAACTCTACATCTTCGGAACGAAAGCGCTGACATTGGAGTAATTTGAAGTATAGACTTATCTACACACATAATTTTGCGAAAACTCGCAGCTATCATGTCAAAACCTGTTAATTTAGATAATCCAAGCACACACTCCCAAGCGCGGTTTGGGCGCTTGTCTTCTCACACTAATCATATAAGATTCGTAAACATATGAGCGACGCAAGCGTCAGCCAAACATTTTCTCAAGCATCTTACATCGAGCATCAAACAAATCCCAAATGACGCATTCGCCCAACGGAAACGGAAACCGGAATTGTGGCAAGCGAAAGTACACAAGCAAACAGCCAAACAGCTGAAGTGTTCGCAGCAGCACCGATAACGGAGTATATGGTCGTGGTTGCGTGGGCGCGGGCGCGGGCGCATTGCCTTGCATTGACGAGCGCAGGAAAGTGGGACAAGAAACTTTTATTTGAACTCAAAATTTGTGTTTGCCATTTAGCGCGACTGACAGCAGCCCGCGGACCGATGCTCTCCTCCGTTCGTCCGTTCGTCGCTGCCGTGAGCTATTTACACGGGTGTGGCTCTACGACTTTGTTGACGTAGTCGCTGACGTTCGCACAGCCATTGCCGCAGCTCTGTGTGTACTCTGCTACACTTAGTGAGTTTTCATTGTTTTTCTTTCGATTCATTTCACGTTTTAATTTAGGTTTCATCTTTCTGCGCCATTACGCCGAAAAATGGTGGCGTCGCAACGTTGCAGTCACGCCGCTCCCTTTCGCAATGGCAACGCTGATGCCGTTGCGTCGCGGCTGTCAGTGATCCGACAGCAGCAGCAACATTGCGGAAGCTGCGACGCGACCGCGCGCAAACAATTCAAAAGTGGAGCGAAGTGAAAAAGGCGTCATTGAGTTTGCGGTATGTGTGAATGTGGCACTCGCAGCCCAGTGTTCAGCTTTAAGGTAATGCGAATGTTTGCGTTTGTGTATGTGCGTGCGCAATTGATCGGAGTGCTGTGGAGTGGAGCGTGCAATGCGCGGCATACAGCGACCGAGGTTGGTGGCGTGGGGCGCACAAAGAAAGTTGAGGGCAAAGTTTTTAATCACCCAAAAGCCGCAAGGATTTAATCAGCGCAATGGCAGCCTTGCTGATGTGAGTGCGAATGAATATGCGCGTGTGCTGATACATACGCCGCCCGCATGTGTGGTTGTGTGTGTGTGCGTGCGTGCATAAGCGATACATTCATGAGGTGTGTGCGGTTTTATCGCTCGAAAGGCTTCCGCCTTTTGCTCTGATTTCACTCAAAACTTTGGCTTTTTACTTGTGAGGAGTTGCCAAATTAAGCCACTCTGAAAATTTGATAACAACTCCGGGTAACTGTAGTAACACTCACGCAAGCACCGCAACGATCATGAGAGTGCCGCACAAATTGAAGATTTCCTGCTAAGTGTGCTCATAAAGCAACGAATGAGGAGTTGGAGCATCGACATTAAATGACACAAAAACAGCCAATTTCGGGAAAAGCTTTCTACGTGACAAGTAACTGCTAGTTTTATTTATTTTTGTATAGTGAAGATAGTATATAATTTAAATCTCAAATGTGAGTGTTAATAACGGGGTACGCCATAGTTCTTTTCGATTTATCGAATCGATAATCTTTTCCCATCATCTTCTTGAAAGAGAACTGACTCTAGTTGCATATAAAAGGTTAATATCAATCCCAGTATATTTGCTGGGTTCGCCAAAGGCATGTCTCCGAGATATTCCAATCTCAGTTTAGTAAAAGCTGCGCAATAAATAGAGAAGGCAGTGACAAAATCATTCCGCCTCTCTTTCCTCCATACAGCTTTGATACAGAGCACCCACCGACTGTATCGAGTCAGAACACCTTTAATTGTAGCGACTTTGTCTTTGCTAAGAGTCAGTCGTTAGGATTCTTACGGTTCACTCCGGGACAAGGTCCGGTGTGTTTAACGAGGATAACTGCTGACGACAGCCTTACCCCACGGCGTTCAAAAGCACAGCGGATCAAACCAATGCGTTGATCAGCGCTAGTTTCAGCTCTTCCCGCATTCGGGTTTTAACCAAAACTGCCACGATAGTTCAAGAGCGGCCAGTTTCTATGAGCATAATGGAGCGAACTCCAAGGCACCAGGCTTCCCCTTGTACCAGAGCTAAGTTTCCGGACAGATCTCGAAGCTGAAACTACTGCCAGTTGAGCTTCAATACTGCTCCGGACTCTGATTACCAGAGGTTGGCCCCATTCACTCAGGGACAGAAAAATCTCGCAATCGCACAAGTTCCGGTTGTTAAACAGCGCTTTCTCAGGTGGAGGTCCAATAGTTCAATGTCAGAATGCAAGCAGACTTCGGAGAACCGTCTCCGTTTTAATCGGATGACATTGTGGACTTTTTAGTCAGCACATCTGCTTCGGAGTTTCCAGCGATTCCGCTATGACCGGGAATCTACACAAGTCTAATATAGAAGAAGCTTTAAGCTATTGCTAATGAGGTAACGCACTCATTGACTAGTTAGCGAGCTCAAAGCCAGTACAGCCGTTCGGCTATCGGAGTGAATGCGCTCTTCTCTGTTCTCTGAGGGAGGAGATTAAGAAGAAAGCTGGATACTTGGATGAGTCCCCACATCCTTTTTTTCTGTTATTGCCTACAGAGGGTAAGACTTGGCCATGGGTATTGTGGATGGATGTAATTTATCATTAAAATTAGCAAAAAAAAAAAAATAGCAGTAACTAGTGCTATCAGACAAGAAAGCTAAACTGTTCTCTAAATAAAGCCGCAAGCTCTGGAGTACACAACGATTATGGCCAGGAGTAATGCATGGACGAAAAATAAATAAACGCATCAAATATATATTAAATTTAGCACTGGTCTCCGGTGAACCTCCGCTACAACTGCATTGGATCCATCACCTCCAACTAAATTCACATCAAACTTGTGCGACCGTGTCATTGGCACTCCTCCGCAGACGCTCACTCGCAAAGTGATGGCTTTTGTTGGTACTTTTTAATAACTGTCGGATTTTCTTTCTTTTCTTTTTTTCGTTCTCTTTTATTGGACGCATTCGCAGATGACAAAGATGCTGGCAACGACCGCGAAATGACAGCGAATGTCGGCTGATTGGCTCACATCTGCGTCTGTGGTGGTATTTGTGGCAAGACTGCATTAGCCGTGCGTTCGCTTGTGGCGCCACACAGCATTCCCAAGGCAGAAATTCGCAGAAATGCTGACAATTTAGTTCAATTGTTATTGTTGTCAATCGGAGTGTTGCTTGCTCTGCGCATACCACCGATATGTCATACTAAAAACGAGTGTTCGCATACAAAGCCTTTCAAACATAAGCTTTCCGACTAACGCGCGTCTTCCGCCAGTCGGCGCTTGCATTCTTTGACTTCGCAGACGCGCGGTAATGCCGGCAGGTGTCATACTGTCAAACTCATTTGACGTTTTATTGGCTGCCTTTTACTTTCACCTCGAGTGCGTGTTAAGTGGTCCCACAGATGGGAACCAACATGTAAAGTACCAAAAAGACTAATTGTGTTGGATTTCAAATTGGCTAATTTTTGTGTGCTTGAATTGTATTGGCTTTAATTTGAACATAAAATATCCTGGTATTCTTGAGCAGCACGTACCATTTTCACTTCGCGGACCGTCCAATTTTAGTAGCTCGCCTACTTGCTTAGCTGCTATGGCAACCTTCCGGGATGTGCTTTGAATACCTGTGCATTATATACTTATCGCTTTTCTTTGTTTTTTTTTACTTTCCTTTTACTTCTTTCTTTCCTCTTTATTTCACTCTTTCGCATACTTTCGCGCGCAACTCATTTTCTCGCCCAACTATTATTATGTATTCTCGCTTCAACCATTGTCCCCGGTGTCGCTTCTGCTTTGGCGCAACCGCGATTTTCCGGTTCATCGCATTTGTGATCAATCGTCAAAATGACCGCCGTCAGCTCGTCGTTGGCTGCCGCACGGAGCGTTGCTTACTTTGCCGCAATGTCACCACAGCTTTACATCATCAGCGCGGTGTCTCGAAAAGACATCGTGAAAAATTGCAATTCTCGACAAATTGCAATTGCTTCAGCCACCACGGAATACGGTATCAATGTGACAGAGTTGACACTGCTGTAATATTACTACTCCGGCACGCGGCAGCGAAAGCGATTACTTCATATTGACACTGCGTTTAACCTATTTATGTTGATTTGAAGCGCTGCCATAAAGAGCAAATGATCCAATTGGAAATTGTCAAGCTGAGGAAACTAATGACTGTCAACAGATAATAAAGTGGCAGAATTTTTGAAGCACGCCAACGACTTGATTAAAGAGACGTGTAGTTGTATGAATAAAATTTGGGTTAAATGCTTCGTGTTGGTTAATGTGTTCGATTTCGCAGTTTCCGGTCATTATTTTTGGTATTTTCACAGTAGTAAGGAATTACTTACCAAAGCCTCTGTCAACAGTACTCCACTAGAAAGCTTTTTTCTCATTCTTAACTAAAGCAGTTTCTTCTGTTCTTATCTCTTTCGTCATATACATACCCAAATTATTGTTGTTGAACTACCTATCGGGCGTAGAAATGATACTTCTTCAGAGATACTGCTCTATCTAATAACAACAATACTATGGCATTTGTTTTTGTATTAGCACTTAGACCTTCTGGGCTCTATGCATAGCAAGATTCCTCAAAAAACGCTTAGTTTAGGAATATTGGGTAGTCGAAAAAGTCTTTTCGTATTTTTAATCAAATTTCAACGTATTTTTTTTTATTTAAAATGAACTTTAATGAACCAAATATGTATCATTTTGGTCGACCGCCTTATTCCCGTTTTCAGCTAGAGACATTATTATATCAGTGTAAAACTTTTCTGGTTTCTAGGCCAAAAACTGCGTCAAGTAATTTTCACAGACTTTTCTTGAAGCCAACTTTACTAAATTAAGCGAGTACTGCATTGACCGAAACAAATGGTAGTCCGATGGTGCAAGGTCGGAGCTATATGGAGGATGCATCAAAACTTCCCAGCCAAGCTCTCTCAGTTTTTGTCGAGTCAAAGTTGTGTGTGGTTTAGCGTTGTCCTGATGGAAGATCAGTTCTGGATACTTTTTTAGATTGGTTGCTTCAATCTCATCAGTAATGGACAGTAAAATGTAAAATCAAACGTTCAATCAGGCTGGAGCAGCTCATAGTGATTAATTCCTTTCCTACCCTACTAAACACTCAGTATAACCTTTCCAGGTGTCAGAAATGGTTTGATTTCATTTCGTTTCAGCAAAGAATCGCAGATGTTAATTCGGTCCATTTAATTTTTCACAGACAATTCAAATGGTACCCAAACATCGAGCTTCTTTCCCAAATTCCCAGAACGGATGCGAGCGAACCACTGCTGTGCTGCACGAACTGATACAGCATCGTCATGTAAACTTCACAAATTTCATTGGTGGCTTGTGTGGCATTCTTTCCTTTTTTATACAAAATTTTAAAATATAGCGAATTTCTTCATTATTTTCAAGCATTTTTGAACAGCTGTAACCTATTTTCAACTTCCCCGAATTAAATTTGTTTTTGACAAAATACGAAAAGACTTTTTCGACTACCCAATATAACAGAAATCGTCTCATAGCAGTATAATCAATATTTCGCTTCCGCTTGTGTCTATTATGATTGGTAGTACGAGGTTGGTTAGAATAACTAACAACAAACAACAAACAACTACAAACTTTCACTAAGCCAACTGTGCCAAATTCTATTAATAGTTTTTACCCACATTTTTTTTGCGTTTCCAAAACGGTTATGTCTGTTAGTTCGTATTTGTAAATAAATATTTATGAATAAACATGAGTTGGCTAATTTCCATAAATTTTTCTTATTTGCTGTGTATTTTTATAAGCGACTGCGCACACATTTAAGTAATGCGTGTATGCATACATGTGTTTGTATGTATGTTTATGCATGTTTGGTGTTTAATGACAAAACATTAATTTGCAATTCAAGTTTTACTACAAACAATTTTGTGCATAAATTTGTGCTAGTACTCTTGCTCTATTTCTTTCCTCGCCCCTCCCTCTCCATCTCTCTGTTCCACCCACACTCGTTTACTCTATCTCCTCACCGCATGTTCTATTCGCCCATTAGCTAGCAGGGACACGTGTGTTCGAACCCATTCGCCGCTTACCCACCTGCCGCTCCTCTTTGGCTATTGTAAAAATGCTCGGTTTTTACTGCGCCTCGGCAGGTAAGTGTAACAATTTAAATTTGTTGCAATGTTATTTTGTGCTTATTGCTTGTTCGACATTTGTACTGCGCACATATTGCCGCCATAAATTATTCCGCGCCACACAAGCACGCCCGCACATAAAGCAAATACTTACTACATGCTAAAGTATAAATAAATACTAATTTTTTGTTGTTGTTGCTTTGTTGTTTTTTTATCCAACATGTGTAATTTCAAAGTATAAACAAATTCAATTACCGTCGTTTGGTCGAAAGTGTGTTCAATTAATGCAAATTTGCCGAATTCACCAGCGTTGGCGGAGGCAGCAAAAATGGCAATTTAATGCGACGCGGCGTATGAGTGATCTCCCGTGGGTGGCAAAAGCCCAAATGCACTTTAAATTGAAAGGATTTCGTTGCAGCCATTGTTTTAAGTATTTAACGGTACATTAGTTACAAATAAAATAGCGAAATTACAAATTTCCTGCAGTGAGAATCAATATTGCTTAGGAGCGCTGTTTGGAGCTAATACTTATTTTACCAGTTGTGTTATGTGACTTTCTTGAATAGATATAGATGAAAGGCCCCGAAAAAAGATATCCGATATGATCTTTAATAACTTTATTTATAAGAGTGGCACAGCGGAGAAACTGCAAAATTATAGTTCTTCCGTCGTTTAAAAGTTCTAAGAACATCGCACTGCCTCAAGACCTTGACTACATGTAAGGTGGTAGGTAAAATCATAGCACCACGAGGCATCGCAGTCAGTTCGCTTGCTTGCGGCTGTCTACCCATTGCCTTGCGCTATAATCACGATGGCAGAAAACAAGCAACTTCTGCACACATGCACATTTCTACACGCTTCTCTGGTGCGGCTTGGCAACGTGCCACTTACACTCGCTGCTGTTGCGCTTGCTGATAATGCAAGTACAGCGCATATCATTTGCTAAACATGTGTTCGACATGACTTTACGTCGGAGGTCAAATGCGAACTAACAAGCACAACAACAGTGGTGGTAAATTAAGGCGCCCATAAGCGCCTCGCAGTACAAGTGATTATTGCAGCAGTCAATTCTTAGGGTATATTGTAGCTTTTACTACTCTCTCAAATAGAAGCGCGAATGCCCAGACAAATAGGCACATAGTTACATAAGTATGTAAATTTTCAAGTAATTGGAAGCGAGATATGAACTTTAATATCTGATCATAAGAAAGAAATAGCCATTCCCACCAGATATACAAGTAATACACTTATGCCAACGATTTTTCCAGTCTCCGAAACACTTTTCATCAGCAATTTTTGGGATTGCCTTCAGCTTCTTCAACGAATTTTGTTTCCTGACCTGTTTGAGGTACTCTTTTAGAAAAAAGTTAAGCCTTATCGAGTTGAGTCGAGCAAGAGCGCATTTAATACCAAAATATAAACCAAAATCATTTGAATGCACTCACGAGACATATCGAGCTCTCTTGCCATCTCTTGATTGATGATTGTTAAGCACCATATCCTTCATTAATTGAAGAGGTCGAAGGTCGTCCAAAACGAAGCATGTCTTCAACGATTTCTCGACAGTCTTTGAGGGCTTTGTAACACTCGTAGGCTTGTGTTTTTGATAAAACTGTATCATAGTAAGTCGTTTCCAACATTCGCAACGATTCCGCAAACGAATTTTGGTTCCAAATGCAAAATTTGAGACAAATGCTTTGTTGGATATTTTTATCCAATGGAAAAATCGCAACACACTACTGAGGTGTACCGATTTAAGCAGCTGCTGGAAACAAACTGGTTGACATGTCGCGCTTATATTTTGTTTTTTTGAAATATCACTTACTCGGGGAATAGGTTTTGTAAAGTGGGTGGAACATTCAAAAGTGCAGTAACTTGTTTTTTCAATGAGTCAGCACTTCTAAGCAACTCGTATGCTTCGCTTTGTTAATGAAAGTTTTTTTAGTATGAACGAGGTAAGATATAAGATAAGGTCTTTCTGCCATACATTTGGTTCGCTGAATCTCACGCGTTAATTGACTTAAAACAATAACAAAAACAAGGAAGAACATAAAAAAGTGTAAAAGGCGTGCATTTCTTCACAGCTGCCGGCGGCAACGCGGTTTATTTGCATTTAATTCAATAATTTAAATTCTGATGATATTCGTCGCGCCCACACCCTTAAGTCACCCTATCCATTTGAAGAGACGAGCTGTGAGCCAATGAATATATTTCACGATGAGCGCCTAATTTAATTGCAGCCTAAGATATCACACGTAATTGGATGATATTATTCAATTAATTTGTGCGTGCCTACAGGTGAAATATGCTTGTTGCGCAACAGCAAGAAGACAAAGTCCGGATTTGGTGGCTGATGGCTGGCGAACAGGATGGAAGCCAAACGCCCGTTGGCGAAATTTGCAAGTGTGTTTGTGTGCTGTCTGCATGGGCACATGCTCTTGAAACAAAAACAAAATCAACTGGTGACGAGTTTGTTGTACTTGCAGCATGTAAAAAGGCTGATAAATTCGCAAAATAAAAACCTGTTGTTAAACTTGGTTAACTGTGTGTGTGTGTTTTTTGGCAAGGTGTTGCAGCGTGGTTGGGGTTTTGATTGCCACAAATAAACGCAATGCGGCAAGAACTCAAACTCAAATGGCGGACAGTCACCATTGCATTGCACTGTGGGTGAGCAACTGTTGCTGGCGGATGAAACGATAATTGCGTTGGTGGCTTAAATGTTGTTAGCCGCAACAGGACAACGGTCGTTGCTGTGTATGTTGGTGGCTACACCACTTTTCGTTGGATTTTGCTCACCTGATGATCATATCTAGCGGCAACTGCTGCCTTTGCGGTTGCATGCGCTGCAATAGCGGCGAAGCAAAGCAGTTATAAATGCTTATACAATTGCCAAAAGTGCCTTCATAAAAGCAATAAAGGCGTCGGCAACGCCACTCCACACGGCGGCCGCACAATTTCCGGTTCAACACATTTTGCGGCAAAGTACGCTGCTGACGCCACCCCGCGCGATCTTGCACCTTGTCCATGCGCTGTGCGTGTGTGTGTGTGTGCGTTAGGCTGTTGCACACTTGGTTGGCTGGTGGTATGCAGAGGCTTCAACAGCTTAATTGCTCTGAGTATGGAAAATAATTTTTCTGGCTTTCCACCTACGCAGCCAACACGTTAACGAGAACCCTTCGCACAGCAGCCCGCACTAACTAGCTCCCTTCAGCGAAAACATGCAACACTGTGGCGCTGCAGCAGCCCCAGCTTAGACTTAGTGCTTGTTCGTTTGGTTTGTTGTTAGTGCCTCATCGTATTTTCGCCTCTTGGTCCCTTCGCCTCGGTTCTTGGCTGGTTTCTGCCTTGGCCTCTTTCGGTATGTACGGTTAGGCATTGCTCTCGAAACAGCTACAGCACTACTTAGCTTCTTGGTTGGTAGCATGCTTGCAACATGTTGCATGTTATGCATTTGCTGTTGCGGTTAAAATGTGCAACAGTGTGCAATGTGGCTTGGCTTTGTATTTAGCTTGCGGCTTCGGTTTGTGTTCTGCATTTCGTTACAACGTTGTAGAGGGCAGCATAAAATTTGTTGCAACATTTAATTTTTGGAATTTTCTTTGTGGGTAGTTGGCGTTTGAAGTCCAAGTGTTTAGTGAGCAATTATCGCATTAAAAATTAGAGAATTTGAAGGAGCGTATCATTTTTAAGTCCGACGAAAGATATTGCTCCAGCTCTGAAAGTATTCGACGTAGTATTCGTCGGAGAAAGCAGAAAAAGAGGAAGACCTCCACTTTCTTGGAAAGAACAGGTAGAGAAGGACCTGGCTGTGCTTGGAATATCAAATTGGCTTCAAACAACGAAGAGGAAAAATGATTGGCGCGCTCCTGTAAACCCGGCAATAACCACGTAAGCGGAGTCTACGCCAATAAAGAAGAAGCAGTGTGGTCTCTTAAGCTTAGCATAAGCTAGATTACTACCATTGGTTCTTATAGAGTTAGTTAGCTGTAGAGTTAGAGAATAGAGCATGTCGAAAATATCTTGCGCTAGTTCTTTTACCTTTAACTTCAAATGCTTTCGGCCATTAGTTACTTGAGTTGCGAATTTGAAATACTAGAGGTCATCGTTCTATTTGACGGTTTGTTAAAGTGTATGGACCAGAAAGTCGTCGTGTAAAACTTAAAATTTCAAAACGATTATTATTCAGGCGCGTCTCTCTATCTTATATAATCAACGCTTATATTTCCATTTTTGAATACTTTCTGTCTTCCTCAGGTGAGTTGCAACTTTTGGCGTGTACTAGCCGGATTAATATAGTGCAAATACAAATTAATTATTGCACAAACTCCAACTACCAACATGGGTCAAACTTTCAGGGAAACTAGACGAGAACGAACAAATAATTGTAAGCAAATAAAAGCTAATATTCATTTCCTAATATTATAGTGTTGGTCTGCGTAAATGTTTGCAAATGTAGTTTTGTATGATTGACTCTTCCCCAGCTTGTTCTTGAACGCTCTGGTGGTCATGTAGCATAATTCGGCAGCATGTCAGAAGACTATCGTGTAAGCTACATACTCGTACACATATAGTGGTCGCCGGTTGTTGTTAGTTAGCCGAAGCTTACTTGGTGCAGAGGCAGAACAGCTTGTTGCAATATTACTGAAACTTACTACACACGCAGTCGTTGTAAATTGAAAATACTTGCAGAAACTACTACCGTTGGAAATAGTTGCCTTTGTTGTTTCTGGTGTTGAGTTGTTCTTTGTTGCTGTTGCAATAGTATTTAGCACATGTCAGGCCAAATTCTAGGAAGAGAGTCAACTATATATAACCACAAAGTATACGCACACTTACACAAACGCATGCATAATCTAGCTTCAGTGAGATAAAGGCAAGGAATATAGTTTAGTGGATTGGATGTGTGTCTTCATTTGACATGTTTATGTTTGAAGGCAGCTTTCCCCTGCATGGAAAGGAGAGACAGTTCAGCAGAGCGCTATTTCGTCACAGTCTGGAAGTCCTCGAACTAGTCTAAAAGGGGCGCAGAGTGGAGCAGCTGATGCTTGTGTTTCTATTTGCAGCGCTGCAGCCAAAGCTTCTTATTTCTAATATGTATGCGACTGGATTTTGCATTAAGAATTGGTTGTGATATAACCTAAACATATTTTTGATCGATATTGTAATGATGTTTTGAGTTTTGTGACCACATTTTGATATACGAAATATGCTGAATTATCACACAATATATCGGCAAATAAGAAGATATGGATGGTAACTCCATCAGCCACTCGCTGTGTTGTCAGAAACCAGTTCTACCTCATAATGCGACAGTTCTGTGCTTGTATTGCATCGGTGCAATTTTCTGCGCTGTTGCCAAGTTTCATGCCATTTACCAATTTACCAGCTATAACTGTGACCAAATAACAAAATAACCAATAATCTGGATTAGGAGTAAGCAAAATTTTGTCTGACATAAGATTTACAAAATATTTTCGTTCAAAATCGAAGTAATAATTAGTGAACCAGTTTGTTTCAAAAAACTCGTATCAATTCTTTGCCTCATTCAATTTTTTATGCACTCATGCGTAGCTTAAATGAATTTTCTTCGAATTCTAGTGCAACTGGGGAACCATTTCTTTTAGTAGTTTTTTTACAAAACATTATTTTTAGCAATTTCTTTTCATTTTTATTGAGAAATACTCGACGCTTCCTTTTCGCTGTATATCTATTTTTATAACTTGTAAGCTCCGACTCACATATATATCCACACACTTAAGTAAAAATAAAGTTCACGCACAGTCTACTCTGTCACTTAAGCTGCTGGACTTTGTCTAAGCCCTGTATTGCATACATATTAAATACTAGCTCACGTGCTTAGCATCCATGTGTGGCCTGGAGACGCGACTCTGGTCATTAAATATTAATTTCCGCTTTTAGTGCAAGTTTTACTGTCTACTTTTATTATTATTTCTCGATATTTGTTTGATGTTGTTTTCCTTGTTCGCGAGCTCTGCTTTGCGAATGCTTGTACAACTAAAGTAATAAAAGCGAAGTAATGTGACTGATGATTTTATTTCACCGCCGAGTGGCGAGTGGAATGCGGAATTTAATGCGAGCGTGCATTTGCTGCGCGAAATTTGATACGTAAGGGTCTTCGTGGAGCACAGCAGACATTTCGTCAAAAAAGTTCGCCACTTTAGTATCTCAATTAGCAGGGACTTAAGTGGCTTATTGAAAGTGAAGAATAAAGAATTAAGCTTATAATATTTTATATAATAAATATATATAAGGATCTGAACAAATAAGAAATTATTGATAAAATCTTTAATAAGCATGAGAAGCAGAAAGGCGCTCGAAAATGAAGTAAATGTTCGACTACTTATCATCCTCGGTTTGTAGCAATGACCCCTTAGTTCGAACAATAGACCACAGCGATTTTAAAAATAAGCAGCTTAAATAATAATAATTAAAAAATAAGAAACAAAAGTTCTTAAAAAAGAAATTTTTGGTATTTGCTCGCTTTGACAGCTCTGAAAAAAATACTATTTGCCGAGCTGAGCATAGTACTTATTGCATGCAGTGTGTGGTGGCTGTCGCGTGTGCTATTTTTACGGCCTAATAAGCTCCTGAAGTGTGCGTGCTGCTATATATATACCTATTATGGTTCCTCAGAGTACATGTTCGGACTAAAGTCGTTTGTTGTGCATGCGGCTTATTGTTGTTGGCAATTTATTGCTACGGTTGTCAGTTGTCTATATATATATAAAATAAGTGTAAAATAATTAGCTGCTATAAAATGTTATGGTCCTAGTTTGTGGGTTAAACAGAAGTGATGACCACTTCAGCACTTTTATTGAGCAACGCTTGTCTTCATTAAATTTATTATTTTATTGTCGAATCTTCGAAGAGATTTCTGATCGCAAATGTTGCCGTTATTTTGGGTTCTTATTATAATAAATGAATAACTATCGAAGCTCATATTTGTTAGTATATATTCTTTTCATAGCTGATTCTCTAAGGCACCTGGGATTCTAAAAATCCGTAGCTCAGTGTACATATTTTCTAGCAGCTTTCAGTTGACTCTACTCTGTGAGAATAAGTATTAATGAATTCCTGCAATAAAGTTTAAAGTAATCTTTCGCGGGAGTTCATAGAGGCTCACTTAAAAAGCGCCCAGTTACAGGAATCTTTCATCTTTGCAATCTTACATAACGATTTTCAAATTCTAAGAATCATTCGTGTTTATTTGTCCATTCTAAAGAAGGTACCTCAAAAAATCACAAAATAAAATAGCTGTTTATTAACACCGAATTCCACACTCAAATAGTCAGCCAATCCCATTTTGGAAATTAGCGAGCGACCTCTGCTTCGCCAGACATTCAACGGTACCCGTGTAGTTGTAGCGAATCGTTGCCGCAAGGCATATGTATCTAACTACATGCGCTTTATTCATAACAGTAAAGAGGGTGAAATCTGAATAAAGTCCATTTAGTTTGCTTATAACGGTGTTTGATTTCGCACGGAGCGCTGAGCATGGGGAAATCACACCATTCAGTGTATAAGTGGCGCATAAAGGTGTGAAAGGGCATGCCTGCTTTCTTTGTTGAATTATTTATGGGTGCAGAAAGTAACCACATATGGGGTGTAATATAATAAAAATAGAAATAAAGTATTTGAGAGTCCATACTAGACTATACCTAATATTGGCTAGTCGAAAATGTGTTTTCGAAACTTCCAGAACGGAAGCGAGCGAACCATTGTTGTGCTACACGAATTGATACAACATCGTCTCCGTAAACTTCAAAATACAAAACGACTTTTTCGACTACCCAATATATACTGGTTATATAGTGGGTATACTGGTTATATCGTGTGGTAATTTTCTGAAATTTTTTTTGTTAACATTTTTTTAATGTGGGTTATTAGAACCTCAGAATCAAAACCAGATTACACCAGAAAGAAAAGAGCCTTGAAGCAAGCTTTAGCATATAATCAAAGCCACAGAGCCTAGAATAGTTTTGATGAGTCGATTCAAGTGTCTGATTTAAACTTTGAGGAAATTTGTATTGGAAGCTCAACCAAATGCATATCTCCAAAGCTGAAGCTTCTAACTTATAGAGGGTTAACTATCTGAAGTTAGGTGAAGGTGGAAGAGTAGAACACGTCGCTTTAATTCAAATCAAGAAAACATTTCCATATCGATAGCAGAAAATGTTGTTTTAATATCAGTTTTAGCAAAGAAGAAGAAGTGAAGAAGAAGGAGCACAGAAGTTGCTCATGGTCTTCTGCATAAGCTGGCGCCAATGAATGAAAAGCTTTGCAATGAAAATGCAAACAACTGCTTGCTAGAATAAATACCTCTGCTGCGCACATTGTTAGTATGTTCGTTTGCTATTACGTATACCCAGCAGCTGCAGCAGCTCGCCGAAGCACACCGGAGGGCATCAGCGTGGCGGGGTCAACACAGCAGGTGCGATAATTACGTGCCGAACGCAATTTCCACATAATTAAAGAAATATCTAACGAGGCTACTAAGCACACTATCTCATCACACACACACCCACACACATACACCGGCATTTTGAGTGTGCTGGTTAAGCCAATGTTTGCACTTGTCACAACCCCGCAACGCCAGCTGACATCGTCTGCACTCAGCTGCTCGCACTTGCACTCAGTCCTAGCCCCATTCAAGCCGGCTGCTGATGCCGCTGATGCTGTTGTTGCAACTGTGTAACCTGTTGTTGTGCGAATAGTATGTGCATAGTTGTTGTTGTTATTCGGTAAGTGCGTGCTGTTGCACTGTGTCAACACAATAAACACTTCATGCAGTATTCAGCGCGTAATCAGCTGCTTAATCGTTGTTTACAATCAAAATTTGTATGCACCATTTCCTCGGTGTTGCCACACTTTACCTTCTGCTTGCCACACGGCACACATTTTCCCATACGGTTTTGTGGCTCGTTGCTGTGCTTGTGGCGTGCGACAAGCATTGAAAGCGCTGGCTTTTCTTACGGTTTTCTTAGCATTTCACCTGCTTTGCTGAGGCCTGCGGCTAACGGTACAGCACACCGCACGCCTTTTCTTCAGCTCGTCTTGCGGCTTTCGTTAAGTTTATCGTCTTCTTTGCATCTCTAATAACGTCCTCGGGGCACAAGGCGGGCGCACATGTGTACACACGCACACAAACACACAAATATCCATGTAAGTATGTGTGTAAACACAAAACAAAAACAATTTTTCTTACCAACTTTAGGGCAGCAGAGGCGAGGATGGCAGAGCGGCGTGCTTGTTTGTTGTTGCACGTTTGAATTTAGATGAATTTCTGTTGCATACATTGTGGCGCATTGGCCCTTACTTCCCTCTGTCCCCCCGGCTTCGGTTGGGATCTGCTTTGGCATCAAGAAAATAAATTTAAATTCTCTCTTGTGGCAGCGAGAATGTGGCTGTCTTCGTTCGCTTTGGCTGCAGCGTCTTATGCGTCTTTTGCGCATTCTTTTCCGTTTCATTTTCATGCTGCGGCTGCAACAACAAAGTGTTGTTTATTTTACACCAGCGCATAGAAACTATTACACACGTAATGCGCTCATATGCGACGCTGCTTTTGACAGCTGCCAGTTTCGCAAAAACGTAAACAAATAAATGCACACGCTCATACACACACACACATACACACCTCGCCTGCGGAATTATTTATGAGCTGAAATTGCGGTAAATTGTGTTGCAGCAAATTGGCTATCTCGGAGTTTGCATCTTATGAGACGTGCGCACACAGGAGCACGCGTGCACCATGCAACAATCACGCAGCGAACCAGCATATTTTGGTGCATCCTCACACACACACACTCACACACATATATATATTTACATTGTATGACCGTAAGGTACGAACAATGAGTTAAAGCAAATTTGCACAGCGAAAATTCTAAAAGTGCTGTGTACTTTCTTAGGATTAAGATTAAAGATGAGCAGAATTGAATGGAGTGTGTTGATAAGCAAGCGCCCGCGGTGTGAAAATCTTATGAAAAGGAGTACAAAACCGCAAAGAGAAATGCTTATTTTTTCTTTCTCTCAATGGCGGCTATTTTGCGGAAAATTTGCATCCTTTGTGCCGGCTTAATGGGACGCAAGTAGAGGCTTCATACCTGTTTACCGTTATTTGATGCTATCTCTTTGTTAATATGCAATTTTTCTCTTTTAATTATTCAAAAGTATGTTTTGGCTACAGCAGCACTTTTCAGAAAACCTCTGTTCTAACAGAGCTGCAATTATTATATATCAGGAATTTCGAAAGTTTTCCTTAGACGCTATAAAAATTCGTTCCACTCAAAAATAAGTTGTAAGAGAAAATCGTTTGTTGTTCTCAAGCGTTCTTTCAAGTTCTCTTGAAAGAAGTCATTATTATATATTTCACATGTTTGAGATCAGGTGACATCATCATTCGTTGATAAACCTTTTGTTTTCTGCGTAAAAATAACTCAAACCAGGAACAAGTTAACAACAAGTTTGGATATAACCGAACATTTCATACTTTTGCACAAGAGATGCTCCATTGTTTCCGTGGTGCCCTGCTTTGGGCATTTCCTGCAGTCTTCTCGATCTGTCAGCCCCATTCTGCGGGCGTGTGTCGACATCAGACAGTGACCACCTAACATTGTGTACTTCCGACCTATCGTTTTGCACATGAGGTTTGCAGTTTGGCACCCATGTGGCTCGTTCCAACGGGTTTTGATTTTTTTTTACCGAGGTCGTCATATAGACAATGTATGGGATGGGGATCTCAATGTTGATCACGTTTTTGGATGTTAGCCGTACACCATTCTTGGCAATCTATTTCATTGCCCTCGATGACTTTGGGGTCTGGCACCCAGTAGAAGTGCAATTGCTTACTTCCGGCAACACTTTCCACTGCTGTCCTGCTTCCCAAGACACTTCTGGCCGATGAGCGATATGAGGTTACTGTCTTGATTGCTGCTTGGCTGTCTACGTTGACTCTGGATTTAACTCTAGGTGCATTAAAGGCCAGCTCCGCGGATTTTGCAATAGCAAAGACCTCAGCTTGAAATATATTGCAGTGGTCTTTGCAACTTAAAAATTTGCCTTATGTTGAACTCTCGACAGTATGTTCCGGCACCAACTCCTTTCTTTATTTTTGAACCATCAGTATAGATGTTTAGAGTGTTGCGCGTAGCTAACATACCTCTATGCCAGCCATTTTTTTTCTATATTTACTTTGAACTTTCTTTCATGTAGTCGGTGTTTGCCCAACCGCCATTACGCACCGAGCTGTTTCAGGTAGATAAGGTATGATGTCAGTTCGGAATGACCCGATTCAACCCATTTTTAATGTACAGTTACATTACAATGAGGAAAGGATTATCTGAATTGCAATTATATATCGCACACCACGGCTCCTTATATATGTGATTTTACTGAAGTGTGGGTCGTGCCACACTTATCGTCCGATTTTGACGCTGGCTCCCATAAACCCCTTCCATACTATCTCGTGGGTAAAATTAAACGTTATGTACTTTACTTTAAGCTCTAAATATATCTCTGAAAAAACAGCTATTTATTCAATCGTTCCTAGAGGTGGAATTTGCTATAGATTTGTTTGCTGTACATCCGGAGTCTTCGTCATTTAGCTTATAGCTTTCCATGGAAAAGTGACACTTTCAGCTGCAGACTCAAATTTGTTGATGGAATCGCCTTGGCAGTGATCATGTAGGTAAGACGAGTGGCACGGAAGAAGTTGGTGCTAATCCCCAAATGAGAACTGTTGAACGACATTAGTCTAAAAAATGGCAGCAACAACAATTTTTGCGGGCCACTAAAAAACACACACACACACAAACAAGGCACTTCAAACACTTCCAAATAAAATATATAAACGTAGAAAAACTTAGTGTCATCAATTCACGTTGCCCCGTCATACACAAAACTAACCAATTCCATTTGTATTTGTTGTGCGATGGTTTGCAATGCTGAGTGTCATCGCCATGCCACAGCGTCCCACAGGCAATTGCCAACGCTGCAGCTGTCCGGTGAGACATCCGGTGATGCTGGTGCTTTGTTACGCTGCGCATGAATGTCGGCAGCGGCTTGGCAGCAAGGCCGCACGGGTGCAATGCCACCGACACACCACGCCTCAGTGGATACATCAAAGCCGTAAAACTTAGTCAGCCGCAAATGCAAGTGCGAAAGCATAACAAATGGGCGGACATAAGAATGCAAGAAAAGCGAAAGCTTACAAATTAGAAACAAACTGACGTAAAGCCAGTTGCAGCTGGCAGCTGAGCTGCTGCTGCTGCTGCTGCTGCTGACGTTGAGGCTGTGGCAGTGGCATAAAAGTGCCGAGCGCAGCTGGAATGCAAATGAACAAATGACAATCATTCTGTGGGCGTGCTGATGAGCCACATCTTCGGCTGCAGCTGGCCAAGTTTTAAAGTGCATTCAAGTAATGTTTTAAATTAAATTTCCCAGTTGGGGAATTGTGAGAAATTTGCTCAAAATGATATTTCTTTTAATGAAAAATTTGATATTAAAAATTTATGAGCTTAGTTCAAGTCATTGTTATTTATATATATGAGGCTGTATCATTAGAAAGCAGTAAATTCTGCTGTAAGATTAAAGGATTTGGGAGATTGAAACAGGAAAGATTAAGAACATAGCGCCAAGCGTTTTATGCATGTTGAGCAAATAGCTCAGTGCAGATAGAACTCGATAAGAAGTTGCAAGAAAAAGGTAGCAGATATGACTCAAATATTGGCTAGTCGAAAAAGTATTTTCGTATTTTGTCAATAGATGTCGTTGCAGTGGTATACAAGTATATCCTGTGCTAACAATCACAATGTGTCACACCATAAAGCGTTGGAAAGGAGAGATTTTGAGCCATTTAAAAAAGGCTGACTACAAAAAGAAGCTAATGGTTGGGTGCCACATGAATTGTCTGTGAAAAATTTAATGGACCGAATCAATATCTGCGATTCTTTGCTAAAACGAAATGAAATCGAACCATTTCTGAAGCGAATGCTAACAGAAGACGAAAAATGTATCAAATACGACAATAATGTGCGAAAAAGATCATGTTCCAAGCGTTTTGAAGCTCAACAAATGGTCGCAAAGCCAAGATTGACGCCTCGAAAGGTTATGCTGAGTGTTTGGTGGGATTAGAAAGGAATCATCCACTACGAGCAGCTCCAGCTTGGTCGAACGATTTATTCTACTTTTTACTGTCAACAAATGATGAAATTGAAGCAAGCAATCGAATAAAACGGTCAGAACTGATAAACGGAAAGGGCATCGTCTTCCATCAGGACAACGCTAGACCAAAACATCTTTGATGACTCGGCAAAAACTGGGTGAGCTTGGCAGAGAAGTTTTGGTGCATCCACCATATAGCTCTGATCTTGTACAAGCGGTCAATGCAGAATCGGTCAATGCAGAACTTCCTTAATGGAGTAAAGTTGGCTTCAAGAGAAGCTTGTGAAAATTACTTGTCGCGGTTTTTCGCCGATAAACCAGAAAATTTCAACACTGATGGAATAATATCTCTAGCGGAAAAATGGCAAAAAGTGGTCGACAAAATGATACATATTTGGTTCAATAAAGTTCATTATGAATAAAAAAATAAGTTGAAGTTCGATTAGAAATACGAAGAGACTTTTTCGACTACCCAATATTTTCCGCAGCTGCAAACTAGAATGGAATAAGAAAAGGGTTTTAATGAGTCCAACAAATGATTTCAGCTAGGCGATATGACGAGATAATAAGATTATAAGATTATAATATCACTTCTAACTTTCTAAGTATATAGATTTTTATATTTTCCTTCAAAAAGTAATAATAATAATAATAATAATTGTTGCCACAAAATCAGAGATTTAAGTCATTTGTTTTTGAGCTAATATTTTCACAAGGTCACGTGCTTGGACATAACCATTAATATTTTTACTAACGAAAACATGCCGATTAGTCAACATGTCTCATATACGTAAGTCTTACTAAAGTCGTATTTTATTAAATTCATTAATTCAGAGCGCCATGTTCCCCACAAACACCGGTTCACCTATTGTAGTCTTTCCTCCTTCTACTCGCCCGCACAGTGAACTTAGTTGCAATAGTTGCGATTGCATTTGCCATTCACTGTGCATTCTCTGCGAGCGAGCGCTGCTCTTATCTATTTGGTTTGCCCGCATAAAACACTCGTGCATGGCGGAAAGAAATAAAATTAAATGAAAAATGAAATGCATAATAATATGAATACCTACATGAAATTCTTGTGCTTGACATTTCTGGTGCGCGCCGGGTGGCTGTCTGGCCTTGGCGAGACTTTAGTGTGGCGCTGCGCGTTCCCTGCCGCTGGCTTCCATTATTTTCACTGCCGTCGCTGTCGCCAAGCGCGCACACTTTATTCATAAATGCTGCCACCCCAACTACACAGCGCATGGCAGGGCGTCACCAGCGGCATTGCCACGGTCTATTTGCTTTGTCCAATTGCCGTTGTTGCGTTGCTGTTGTTATTGTTGTTTATGGCCTTGTACTATGAGTTTGAAATATGTGCCTTAATGAATTGCATGATGACACACATAAATACACTCGCTCGCTCCCCGCTCCCACATGCACACGTGTTTGTGCAACTATTTCTGCATATTTCTTGCTTTGCCTTTGCGGATATATTTATTGTTTTTGTTATTATTGCCACACTCGTACGCCTGCATCGTCTTCACACTTTCACCATTTCACCAGTTATAATTTCTCATTTGGCGCGCGTATCTCTTGTTGCTGGTTGCTGCCGCTGTGTTGGCTGTTGCATTGTTCAATTGCAACACACTCGCATCCGGCCGTATCCTTTTGTCATTTTTTCAGCCTGACTGGCGCCTTCAGCATTTCTTCTCGTTTCGGCTCGTTTCACGCTGTGTCGCGCTTCCTGTTTGTGCGCCTTGCCTTCGCCTGCGCCATTTTCACAGACTCACGAGGGTGGGAGAGCTGTTTGCTTTATGATATGCATATATGTCTATTAATATGCAGCTACCGCCATTATGTGCACACACACACACTCCCACATGTAAATTTTGATATAGGTCTGTATGTGACACTGCAGCATGCCTGTATTGTTTTTGTTGTAGTTATTCGCACGTTCCATTTGACACAGTCACAAACAGCGCTTTGGGTTTGTGGAAAAAGTTTTGCAAGCATCGATGCTGCCGTGTTGCATGCAACACCAATGTAGGTGAAGGACAAGCAATCGCAATTTGGTTGTATTCAAAATGGTGCACAATCATATGCGTGCAAATGTGTGGTTTTAGATATTATGTTGTAAAATGGACTCGTTTTTATTTGTAATCATAAATTTGATTGTTTTTGAAGCTCAGATTTTTCGTGCAGAGAAGAGAGGGTGGGTTGTACTAGTTTATAAAATGTATAGTTAAAGAGTGCAAGAGTTGAAATTCGCTTTTAGAGGTTATGCTAAAACGGCGACTCTAAGAGGGATCTGCTTTGAACAGCTTAGAACGTTGGTCTTTTGTGGTACATAAAAACTCCTATAGGTATATAGGATCAGAAGACTCTTACAAATGTTCAAAGCGCTTTGAGCTTGGCGCAAATTTGTTGGGACAGTGAATGTCAATTTTATCTGTCTTCTGCTTCTCCGATGGTAAGACTACCGAGATGTTTTAGCTTCAGTTTGCAAAGGCTAGACAATTGAGGAGAAAATGCCTGCATTTTTTCACTTCACTCTCCTCCAATCAGCTGTGACAACTAGATTTTTCGCCTAACCGCTTGAATGCCTTGGACAGTGTCCAGCAAGAACTCTAACGATTACGAAAAGAAGAATTTTCCTCAGGGCAAGTTTATCATTTAGTAGATTTCACATTCGCGGGATTGGTGATCAGTGCCTACTAAGCGCACGCGAGGTCCATTGATACAGCACTAGAACGCAAGGCGCATGTGGATATCCAGTTCCATTTCAATATGAGAGGAGTAAAAGGCCTTTAAGGCTGTATTAATTACATGAAAAATGCTTAAAATATAAAATCTCTGATAAATGTGGCATAAAATAACAGAAATAAGAGTTGCTGCTTCTTGACTTACGCCAACCACTCGTTTTTATTACAAAATATTATCAGCTTAGGAATTAATTTCAGTTTTACAAAAATATTTATATTTCCTCAAAAAGCTGATCGGATATAAAATTGGATCACCATTTCAATAAGGTTACTATTCGCTGCACACTTCGACAGCAGAGCGGCAATATTAGCGCTGAACACGTTTACTGTGCGCTTAAAGCTGGTCAAGGAGTGTTTGCTACAGCTAGAAATAGCATCAAGCCTCTTTATCTTCAGACTCGCTTGGAAGCCTAGTCACAGCAGAATCACGGGCTAGCCCAAAGCCGAAAAACTACCCAGAGGGGGCACTCTTACTTCGCTATTTTATATTTTAAGTATATTTCTTGTAATTAATACATCCTTAAGGGCCTTTGACTCCACGTCGTATGAGCAACATTCATATTCCGCAGCATAACAATAAGGAGAAAATTGTTTAATGTTTTATGTTGATATATAGTATGTATACGAGTATAAAACAATTATATACCATAATGAGAAATTCCAATATATGCCAAGATCAGTTAACATTTAAATAAGTCTAATTCAAAGGCAATATTGTAAAGGCAAGGTTTGTTATGAAAACGGCTTGCGTGGCGTTCTTCCCTTTTTTATACAAAAATTTCAAAATATAGCGAATTTCTTCTTTATTTTCACTCATTTTTGAACAGCTGTAACTTTTTTGATGACACAAAGTTATTGGTAGCACTGGAGATATACGACTGCAACCACTTTTATTGACAAAATACGAAAAGACTTTTTCGACTAACCAAACAAATTCCTGTTTTTCAGGTAACTTTGCATTGAATATTATACCTAATCGGTTTTCAGTATATATCTAAATAGATAGCATACAACGGTTCATCAACCAAAGTATTTTAAATCTAATATACATTTTTTTCACTTCTTCTAAAGTGAAACGTAAATGTCTGCATAAATCCACAAGTGCTAGCGCGGAATGACGAGTCCACTTCTTCATTCACTAACCTTCCTCTCTCCACGCCCGTATTCATAAGATAGTAAGCAAGATGTTATCTTTAGTAAAGAAAAAATAAAAAAGCAAAAAAGTAAGGATATTGAAATTTTCATTTAGTCTCGGAATGACATTAGAAAGCACAAAGCTTAGACAAAAGAAAAATTACGCTGACAAGCAACATGGCAAGCGCAACAAGAATAACGACGAGCGACAGAACATTAGCAATAACAGTAAAAGTAACAAGTTAAAAGCAAAGCGATTGTCGCTGTTCACGTTGCTCGGCACATAACGGTGAAAAGAAATCTCTTAATTGCTGCTGTTTCTAAGCGCCGAACAATTTATCTTTCAGCTAAGCAAGTGGATTTCTGTGCTGCTCAATGCGCTCCTCCCCTCCGACCGCGTCACCCGCCCCGTTGCCCTCTTCAAATCGCAGGCAATCATTTGTTTTATTTTCTCTCTGGCGATTTGTTTTCGCATTTACTTCTAAACTGTTTTTATTTACTACATGTTGCAAGCACTTTGGTATTAAATAACAAACGCCCGTCTCAACAACGGAGGAACTTTTTTTCTTGGGACTACAAGTGTTGGCGTTGGTGCAAGGGAAGGAATAACACAAGCGATTTTCAGCTTCAATGGCACTTTAAAGTGCGATTGTGTTTGTGTGCATGTGTGTTGCCGTTCGAGTGCTGGATGTATATTGTCTACGAGTAGGCGTGCAGGGTTGGCCGTTCGCATTATCGATTTTTGCTGAGTGAAGCGTATTAGTTTGAAAATTAAGTCAGGAAGAAAATTTAAAATGACTTAAAAAGAGGACTTTCGATATCTCTTTTAACTTAATCTGATTGCACGTTCCGAAATGCTCTGATTAGCCCTCCACACAGTTCATGAAATCCAAAGCTAAATGCAAATAAACTTACATACCAAAAGCGCATCCATAAATTTCTACATTACTGTACTTTTGTGGCAGGAAAAGTGAGTTGCCATTGGGACGCTCTCAAAAGCATATAACCAACTCCGGTGTATGTATTTGTAATAAACATTGCAAGTGAATGCCAGTTAGGGTACTTTCAAATGACAGCCGAAGTAAACTAGGGTAGGCGAATCGTAGCGTGTGTCGCCGCCAGCCGTGCCACAAGAAGGCAGTTACTGGGGATCACCTCTTGTGTTGTGTCGTGTTGCACTTTAAACTTTGGAGCCAACTTAGCAACTTCCCTTTAACAAATTTCTGAAGACAATAGTTGTAACAACAACAACAAAAACAACAATTACAACAGCAGTGTTATCCAAAATAAATGCCTTGCAATGAGGAGCCAGTAAAAACTACTTTTATTGTTTCAGCTCTTCGCTTCTCTTTGCACCATTCGCCATTCGCCGCTCGCAGTTTGCCTTATGCCTTCGATATTATGGTGCTTGCTTGTTGTGAGCTCGCTTCTTCCGCAGCCTAACATTATTGTTTGGCAGCAGTTCTCCCAAGCGGCTGTGGCTTTGGCTGTGACGTCTAACTTTGCTGGTTGGCCGCCATTTGACCTCGATTCCCTCGTCAACTTAGCAAAGTACACCATTTGATTTTTTGCCAGTTTGTCTTGGATTCTACTCTACTCCATTCGACAATAACATTTGCACGACTGCATGACTGCAAGCGAAGGGCACAGTGACAAAACAGCAGGAAAAGTGCAGTTTGCAAAAAAATTACAACAAAAAAGTCTTACTGACACTTTCATGCACATAGTGTGTTAGCTGGCTGGCAAATGAAAGTTTTGCAATTTTTATGGCGCAGTTAGCGGGAAATCTCAGTGCTAAATGGCAATGGACAGTGGCTGATGAAGCTTCACCTGATCAAGGGCCAGCAAGCAGTTGAAGTGGCAACATTTTGTAAGAAATGTTGAAGTTATTTGAGAAACGCTGTAAAAACCAATCAAATTGAAGTGTAAAAATGCCTTTATGCTTTGTTAAAATATTTGTTTCTTGTTTTAGAGCGTTGCCCAGCGGCTGTTGTTGGCTGTATTTCTAGTTTCGAAAGTGAGGCATATATTTTAAGTTGGAAGGTAAGCACCTACGTTCCTTATTGATAGAATGAGGGTATAAGTGACTCTAAACAGCGTTTTAGGCCTGTAATTGTAGTGTTTTACAGAGTCGTGAATATTATGTTTATTTTTACAACGAAATTTGCAGGTTGCGTATACGCACTGTTGACCGTTGATGCTATTGAAACCATTGGTATGGGATTCATTAGTATTATTATGTATTATTTATAGTTATTATTATAATGTTTATATCATTTGAGTTGCTTAAAAGTGTATATAACAATTTAAAGGGATTTTTGGGAATAATAAGAATTTTGATTTTTATTTGGGGACTTTGAAAATTGGGAAGACATTTTCCATTGCTTTTCACATTTCTTATTGCTTTCATCATTTATACTTCTCTCAATATATCCACAGTTTAAGCTCACACGATATAAGGAGACCATCCACAAAAGTATTATTGTCTTCAAAGCTTGCTTTCATAGTATTTGAGACAAGCACTTTGGCACTCCTGACGTCAGCGTACTCACATTCTGGGCTAACAAAATTTTCGGTTTTCTATGAATTTATGCTCTAACGCATTAAGGGTCATGAACGCAGTGACATAAGGAAAGAGCCTTAACGCACGTGTTACACTTTCCCCGCCTAAAAAAACAAAACACACAAGACAGATATAGATTTATGAATATGATAATGAGTGCTTATAACCGCTGCTTGGTAAACACAATTGTGTATTGAAAAGCATTTACTTTGTGTGCACACACTCAGTGTCATTGGACAATCAGTTTGTGTTGTTCAATCAGATTTACATAACTTGATGCTCGATAGTCGCCTCGCATAAAGTATGTGTACATAAGCTTGCATATCTTAGTAAGTAATTTGTAGGTACAGCTGGTGATTACTAACTGTATGCATACTAAAGTGTGTAAGCACTTATTGCTCGTTTTAATTTGGGTGGCGTTGAGGTATGACGGCATTCCGCTGAGTCTTATTAACATTTATTGACACGTGGACACGTGCGCGTGCAGTAGTTTTCATTCAATAAGAGATAAAATCTCACAAATATAACTTCCGCTTAACCTTCGGGACAACTTTTTATTTGTTGAGTTTCCGATAAGTGATTTCAGGCGCGCACGTTGGCAACAAGCCGCCAGTCGCCAGCCATGAGCAATATCAGTAAATGTAACACACAGCTGACGTGGCTGTCAACAAATAGTGCCGCAACAGAAAACTATCGGCAACATCATTATCGTCACCGGTGCTGACGTTTATGAAAATTAACAGCAAAGTTGACCATTGAACAGCGACAGCTGACAGCGCAGTCTGCAGCCACAAACAAGCCCACCAAACGGCTGAGCAATTCATTCAGTCATTGATCAGCTTTGCAGAATTTCTATCCGCCAAAGCAACACGCTCACCCGACAATACATATATACGAGCACGCACACGTGGTTTGTTTACGAGGAATATTCTCGTATATGGCCACGGCGCCTGCAGCTAGCAGCGCTTATGCAAACAGCTCATAAATTGTACCAACGGCTGTATGTCTCTGCACACATACTTACACATATACTAGCACACACATAGCAACCGACATATGGGTGCGCAGACAAATCGGCAGTGTGGCAGATCTCACACAAATTGGCATTCATGTGGCAAATAAATGCTGCCAATTGTCGCCACTGCGCCTGTTGTTGGTGTTGCACAGGTCAGCGGGAGCCTGCCGCTTCATGGCCGAGCCATCACTGCGTAGTTGCAGCTCTGCAAACGGCCGAATAAATTGCGCTTTCGGTCATTCGTCAGACGTGCGATGAGTGAAAATATTAATGAGTTTGTCAACACTCTCGTTGAACCGTTATTTGATGACTCGCACCACGTCACTTGCAAATGGCAATTGAGAGCGGCCAACTGTGTTTTCAGTTTGCCGATTGTGGCCATACATTTAGTTCGGGTTCGTTGAAAAATTGATCATCAGACGTTGGCATATTTTTACATTTGTGTTGTTGTTACTAATATTTGAGGGGTATAAATGCTTTATGGAAGTACACCTTAAATTGAAATTTTAATTAAACTTTTCTGATAGCTTATATAAATAAAATTTCTTCTGCCATTTACCATATCGACATTAATGCATTCTTTCCTTGATGACAAGCGGCATTGCATTCAACCAATGCCCACCATTCTGTACACGCACTCGCAAAAATTTTCACAGTTTGAATTTTCTAAGTTTGTGTATTTTCTGCACCTTTAAGATCATCAAAAGGGAAGAAAGTACGCTTGACGCCTTTTAAAACTGACCTTGAAACGAAAAGCAAAGTGTACATCATTATTTATTTACCCCAAAGGCATGCTTTTTCTATACAGCACACGCTGCAAATACATGTCTTCGCACAGCTTACATATTACTCACTGCGAAGCACCCTCTACTACTCGCACCAACTTAAGTTTCAAAGTCAGCAAAACTCGTCAATAATTCAGAGTTCCAAATCGTTTGCCGGCTCCGTGAATGGCAACTACCTATTGGCAGACAGACACGTATGTAGCTTGTTTGAAACGCAGACTGAAATGCATTCTATTTAACACTCGTTTGTCTGATATTGCTTAGGTTTGGCGAAAAGTGTTCACTTATTTGAAGAAAATTGCCAAAAACTAGATAAGTGGGAAGCTAGTGCTCAGCAGGCTTTTCTGAAAGTAAATATGTGTGAGAAGTCAAACCAATTTGTTTCGTTTTCAGATTAATTTTCGGTGCGCGAACTCAAAGCTCAAGGAGCACATCGCGGAAAGTTGTGTGGAAAGCTTATAGTGGCCATATTTGTAGACAAACAGTGACTGAAGTAAGGGAAGTAGATTTCAATTGCTGTGTTTACTTCAATTTTTCGTGATTACTTCTGGAGAGAGCAGAATACAGCTGTGCGATCCATTATACTTACCACTGTGTGTGCAGGAACCAGAGAGTGGAGGAGCATAGGTGGAGACTTCGAGCTTTATAAGTTAATACTGGTTCATGTAATGGCACTAGATTATAGAAACTTTGCGAAAATACTAGATAAGAAATCAGGAATGCTTAAGTGTTAACATGTATTCAAGGGTTTAGGAGTAGCTTACAAATTTCTGAGCTGGTTTTCTTTTCATCAGAAGCGAATGCTGTAATAACTTAGAGATCTTACATATGTTTATTTGAAATTTGATCACTCAGCTTAGGAAAATAACAATTACTTTCAAAATTGCCTTAGTCGACTTTTTGATTATGTGCATTGGATCAAAGGCATCCTTAGTCGCATGAAAGTCGGCTCTAAACACGCAAAAACGTATTTTAATTTAAGAAATACACTAATACAGTGCAAGTTGGGAAGGAAATACGTTGGCTTAAAACTATAGTAGCTGTAACTAGTAAAAATATTTAAATTTAGATATGTGCTATGAAATCATGCACGTTACGTATACGCACTGTCAGTCAATTTATATATACAAGGCCTAGTAAAATTGTATGTATCTCATGTAGTATAAGTCTGATCAGATTGTGCTATATGACATTAGAAAGATAAGATTTGTAAAAAAATCTTAAGATTGAAGATTGAATGTCATGCCATGAACATATGAGTAAAATCGACTTGTCAAAGATGGGATTTTTTTAATTTCTTTCCTAGTGTTAACCACATAACCACAAGTTTATTGTAAAAATCAGTGCAAAAATCTGCCGTAACAGTTAAACTCTTCATTAAACTGATTTTTGACTTTAAATACCCGCTCAAGCAACAAGCGTTAAATGGAATTCATAAATTTGCCCTACGCCATCGGCACACGCAGCTTACATGTTAAGTTTAAAAAGTTTCTTCAACGCAGACATTTTTAGTTGTTGCCGCTGTCTTCAGTGAGCGTGTTTCCTCCCCATCCATTATGCTTGTAAATAAATAAAGCTATAAATATTATATGCCGATTTCGGATTAAATTTTCAATTAGCTACTATTGAGAACGCTGCTTGGCAATTTCGCTAAAGAAACTCTTACCTCGGCGGGCAACGAAGTGAAATAAGAGAAAGCGAACAAAAACAAAAGAAATATTGCGCAAGAGTTCTCAAGTTAAATTCAACTTTCAGTTGCTATTTATGGTGAGTGGTAAAACTTTTAATTTTGAATATTGTAGCTGTGCAACAAGCATTTACAGCTACTTGTATATATGTACATACATACCGTTAGGGCGTGTGTTCATCTCGGCGCTGTAAACGGAGCAACAGGATAATCACGGCATTTTGTACTCAAAAGCTTACGCATCAACACACACCGTCAAGTAGACTTAGTACACACACAAACACATACACGCGCAAGGCTGACACAGACACAGACTCAGAGAGAGCTTGCATATTCAAAATATTCGGTTGTAGTAGTTTGAGGCTTGAAACGAGAGCCCATAGTGCCTGTAATTATGTATATTGATGGGCTTACATTGTTGTTCTTGCAACCCGCCCTCCGTCCCCTCAGCGAATAATCCATTCTGTATAACAATAAACGCAAATTAAATTTTCACGAGTTCTAATTTCATTATTAATAAATAATTTTCTATTATTGCGGTGAAAATTTCAATGGGGTGCGTAATTAAGAGGCTTCAATATGCGGAGCACTTTCGGCTGTATTTTTGATGCTTGTATACATATGTAAATATTATTGTTTGTATAAATTAGATCATTGTATCGTCAATTAGAAGTTGAGTAGTTATTATTTTTTCTATAGAACTTTCTTCATTAAATCGCTCGCTCAGTAAGTAAATTCCAGGCCATCAAAACTTTGATTTGAACATGTTTTGTATTATCCCCTTAATATTAGAAGCGCTGTAATTTACTTACATGGAAGAAGTCTGCATATAATTGTGAATTGTTGAGTATTACTTATTTCACTGAAAGGCGGGTAAAAGCATTCAGTAAAGTTCTTAGTGATGATCACAGATGGTGCCATATTCTGTTATAATTTAATACAAATAAGTTTGAGAAACACTGGGAAACTACCACAGCTGATTTACTGTGCTTTAACTAAGGATAATAAACATCCTTGTGGTAAATTTTTATTTTAGTTATATTCATAAACACATTTTTTTGTTAATTTATAAAAATTATTAAAGAAAGCAGGTTATTAACCTGCACTATTATGTTCTTTATTTTCAATGAAATTCCTTTCTTCAAAACATAAGTACGTTTAATAGACCGCAAGCCGTTATTTGAAGGATTCAACGCCGAGCAAAAGAAACTCCTACCCAATTTCGTCTGACTTCAAACACACGCTCATGAATCAAAATGCATATGCATACGTTTCATCCGAAACGAAAAAAGAGCACGCTGAGTAATGGCATGTGTGTGTGTGCTCTAAGTATTTTCCATCGTTTCGCATGCATTTGGTCAGTAAATATTCTGGCTGTCGCCTTTGCTGCTGGTTAGCCACTGGCAAAAACTAACGTTTACTTTCGACACAAAAGTCGACAGAAAAACAGCAGCAACAACAACAGCACGAACAACACGAACAATAGCAACATCGACAACCATAACAGCAGTGTCACTGGCAATAACAATTGCAATAGCTGCAGCAGGCGACATGCGTTCACACAACTCATTCATGCCAAGCAGCACTTTATGCGCCTCAAACCGCATGCAATGCCACAATATATGGCACATACGACTGCTGAAGTGACGAGGTTGTGGGGGTGCATATTGTAAGAAGCACTCTCGTGGCATATTAGAAGTTTTTCTTCTGTGCGTTGGCGCGCGGGATGGCAGGCCGATGGTTTGCTTTCGGTGATTTATTAGAATATTTTCATAGACTGGCTGCTCAAGTAATGGGTGGAATAATAATGGCAGTTGCAGCAGCGCTGGTGGTGGACTGGTGCCCTGGTGGTGGCCTTCCACTGAGTGTAAGTGGCATTTATGCGGAAAATCTGAGGCGAATCTATGCAGATATTAGGTCCGTAGTTTTGATTGGCTGGCTTGCACGAAATATTTCGGTTATTTCCAGCTGCTAAGAGCGCTTTCATTCTGCTTTGCTTCACATGCCCTCCGTGTACTTCGCTACAAATCCTCAAACAATGGTCAACATGCATGCGTCTGTTGTTGCTGTTGTTGTTGTGGGAAGTCACGCAGGCAGCCAGAAACAAGTTGACTGGCAGCCGTTGTTTCGCACCGCACGCTCGGCCGGCCATCAGTGTGAGACGGAGTATGGAATGGCGCATTTTTTGTGTGATTTTTTCATGTCCAGCAACAAGCCGTTATTCAAACTAATATGTGGCAATCATACTCATGTACATGAGAAATGTGTGAAGGCCGCAAATTGCACTGTAAATGTTGAGGAATGGGGTCTGTTGTGTCCGTCGCGGCACTCTTCCACGATGTGAACTTAATGCGAGTTTAAAGACGCTTGTAGTATATCGTCTTCTACTTAAAAACTAAAGTGAAGTATTGAGTGAAAGAAGAGAATTAGAATTTCTTCAAGAATGCCGAATTTTTGTTTTATAATTAGCCTATGGTTCAGAAAGATGAATGAATGAATGATTAATAACGAGGAATGCACTACGACCTTAGGTCTATTGTGCCCTCTCCTAAATCACAAATACTCACCTAACCCCAGCATATCGATAAAGCCCTATATTCTGCTGGGTGCTAGCGAATCGATCTGATCCCTATGTGGAAACATGGATCTAAGGGGCTTAAATCTGCGTCTGCAGACTGCTGTGCAGTCAATTAGCAGGTGTTCTGGTGTTTTAGGCTCCCGGACGCAGAACCGGCAATTTACGCTAGAAGCTGGCCCATGTTGTGTAAATTCTTCTTCATCTTGCAGTGGCCAGTAACCTGAGTTTATCCCTAGGGAGGTTAATTGTATATTTACACCTGCTGAGATTCTCTCCCTGCCTACTCCTTCTTTCTTGCGGAGCAACTCCTTTATGGTATGGGGACCTACTCCAGTGTTGGGTTCAGGGCCTACCGTGTTAGTGAAAGCTGCGGAGCGGGCGAGCTCATCAGCCAGTCCGTTACCGGCTATACCTTTGTGACTGGTCACCCAGGCGAGGTCTACGTTGTTACGTTCCACTAGGCTATTCAGCCGTTCCCTACACTCCTGCACTAATAGCGATTTGTTCTCGTAGGAGGAGACTGCTTTTAGTACCGCTTGACTATCGCTAAGTATGGTTATACGCTCATTGCGATACCACTTGATCGTACTATTCCTCACAGCAGCTCGAGAGTGGAATCGTTTCATCCAGCCTTGCTGCCAAGGGTAACCCTGAACGTCTTCGTGAAGTTAACCCTTTTGGCAATGCGATACCTTTGTAGTAGGTCACAGAGAGTGTGCTCGAATTTACCTCTGGCTATATTTACAATGCCGTCCGCATAACCTTGGATCCCATTGTTAGTTAGCAATGCACGACAAGACTCCATAGCAGGAGGGAAAGCACTCTCTCCTATGGGTAGCCCCTTCTTGTGCCAAGACGAATCCTTGTATCTCCTACTGTAGTTTCAGCTTTCTGGTGCGCAGTACGGCCTCTATCCATCTGCGCACCGGTGCTGCCACATTACTTTTCTCCAGTGCCCTGGCTACGCTCTTGTGAGACGTGCTGTCAAAACCTTCGATGTCTATGAAGGCGCAAAGCATTACATTCCCCTTTGAGTATGAAGATCACCTTCGCGGTCCTCCATTTTTCAGGGATGTACATCATTGCGAGGATATCCCTTATTAGCCGAACAAGGTATGGCAGTAGAACCTGCTCTCCCCGTTGTAAAAGGGCTAGAAAGATGCCGTCTACTCCCGGAGACTTGAATTCCTAGAACGAAAGGTACTTCCTTCTTATGGTTAAGTGTGGTTTGTAGTCCAAATTTTCAGCTGATTGGCATGTAATTGAACAATGTGACAAGTTTAGTGTTATTCTTCGAAAAAATCTATTTCACATCGAATGATAAAATACAAGTTATTAAAGCTTCAAGGCTAAGACGATGAGACTGAAGAGCGTGCCAGGGAATTTATATGCAATTTTCATCCCCAAATTAGAAGCAGATATTACTATTTTAACGAAATTAATATACAGCTATTAAAAAAGTAAGAGAGAGGTTTGGCAAAGAGAACATTTCATTATTAGTGTGATCCAAATCCAAAGTAATTGTTTTCCTTGATTATGCAAGAATACAACGCAAATGTGATGGTGTGTCGTAATGCAGGAGATATCCTTGAACTTACCAACCCACATATACAGAAGAATCTTAATTAAGTTTTAGCAACCGAGCTGGCAGCGCTTTTTATTACACACATAAATAAATTCACATAAAAGACGTATAAATGTACCTTTGTATGTGTGTGAGTGTGATGCAACTATAAAACTTGGCAAGTAGAGCAAAGTCCGTTGGACTTAAAATAAAACTTTACTACAAGTGCATTACTGGCACACATTTCAGGCGGGGTAAATATAAATACTTGACTATATATCTACATACATATACATAGTGTGTATGTATGCGTCACTTCGGCGACCATAAAAATGCAGTTTTTCAGCATCTGTGAGTTTTGCAGAAATAACAAAAGCGTTGTGTTCATTAAAATCTCACCACAGCGGCGAAGCCTTCATTTGTACGAATTTACTGCGAGTATATGTGTATGTGCATATGTGTGCGTACCGATATGGCCAAGTGCCGGCGGCGTGTTTGGTCACAGCATGCATACCCATTGTGTTTCGCACTCGTATGGCTTTATTTCTTCTTGTTTGGTTTTGATATATGCATGTTTCATATAATAATGCCTGGTCCTTTCACTGCCCGGAAGGAGTCGTTGGTGGTCAACACTTTCGCTGCTCGTAAATGTTTCCATTTTCGTGTTTAATGTTCATATGCGCCGGCGGGTGATAATCAGCAATGAAATATCATTTACCAGTATTGGCCTTCGAGTGCAACAAGGATATCTGTGGGTAACTGTGAAGGGAGGAAGGAAACACTAAGATATTGAAAGAGCTGATTGGACCATGATTACTTTAAAGCAGACAATATGTAAATTCTTATGCTGTTGTCAACTGAAGCAGTTTTAAAATACTGTTAGCAAACAGAAGTGCCACAAGATAGTCTTTTGGGTTTTTCCCATAAAAGTTACTGGTATACGTATCTTTGAATTCTTGTTGCTCCGAGAGTAATCAATTTTAAGTTTACCGTCATTATCATCGTTATCTGAAGGAATAACCTATTGAAAGCCTGTGTTCTTTTTCAAATCGGTTTTGAGGAAAAAGCTAGATTGCGGTTTTAGAAAACATATATGATTTCTGGAAATAGTTGCTGATCACAGTATTATAAATCAAGTAATCTGTCGCCCTCGGTTGTGATTAAAAAATTGTGGTAAATATACATCGGTTAAGACTGCCAGTCTGCTCGACCAGTTGGGATATTTTTTTCGAACTCTTTTTCTGAATAAAACTTTGCTGTCATACCTTCGGAATATTTGCTCGATTAAAGCGCAAATGTAGATCGATTTACCATGCAAAATAATAATCTTATTTTACTACGTTAATTCTTAATCCAATTCAAATCGAATGGAAACGAAAACGCAATCCTTTGGGTTGTTGTCCATACTGTAAATTTGACTGCGTTTCACTCTGTGGGTTAACTTAAAAGCTAATATCTATAACAATTAGGAGCAAATATCAATCAGGCATGTAAAACACGCTCATCACATGAGCACAGCGTCGGGTTTCAATTTCACGCTCTTGCCACAGCAGCGCAACAAGGCAAAAACGAATGTGACTGCCGCACACCATGCTTTCTCCCGAACTCCAGCCTCAAGAAATGTTAAAAATGTGAGCAAAGTAAACTCGGCTAATTGTAGATGAAAATCAGAGTCAAGTACTCGGCACGTAGAGACCCCCACACTCATACACATAACCACAATAGCTGCAGCAATCACAATATTTATCTCAAGTGCTAGATATTTCCATATGATATATGCTAAAGCCTGTGAGTGCTGTGTTAGCAACTATTTAGCAAGCAAGCACATGTTGCTAATATGCTTCGTTGCCGCAGAGCAAGGAATATGTTAAAGGTTTTGTGCTGGTGTTGTATATTTTTATAGTTCGTATGTGTGGCACAAACGCTGCTTTGCCGGCTAAGCTGTACGTGTGTATGTTTCGTTGTCGTCGAACGTGTTGCTTCTCCACCGATGTGCAGCAGTCAATGGCACTAACCGTTACCTGGCTATTAGCTTGCTGATTTGCGTGCTGACCGACTGTCCGCTTTGACCGCAAGCTGGTGGAAGCGTCGCACCCATTGTACGCTGGCTTAAATGCTTTTTGCTTGCTCGCTCGTTTAAATGTTGCTATTTGCATATACTCACACTGGTTGTTTTTGCTTTTTGTATTGAAGTGTATGCAGCTCTACTTTGTACTTCAACGGAGATACTAAATAGAGATTGTTGCTTATATAAAACAAGTAATATGGGAGTACTTTATATGTGTTAGTGTTGTTGTGAATACATGAATATATTTAGTGAGAAGTATACAGCGTTCACTTGACATCCCAGTGAAGTTCAAACTGTGAGAAATATTAAGTTTTCAAGAACTATGAATTTGCTTCAAACGTATCGGGTTCACCGGAAAAGTCACAAGACTTCTAAGCTATCATAGTTGGAGTCAGAAAACAGCGAGTCTTAAACTATATTCTGTAACGGGTTCTCAGTTTGCAGCACCTGTATAAAGGAGTTTCCGACATCCGGTAGCTCAGTGTACCGAAGAGCTTGGTTTGGTGGGCGGCACTTTATACAACCAGCGTGAGCGTGCGAGTGTGTGCATGCAACTGTGTGGAGCGTTCGCTGGTTGCAGCGCCAAGTGATGTGCAGTTAAATGGCTCGTATTGAATTTCACACTACTAAACACTCCATAAATTCAGCAGCTAATGAAAGGTCCTTGGCGAACGTATGCGCATAATTAATTTATCGGAGGGTGGGGAGCGCCTGAGTTGGCTATCAATGTGCACAAACACACACACACCCACAAGCACAGAGCGAAAACGCTGCATGTTAAGGTAAACAAAAATGGAGCTGCTCTTATGCATAGGTGATTAAGTGTTGCTGGCGATTATGCATGAGCTTTGGTGTATGTGTGCCTGTGTGCGTGTAATCCTGCCACTATCAAGCTACGGCTAAGCACACATAGACACACATATATAGCGCTATAATTACGAGGAGTAACTAAGCGCACAGCAACCAGCTGAATATCAGATATACGTGTGTATATGAATACATACTTATATGTGTGCGAGTGTGCTGTGCGGCAAGTTGTCGCTTTTAACAAAGTTTCGCCTGATTACTCCCCAGTAAGAGATTATTTTGTACAGGTACATGCGTACTCCATGTACTCGCATGCTTGTTTTATCCACTGGATAAGCGCACAGTCGTTGTAAGTGCACCCGTGCTTGCGTGTATGTGTGTCAGCACGCTGCCATTGCTCTATTAAAAGCAATTATCTATTAAATGTAATTACTTTATGTGCTTCGCAGCGCTTTCGACTATCCTACTAAACACAAGTGAGATTATGTTTCCAAATGCATGCATGTATGTGTTTGTGTGTGTGTGCGTTTCAAGGCAAAATGCATGTCTGTATATGTGTGCTCAGTAGAGTTAATCTATATTCGTAATGTGAGTGTCGAGTGTGAGCGTATTTCACCAGGCAACAGATGTTGGTAGACCAGCAGTGAGTTGTATACAACTATATTGATATATGTATATAAGTACGAATATATATACATATATATTATAGTATATATGTATATATAAAGTTGTCATGAGCCTTTCCACACTTCTTTGCTAGTGTTTGATCTGTTGCTTGCTTTAATGTTAATAATTCTTTAAGAGAAGTTTTCAAATGTTTCGAAGCTTCGAAGCATCGATTAGGATGGCCAAAGTTGTTTGAGTTTCGAACCGTTTACTGACAGATCGCAGCAAAATCGGGATACAAACATTAAAATTTTTGAAAGTTCGAAAGTCAAAAGTGCCACTATTATATAGTACAGTAAAAAGTAAATGGCGTTCATGCAAAACTTACAGGAATTCTGCTACCAAACGAGGTGTTCTCATATGCTGGTGTTGTACATATTTGATTTGAAGATTACCTTAAATCTTCCAAAATCATAATTATCTTAGCAATTTTCTTGCTGGAACGCTAACTTATAAAGCTTCTCTGAAAATATATAAACTTAAATGTTCAAAGCAACAACATAACGGTAAAGCAGAGTCGACATTTTTTATGAAATCGATACCGCCATCGACTCATTGGCCTGCATCCTGCTTTCGAAGCACTCAGAACGCGCGAAGCTTTAACGAGCGCTTTAATAAGCACAGGAAATTCTATATTTTACTATTAAAATCATACTTGTATATACCTGTGTTGTTAGCTAGCACAGCTCAAACTGTAGTCAGCTGACGATGAAACATTCTCTGATTTACACGGAAATATCAAGCCGAAGGATTGATGTTGCCATATTTTGTAAATGACAGCATTGCTTGTTTGCCAAATGGCATTAGTAATACTTGTAACGGAACTAATTTAATAATATACGTCATCCCTACAGATTCAGTTCGCCGTCGGCTACAGCACACTTGGTATGCATACATAGTACGCCACGCCTTCCACAGTTGCCAGTTGCTGCATATGTGGCATGCAAATCCCATTGTAGCGATAAAATAAAAGCGAAACAAAACAAAATCACATAATGTGGCACACACACCTGTATATAAATGTACAATATATATGTTTATTTGAGGATATAGATGTATGTGCATGCTTGCGGTTGTGTTAGTTGAATTTATACGCGCACTAGCAGCGGCAACACGACTACACAATAAAATATCCATTTATTCTTAATCCTGGCAATTTCGCTGAAGTAAATCTACTCAAAGTGGCAACTTGCAGTGCGGCAAGCGTATAGTGCTGCCGGCAGAGCGGGGGCTACACCGTTGACACCATCAATGCCACAGTCACTGCCACTGTCATCAGCACACGCCGACATGCGCGTAGGCATTACTTCATGTGCATATGTAGAGAACGCTGAAACATAAAACTTCCCGGGAACATTTCAGTTTAAAGCTAGAAATTGCAGACTGAAAATGCACTGGTCTTAAGAAGACGAGACTTGCAACATTATTGAAACTAGCTACTATTTTATGACACGGTTACTTACTCAATTCATATTACAGTTAAATACTTTTTCAATATCAATAAAAGAATATCCACTCAGAGTCTTCAAAGCATTATGAACACAGCGGACAATTCGAACTAATGTCGTGCTGGAATCTATACAGGTAGTTTCTAAAGCACCCATGCACAAGTTGAAGTCCAGGTCCCCATGTCGTCTGTCGATCGACGAATGGATGTTCGGTATCAGTCTGTAGGTCCACCGTCCTTTAGGTGAGGTTTGCCACCAATGCTGCCATATTGTTAAGCTTTTCACTTTTTATTCTCTTTTGGCTCCTAAAAATGGCTCTGATAATTTGTATACTCGCTCGGATTCGTCACTCTGGGTCTCAATGGGCATCATACTGGTTATTACTTCAGCAGCATCACTTGATATTGTTAGGAAAGCACTGATAACTTTAGTGCCGACAGCCTGTGCACTGTGCTTATTTGTCTGGCATATGCTTTGATGCCTAGCGCCTGGATCCATATTGCAGCCTCTCACTCTGAATCTCCTTTTTCGAACGAAAAGGAACGAACGAAAGGGTGATCTGGTCTTTCTAGAGAGTGTTGTGAATACGGCTGACAACTTGGTTTCACTGACATCTCGCAGTCTCTGTCACGGAAGCCGAACCTGGTAAACGTTTTGCCAAAGATATAAAGCTATATGCATGGAATGTGCGAACCTTATAGCAAATTTTGGCCCTACAACGACTAGCAGAAACTACAGTTACAAAGTAGATATCGTACAAGGCAGACATCGTGGCTGTCCAAGAAGTGCGGTGGACTGAAAGCGGTATTATTCACAAAAGAAAATATGATTTTTATTATAGATGCATCGACAAGCTCCATATTTTTGGAGTAGGTTTTGTAGGCTGCGGCTTAGATGGATTGATGATGTGTACCAGGACGCTGAAGAATGCTGACGAACTCAAGCAATTGACATAAATAATATTAAATTGCAGAAAGCAAGGACCCGAACCTAAAGAAGCTGCAGACTCCGCCTTCTAAAAAGTACTAATTTGTCACGAAAAAGTTTGTAATCGTCTCACGAGGTGAGCTTGTGTGTGAAATTAGTTTCGTTTAGCTCACTTTTCTGTAGGGTATAACCCGGAAAACACTTGCACACATACACTTACACCGTCGTGTTCTATCGACACACATGTCACGCATCGCAGACGCAGCAGAAGAAAACCGACGGCGCTTTGTCCTTGCGATGTGTACGATTTGCGGCTAAATCTATGTATTTTGCATTTTATCTGTGTTGTCGTGGTTGTTGTTGTCCCTGGCATCGTTTAACTCGCACATGAGTTTGTCTATTAGAAGTGTGTACCCGAGGGAGTGTATCGTGTGCGGCTACATGTGGCAATGCACGCTTAGCGCAGGCGACACTAAGAGCTGGCCGTGTGCTATTTGCGTGCAACAATAACAACAATAGCGCATCGGCATCGCTCATGCTTGCGTCAATGGAGTTTGGTTTCATTTTAAACAGCATACTCGCGTAGCTTTTGCCAACAACCGCCCGCCACCTCTCCAGTTCCACTCACGCACATATACATACACACACATTTGAGGCTGAGGCACAAATTGACGGATGTTCGTTGTTGTTGGCGCGAAATTTCCGCATTTTTCACTTTCCTTGCGATGACACCAATTTCGTTTTAAGCAGTTCGGTGGTTGTTGTTGTCACAATAACAACAATATGCCGATTCCTGTTCTACTAATGGGCAACTTCCTAAAGTGTTTTTGCAATACAAATTCAATAATATTGCGTCACTATTGCGAATTTAATAACAGGCTTCGTTTGATGTTATCCGAGTGTAAGGAAATTGAGCTTTTTGGCTCTTTACAAGGATCTGCCTTACAAGTGCACAAAGTATAATATTTTTAATGGTATTTAAAACATATATGTTATTTTTAGATATCGAATGCGGTTTATGTTAATAGAAGTCGAATATAATGCTAAATTACAAAGAGCTGAGAAAAGCTTCAAAAAAACTCTTTAAGTACTCTTTGTCTCAGGCAGACAGAAAATTTGTAGAACATGTAATCTGCTTCCACTTTATTCGGAGGCTGAATATCCACAACTTACCTAATACCACAAAGATCATCCCAAAGTTCTATTGGAAGTCTTTCTTTAGCTTTCGTCATCGGTCGAGCCTTTTGTGCACTTATTTCATTCTTGGAATTTCTACTGTCTCTCAGTACAAAGCTCACAGCTTTATGACAGATTCAGACTTAACGAAATATATTATTAATTAGAGCTGTGGTAAGCAGTTCGAAACTCATCACTTATAATCAAATAATATTCAGAATATTAGAAGTTAGTACTAAGTTCGCCTTCGCACCATGCCTAAACTTTATAAATTATTGAATTTTCATTTCATAGCTCACAACTGATCACCGTTACATTTAATGGGCCGGCCATGATACTTCATTCGCCTTCACTAATGATCCAAAGGAACATTTCTTCAATTAATGTTTTATTATTTGCTATCTCGTTTCCTTTTTTACATTTCTCTGCTCTCCATACTCCATTGCTGGCTTTCTCCGTTGTTAATGCAAGTTTATAAACGCTGCTAACGGCAATAATATGCGGTATGTAGCGTGGATTGCGTGGCAAAAGTCATAGATTATTATGCTGTCGCTTTGAATGCTAATCTTTATTATTATAATTTCTTTCATTTCAACTTCAGCTCATTATTTCCTGGAACATTTTTTCTGGTTTCCTTTACGTGGACACGCGACTTCGATTGCCAGCTGTGTAAGTGCATTTATTGATAGACGAGCGTATAATTTTTCACAGACAGAAGTCTGTGTCCCTAAGCCATTTGCGTTCGTGTTTCGCTCTGCGCCGCGGTGCAGTGGCATCATCGCTACATTCCAACCGAGTGGCATTTATAATCCTTCCTTTGTGTTTGTCTGCCGGCGATTTTTGCCCGAAGCTTTTTCATTTTCTTACAAGTATTTTCTTATGGTCTGTTACGTCGTCCGCCAGATAATTAATGCATTTATTGTTTTCTATAACAATGCGTCGGAGAAAAAGAGTGTAAGAGCGCTTTGGAGCGCCTCTACAGCAGACCCGCAGACTCTTCTGTTGGCCGTGCAATCACTTTGAACGCCTTTAAATGAATTATGAGTAATTGTAGGGCGGAGAATTCGAGTGGATTTAAGTAATAAAATGCTCTGAAAGAATTTCCTTTGAACTCTGCATGGCTTTGCGAATGGCATTCAGCGGTAAACGGAAGCTGAAGTGTGAATTGAAGTGAGGTTGGAGAATATATAGATTCTTTTGTTATATTAAATTCATGTTTTATCATTTATTAATTTGCCATTAATCGTTGTCATCCGTGTTTTGGGTGACTTTTAATTGAAGGGTTGCGATTTAGAGTTTTACTTCAGACGATCCCACCACCGTCTACGCTACTTAGCCAAAAGAGACCCGAACTTCGACAAGGAATCCAGTCAGAAATTCCTATAGACATATTTTGAGTATATGCTAGTAACTGCAACAACAAAAATCTTTTAAAGCCACTAAATTTCTGTCTAATTCGACATCGAGTAAGACTTAATGCGTTCAAGGCCATCGCCATGGCATTCTCTTGTAAGTAAAACTCTGTATATTTGCAGAGGAAACTCCATCTTATCCACACCGTACAATTAATTATAACACACACATATACCCACAAGCATAAACAGTTGCAGGCAGCGTTGAGCTCATTCACTCGATAAATCCATACTGCGAATTGATAACAGAGCAATACGACAACACGTGTGCGCATAGATTTGCGATTTCATTTGCTATCAATAATATCATAAATCAAAACTAATCTCGGTAGACATCATCTTATCACAACTATATCCACTTCTGACAGCTCCTTGGGCACATAGGAGACTGAGGACATTCGTGCTTTCTCTACAACTCTGTATATTTATATGTGCGCGTGTGGCCAGTCCATGAGCTACCCTGTAGGAAATAGAGTGGGTCCAGAAATTTTCATGATTGTGCTGCATGGAAGAGCATCATATTTACATATATTCATCAGATGAAAGGACATTTGTTAAGCGATAATATGCTTCAAGTATATAGCTAAGTGATCCAAGTTGGTCAGAAAAAGTGCATATAAGTTCTGGTGGCGTCGAGCTACAGCATTACCAGTTGGTTGAAAAATTATCAATATTCTAATGCGTAAAGCATGTAGTTCGAACACGAAGTTTGCTTTAATCTTAGAGAACTCCGTCGTTGAAATTTTTATGCAGGGCATCATAGGAGAAAGAAGCATGGTTGTGAGCCTGGGGGAGTTATGATTAATCACGTTGTCAATCGTCACTCACTTAGCCGTTAATAAAGATTATAACTCAGAAGAAGAGCAGAGAAAAACACATCATGAATATAGTCTTTGCTGCACTAGTATTTGTGTCGGTAAATGCGACGAAGATGGGATGTCGAAGCTCGTCGCATATGTCCATATAACAAAGCGTGAATATTTTTCTATCAGCAAATATGAATATGAGCGTCAATTCGCAACACATTCATGAGCATTACATATGTATGAACTTAGCTTTTACTAAGTGAAGGGCGAACGGTTGGATGGAAACTTTTCAAAATACTCGATTACAATGCTTTACTATCCCACCATCTCCTTTAAGCTTCAGTTTAAACTACTTTATACTCATTTTGTTAAAGCAAAAAAGATGACAAATGCTTCTAACAAAAATTTTTAACTAAAAATGTTTCACTTCACAGCGGAGGCTTCTAGAACCACAGTGCATATGGAAACTGTAACTCAAGTCATAGAAAACGAAAGCAGAAACCGCTAAGCTCCGTGCATTGTGAGAAGTAATAGCAACTATTTGGCATATTTAAGTGAAATATTTTTGAAATGCATTCTGTGCTGAAATGCACAGTATTAGAGCGCAATAAATGCTCACGAGCACAACATTCGACATCAGAGCGGTGTGCGTTGGTTGCCAATCGGCTTTTCGCCTTTCTGCATTGTGCGGCGTTTCTCACTTTCGCGTATTGCACCGTTCATACATTTGGCCAAAGCAACTGCTGCAACAGTGCATGCCACGCTTGGCGCACTTCAAAGCGGCGTTATTACATTCACCACAGCGCAAGGAAAGCGGTTGGTGCACTTCGACAGTGATAGATAAGTCGAGTGCAAAATTGATATTTAGTCATATTTCAAGCAGTTGTTGTTGCTCCGAATGAAAATGAAATGAAAAGGAATACATACATGTATGTAATGTGGTAACTTGGAGAAGCAGTATGAACTTAAGTGCAGCAACATTTTTGAATTGGTAATAGCAAATGATAATTTAAAGAGGTTCTTATACTGGAAGCAATTGGTAAAGGCTCTGCACGGAATTTTTAATACAAAAACTGTGTTGACTGGTATGAACGGTCTTTTGACTTCAACTGCCACTTTTTTGGCATTCTGAATCAGAACTTCCAAAGCTCTTCGAATCTGGAACTCCTGCAGAAGAGCCATTGCCCCAAAGTGTGGTTTAAGAGCTCACAAGAACTTTTGGCTCTACACAAGGGTAATCCGAATCTTACTAAAATATGGTGTGGTGATAAAGTAGCTGGAATTATCGAAAAAGTGCCTTATTATATTCCTTGAACAAGTGCAATGGGTCTGTTGGCTGAGAGTTACTGAAAACTACGTCAACTAGGACTTTGGTGGTTATCCTGATATCCGGCGGTTACATATAAAAGTGCTTACAACTAGCCGGTTTTGTCACGGTCATGGTATAATATTAAACCTTGTTAATAAACTCGTGTTAAATCAGTTAACACTTGCTACATCTAGGTACCCGATCATATAAGAATAAAAAGAAATTAAAAGGCAGACGAGCTGGCTTGCTCGGGAGCAGCTTGAGACTAATGCCCCAGGGCATTCAGCTTCTTCAAGAGTTATTTAAAGCATTGGATCCTAGAGGAATACCAAGGAAATCTTTAGGCCTTGGAACTACTCCAAAGTAACTTTGTGGAATTACTTTGGTGTAGTGTTGATGGTGAACAGACAAAAAGCTCAAATTTCCAAGTAAAAGGGAGCTTAGTAACATTGCAGGAGTTACAGGACACATCTCTTAAGATCCCACCTTCAGAAAATGGGAAAAATTAATTCGGTGGACTGCAGAGCATGCCTGGGGGATAGTGAGACGCAAGAACAATATCTATGCGAATGCATTGCTTTCATTAAATTAGGCGGGACATATTCCACCATCCCTAATGCCACAACTTAAGAGACATTGGGCAGCTGGTGTGGAAAAGAATCCGGTTTTTTACCACCGAGTTGCTGAATAAGGCTTAATTTGGTTATCATCCAGGCCTAATGATTGGTAAGTGTGGCCGACTGCTGTTCGGAGCTTACGCCTTTTCCGTTTCAAGCCAACCAACAAACCATTTATTCGGAATTTCTTCTTCTTATTTTGCACGTATATATCCTGATTATTTCGATTTCTGATAATGCCGTAGGTCTATCCTTTACATATGGATTTTTTAATGTAGAAAAAAACCGTAAGAAGCATTTAGGTATTATCTTTTACTAAGTGAAGTCTTTTGAGGTCTTTTGCATTCGTCGAAGCTTTTGCTATCCACTTTTTATACGATAAGCTTTGTCCGTATTAACTTTATAATGAAAATATAGTACGTGTGAAAGGTGAAATAAGATATAATTTAAAATTCTTGATACTTTCATTAACTATTAGAAACTGTTTCAGAATTTTTTCATAATTTTATCATGCATATTACAGCGTGGTTGATACCAAAGTAATTTCTAATATTTCTTTATTCTTATTTCACCAGAAGAGTTTCTAAATTAACTCGACGAAATCATCATTTCAAAACAAAATTTGCTCTCCGAGTTTCGATTGTCAGACATATATAAACCATTTCCTTAAAGCCTTAAGGGTCAGCATCTAATTACCTTGCAACATACTCGTACTCATAAAAGTTTGGTCTCACTTTCACCATAAACTAAAGTCATAACTTTCATGCTGGGCGCTGTGGCTTTCAATACACGCTTTGCTTCGAAAAAATATTGAAAATAATTACCTCTAACACAATTAAAAAGAATGCTGTGACCGCAAAGAGTGTTTTTAGAAATTGTTAATGATGCCGGAAGCCGCGATGCAAATTAAGTTTGTCGCAAATAAAATATGAAACAAAAAATTAATTAAAATGCATGCATTTCTGCGTTTTTTTTCAGCGCCCGCATGCCACAACTGGCGGATATGCGTGTGACACCTGTCGACAGTGCGGCAGTGGAGGCCAAGGAGAGGCAGCTTGACTCAGCACCGCGCATATTTGCTTACTGATGACTAGAGTTCGTCGTTATGAACAAAAACCGTGGCAACAATAGCAACAGTATTTTACTGCAACTACTCGAGGGTAAGAGAGAGAGAGGGAGGGGGGGATGGAGAGTGGCAATAGCAACAACAAAACAATTGTGAAATGTCAACGCGAATGTCAGCGGTGAATGTAGCTGCATGTTTTTATGCAAAACAAGGTATTCATACATTGTGGGCGCTGGCAACTGACGCGCTGTTGGCGAGTGAGTCAAATGCGGAAGGCGCACGGCGGACGTTGACGCCGACAGGCGCGCGCAAAAAACGAACACATCCTTCAAAAGTGGCAGCCAACAAAACAGCGCAAGAATCCGACCAGACAACGCGCAGAGTGCGCTGACAAGGACAGGACGACGACTGAAAGCAGCAGACGAATAAAGCAGTGACACGAACAAACAACAAAAAATTTAAATAAACAAACGAAACGCGGCAAACTAAGCCAGCAACCAGTGAGTGCGGACGCGAGCGCGGGTTCGCGGGCAAGCAAGGCGGCTGACTACGGCGAAGCTAAACAAAAGCAGCTGGCTGGCGAATTGTGAAATGGGTAAATTGAAAAAATAGCCTCAAGCGCTGCTAACGATGTCGCTTTGCATTCCGCTAAGTTGCTTAGCGCTCTGCGGTCGGTCGTGGGTGGCGCTGGGCGGCGCCCCAACCAGCCAGGTCACGTGCGTATCGGGAAGCCGTTGTGCACAGCAGCTTGATTGTTGAACTGTGCTAACAGTAGTGCAGTTATTTACGAGTACACAATTATGTAATCAAATCGCGTACTTAAAATTAGTTCAATGTGTACATTATTTGGAAGAGTAAATAACGGCGAAAGCGTCAGGATTTGACATTTGAAACTAAACATTATTTCCAAACGCCCAAAATATTCCCAAATATAGTTTGCATTCTGCTTTGTTTAAGGTTTCAACAGACACAGACACCTGCGCTTTCTTTGTTTGGTTGCACTTTTCATATATTTCGGTCAGCCGCAAAGCCTTGCTGTGGCCATTCAAGTCAATGCCAGATGCTTTTACCTACATATGCAGTTGTGTGTGTGTGTATGTGTACACTTGATGTGCTTGAGCGTTAGTCTGAGATATTCAGACGTGCACCACTTAAGTGTACTGCCAAAAGTTACGTATACGCCCGGGCTATACCCTAAAGTGCTTTGAAAATTTCAACAGTTGAGTTTCATGCTGGATTTGGCTTAAATATTCAGCCAAAATAAAACTTAGGCAGGCGTAAATGAACCACGAAACGTTTGAGTTGGCTTCACGTTTTTTCCGCACATGCTTTGTGTCGAATCGCTTGTTTGGCGTTGGCACTGCCTCGCTGCTTCGGCAAATTTTTTGTAGTTGCAGATGAACACAGTTTGTAGCGTTAAAGCTGAAGTTGAAAGAAGAGTGTGGAAACTCAAATTGAGTATTTTGGAAAAATGTGCGCTTACTTTTGTGTAAATATAGCACAATTCGCATTTGAATTTCTTTTCTGTTATTACTAAGTTATCACTAGAAGTGTAGCTTAACATAAGAATTCTTCTCTTACAGCAGACAAATATTTAATTTGCATTGTATACTTAATTCTCCAAAGCTATGCAACAGAATCCACCCTCAGGCAATGTCACCTCGATATAATTTAAATAATTTTCTAGTTCATATAGCCCTTTGTTTTTGGCTCTATTAATAAATTTTTTAGCAGCCGCTGTATATATACGAACGATCTATGGCTCAGATGAACATCGACTAGCTTAGATAATTATTTGGAAATGGCTAATCTTTCTAGCAATTTTTTCTAAAAATACATTTTTAGCTATTCGCTTTCCTTTTACCTTCAAAGCCCTTTGCAAATCCCTCACCCAACTACCCACATCAAAAGTTAAGCTCTGCCATGCATTTTCACCCACTGTCAGTCATAAGTGCCAACGCAGCATAGAGTAAATAAATTTACCCTTTTTATTGATTCACCAGCGACTTTTGAGGCGGATAGTCAACCAAATAGAAGCAAAACTTGGATGTACAAAGGTGGAATGAATGGACTCGGCTCTGCATTAGATTACCATATATGCTTTAAGTCTTTACTAAAAGCATGTTTTGGCGCGAGAAAAGGCTCACTACTCATTTCTTATCCTCCCTAGGTTAGGGTAGGTTAGGTTTGGTGACTGATCCAAAGATACCACTTGGACTAAAAGATGCAGTCCTTTCTGATGCCATAAAAATATAACTCCAAAAATCCGAACTTATAAGTCTGCAAACTACTTGTGTTCAATAAAAGCTTGCCCCGATGTTTTCCGCCGGTTCGGTGGAACATCTGAAAGTGTGAGCTCCCAAGTATTTAAGCCTTGAACTTGCAAGCGCGGGTTAAGAATGAAGAAGGAATTAAAAAGGAAGCAGATTCTACCAACGCCTTCTTCCATATATTTTCTGTAGCTGGCATTCCGCAAGAGTTCTGATCACTTAAGATGATTCTTGGGCCAAAATAATCTTGTGGTAGTGCATACAAGCGCTGGATTCCTATTCTACTGATATCGAGGCAAGGGTATCCTCAAATTGCTCAAGTCGGTCTAAATTATATTTATAAATTTATATAACATACCTATCCTTCATAGAAATATCCTTTATATTTTTAGTCAAACACCTTTACTTCGCATATTCTGCACTATTCAACACTCTCTTCACACATACAAACAAATTTCGCATATTTCATGTACAGCAGCATTATTCCAGTACTCCACTCATAACAATTTATTCTTTGTAGTGATTAGTCCACCGCAAGTCAAATATATCGGTATCTTTCTTTTGCTTTTATTTTTATTGCTCTCGTTTTATATTCGCATCTCCACAAATTCGCTCTTTTGCATGCACTTTTAATTTCATTAACAAATCAAATAAAGCACGAATTCTTCTTGTTAGCACATCATTCCGGACATATACCCAAGTCATTTCAACGCAAATTCAATTCAACAATACAAATCACTTTATTCAAAGCGCGCTACCGCTCCCCGCTCTCTGACTCACTCCGACCAGAACCATCAAAACAAATAAAATAAAAATAGGAAATATTTGCTGCGCAGAAAACCGTGCAATCAAGCGCACGTGCTAACTGTAAAAATAGTCAAAATGTGAAAACGTCAAATTTGCAGCGTCTGCCGCAAAACCCGCCCGCGCGCTGGCTGCTGCTTCTCCTTGCGTCCCCTTCGCCGGGCAGCCTCGTTAAGCGCCCAAATATTTACTCAATCAATTTTTCGCTGCTGCCGCTGTTGGTGGTTTTTATCGCTTTGCTTGCTCCCCGCTTTTTCGGTTCATCAATTGCAGTTATTGCGCTAAATTCAGTGCGCGTCTTCATCGTTCTGCGTCGTCTTTTTCGGCAATAATTTGCGTTTTTTATTGCTCAAGTGCATATGCTTTTTGGCTTTTCTCTGCCTTCTTCGGCTTTTAATTCCTTCGACTCCCTTTCCGCTTATTTACACATTCTTCTTCTACTCTCTCCCGCATTTGTTATTTCAATTTTCAGCTCGCTTTGTTATTTTCTTGTTTCGGTGGCAGGTTCACTTTTACAGACGATTTCGGCGTCTAAACTTAAATTCTGATTAGTTTTGCTTTATCGCTTCCGTAGTTAAGGGTCTATCTTTCTTATATGTATAAATTGGTTTAAGAAGAGGATTTTGGAACTTACTTATAAGTCAGAACTAATATCCGAGAAAGTTTATGCCATTCCGACTCTTTGAGTTCGAGTTTTATTGGAAGATATTGGAGAACGCTCACGTAGAACTACTTCAGTGTCATTTACTTCGACCATTTCAGTGATACGTGGAGAAGCCTCCTTAATTAATTGTTTAAAGTAAGCTAAAATCATATTTCAGCTGAGGAGTTGGTGTTATAATATGTAGGTTTAAGGTATAAGGCCCTTTAGATGCACGGCCGAAAAACTTTGCCTTTTCTACATTCGGCTATATTCGTAAAATGAATAACCACTGGAACGCTTAGCCACTTAATACTCAGTATTTAATTCTTCATCTTGGAAAAAGCGGTTTTAATGTGAATCGCGTTTGATCTGGAACTTCTCGTAAGCGGATCTCGGCAATATGTTTTTTCAGGGCATTTAGTTAACACCCCTAACCACGCAGAAAACAACATAGAAAGGAGAAATGCAGACTTGATATTCAGACGACATTCAAAACAATAATTTCGCATCGCATTAAGTTCGAAAATGTCCTTAGAAGCAGGGAGGCAACTGATGTACCATCTGCGGAAAACAGCTGGAAACCTAATGGGTTCCAGTACATAAAAGAATTCCAGGAAACGAACGAGATTGCCAAAAGTGTCTAGCTACCTAGATGCACAGGCGGAAAGTTGGATTAAGGCGAAATGTAATGCCTTAAGTACTTACAAGATCGCTCAGATCGTTTACAAGAGCTCTGTAGGAAAATTCGCAGGCATTTTACTCACATGATCTCGGAAGGACTACGGGACGGTTGTTGGCCTGTTGACATTCACAACCTACCACCATCACGTGCCACCAGAATGGACGTAAGTAACGATGATACATGGTGATAGTGCAGAGAAGTAAGTATGAGAGAGGCGCTGGAATACCACCTATGCCTCTGTCTAGCTTTATTTCAACGAACCAGACAAAGTATCGAAACTGGACTTCCTTTATGAACAGTTCAAATTAAACTGAAACTCCAACTGACATGACTAAGTACCGGTCTACTGGCTGAATTGTATCACTGTCGGCCAGTATAACCTAACCGAACCTATTCAATACCCTCACATAACCTAATAGCTACATAAAGCAGAGACTTTCTAATAGAAACGACAACAAAGTGCACTGTGTGGATTCAACTTGAATCACCGTTTATTCAGATTTGGCTAGAAAAATATGCAAACGTGTTGTTTGAAGTGGAAAATTTGACTTAACTGTTATGAAATAACAACTACCGTTAAAAATATGAATTGGTTAAGGACAAGCTTTAATGACCCATAGCTGGTAATGGCACCATGTGCCACTGACCGCTGCCCCCCGGCGGTGCGAAAAAGGTTGTACAACTTGCGCTAAATGCTCGTGGCACGCTGCAAATCGTTCCAACGGAAATATCGTAATAAAAACGTATGCTTGTTGCACACAACAAGGGCAACAACAAAGTAATTCGCACAATAACCACCAGCAAATTGCATGCTGCATATTGCATGCATCAGCGACGGCCTGACGCGACACATCGCCATGGCGTGGCATTGAGACGTGCCAACAGCACAACAGTGGCAGCGGCAGCCGGATGTTGGGTGCAATTTGACGCTTCCGCTTGTTGCGGAAATACGCAGAGCAGAGCTGCCACTGTGCCGTGGTGTTCGCAGTGCGCGCAGCCTTTCGCTAAAAATATTTCAATATTTATCGTTTTGTGTTAACACACGCACACAAACACACGCACGGACACAACGCCTGTGCTTGTGCTTATATTTGCAAATGCATGCAACGCGTATAACTGTACATTTTTGCGTCCGAAGTTTGGCGAACGGCAATGTTGCAGAACGCAATTACGCCAAATATTTTGTTGACTAATTTCATTTTATTGTTTTAATGAAAATAATTGCGCAAAAATTTGCTTAACTCCCGATTTGTTGCCATTAATTTTGATTCCGTTCGCTTGCATACTTATACCGTTATTGCATTAATTTAAAACAATTTATGCGCGCAGGCGTTCAGTGGAATTCCGCGGCCGATGGCAGAGATTTCGGAAAATTTTGGATTTTTGGAATTTTGTCAAAACAACAAGTCCAAAATAAAATAAATATGCTTGCTGAGTGGCAACAATAGTATAGAATTTATTTAATATTTTTTTCTCTTGTATGGTAGATTGCCAACACACACTCACACAATACCTGGAACACTAATAGTTTTATGTGGTGGTTACACCCAAATACTCGATTTATGGAATTTACAACGAATCATTTTCAATGGATTATTGATATATGTATTGGTATCATCCTCTTCCTCTGCTTGCCTCGGCGGATACTGTGTCAAATATTTTCAGAGCTGGAGTGTTTTCATCCATTCGGACGACATGACCTAGCCAGCGTAACCGCTGATTTTTAATTCGCTGAACTATGTCAGTGTCGTCGTATATCTCATGCAGCTCATCGTTCGTGAGGAAAGTTCTCTGATTTCTATTCACTTGGGAATGGCCAGAAACGATTCTTTTACATGTGGCTCAAGCAGCTCACGACGCCATACATAGATCGAGTTAAGGCATTCGTCATTCAGAACGTGAACTTTTTTGCTTTAGGAGTGGCTTCATACCTAATTTTGACACTTTATCTAGTCCTTTGGACTGCGAAGATGCTAAATGTCTAAAACGAATTATAGATAATGTTGGACAGAAGTATTCCAGCGTCTCTCGTATGCCTACTTCCTGCACTTTCTGCATTCGTCATCGTTAATAATGCCCATCCGGCTGGCATGTGATGCCAGTAGGTTGTGAACTGTCATTAGGCTACAAACCGTCCTACAGTGCTTTCGAGACCGTGTGAGTATTTCGTACTAAAAGCATTACATCTTTTCCTGGTCTATCTGCCACAACTCTTTCGGAAATTTTATTGTCTATCGTTTTTAGTAACTTCCGTATTTCCCGTACAAGTTCGATAGCTAGGCGGATGGAGATTTTGGTAATCTCTTCGGCTATTTCATTTCCCAGCATTTTTTTGTGGCCTGAAGCCCAGTATTTATATATATGGCAATACAATACGGAATGTTTTACACTTTTGTCTCCGGCTGCGTCTAGGTAGGTGTGGCTATTACCCGATAGTGATGATTAACCTATGGTAGTATTGAGTTTTTTTGTGCATTGCATCTGAGAGAAGGTGAGTCAGAGCGAACTTTTATTTTAAAACTATAAAAGTAGGTATGCCTCTCCATTTCTTTGCTTGTTCAATTGACGGGAGTACAAAAATGTGAGCGACAGATGGCAGGCTTTTCACATAAAAGCAATCGGGAGTTTTCACTTATATTTGAGCAGCGGTCACCATAATTTGTAACGGTAGTTTCTTTTGCAACACTTTCTTCAGATGATTGAAACCTTCTAAATTTCAAAATATAGTAGAAATCGTTAACTCAGTCACTTTCTACAATAAAGCGCTGGTATATTTTCCTTTCAAATATTTGTAGTAAATTCAATCCCCATCCATTGGCAATATGAGTACATTGCCAGGAAAAATCGTAAGCAGTCCATTAAAGTAACCGCAAAATAGGTAAATTTGCCTTAAATTACTCTGAACAAACCGAAATCAATTCAAATCCAATAAACAAGTTTTTGTATGCACAACTAGCAATCAATAAAGGTAAGGTACGGAAGGTCACGAGCGAGCTGCAGGTGGAGGTTTCATGGAAGCTAAAAATTGATTCAACTAATATCATTATTAATAAAAGTAATATTTATTTTGTCGAAAAGCTTGTAGATGTTAAAAGAGTTTCACACCTAGCTTGCCTTCTGTGTGCCATTGTGGTTTTGTGTGGCTAAAGCCCGCATACATAATACCATATGTTTAGTATATACTATATGTATGTAGATGATTCCGTGCCCAGAAGCTCATACAGTAAAATTTTACTTTTTTTTTCATTTTCTGCCAGTTGCAACAAATTTAATCCCTCCACTAGTCTCTAAAATTGCCTTTTAAAGCTTTGGTGATACACTTCAAGTGCTGAAAATGCTTCCCAAATTCGCAAGAGCATTTACACATATTTCCTTTTTCTAATAAAATATTGATACAAAAATAATTTAAAAATGTCATTCTTCAAAAAATAATACATCAATTTATGAATAATGAAAGAGTATAGCTTCAACATTTCGGCTGTGACGAAGGGATTATGTGCACACACATCATTCTCTATGCATACCCACTTCCCCAATTACTTAGCACCGTTCCGCATGGATCTGCACTCACACACGCAGCAGCGGCTTAGTTACCGAAAATTGGCTGGTCAGCAAAAAACAGAAATCGAAAAACGAAATTTAGGCATAAAAGATATATCAAATATAAGACTAAAGTCAGCAAAGCAACAACTGCATTCACACGAGTGCCGAGTGCTGAGGCGAAAACAAGCAACGAAATCACATTAAAATAAAGGAAAACGTAAATAACGGTTATAAATGCGGGAATGACGGTTGTCGACGCGGCGGCAGAGCTGTGAATCGACTGGAAAAGGCACATCCCAGCGAAGAGCGAATTACGACAGATATCAGAAAGACAGACAGTCGCACGGACAGACACGGAGGCAGGCAGCAGCGCACATATTAAATATTTGACATTTATCCTTTGGCAATATTGGGCGAGGCGCACAAATATCATTTTCATATGCAAAATACACACACACACATCCGCTGGCAGTGGTGTGTGTGTGCATGCGAAGATTTGATATATTCCCAACTGCTGCGGAACATATCAGCGTCGGCGGTGATTGTGATTTCCCAGCAAATGGCTTTGCGCCGTCGTGTTTGCCAGACTATCTGCGCGTGTGTGTGAAATATTTGTTGTTGCTGATGTATGTATGTTCATGTGCTTGTAATATCGATTGCTCCATGCGAATGTGTGTTAATGTGTAGGTGAAGACCCCCGCTCGCATTACGAAGGGGTGTGTATTTAGGCCGCTGCGCCGATGACTGACATCTGCACATTATAGTCGCAAATATCACAATGAGAATGCAACGAACCGAATTTTCTGCAGGCAAAGTTGTGGCTAAGTATAGCACAAACAAGCACTTGGGGCAGGCAAACAAACAGAAAGACAGCCAATCGGTTAGGCAGTTCCCTCAGAGGTATTAGAACTATAGATGTATGCCACACAAGTAAATACATACGGACGTCAATGCTCGCAGCGCGTAGTAAGCGCGAATGCAGTCGTGGTGGTGTTAGTGTTTGTGGCACATTTCGACACACAGACGCGAAAATGATAAATGATTTTATGGCTTGCTTGGCGCCACCGATGCCAGGAGCGCATAAAGTTGGGATGTGGTGGCGCTGAACACTTTTGCCTTGCAGGGTTGCTTCAGTAACTTATTTCGGCTTTTCTGGGAAAACATTTTCAAGTCATAAACCACAACAAAGTTACACTTAATACTAACACAATTAAATTTTAACACTTTTTGACCAACGAACTGTATATCTCTACTTTTTACCCTTGACCTCTTTGGCAAATTTATATCAATACTTTTTATTTGCGATTTCCGAATAAGCATAAGCGGCCCGGGCTTCACAGGTAGGACATGGAAACTCATTTAGCATTCCTCAGGCTTGCTCATAATTTTCTGGCAGGGTTGAATTTGCCTTTTACTTTAAGCCGACATACGTTGCACACATTCTTCTACATATCGCTCTGGTTGTTTTTATGCATGCGGAGTAGAATTTCATGTTTGCGAAAGAAATCGAAATTTTGCATTAGTTATGAAAATGGCAAAAAGTTGAGCATATATTTCTTGCCACTTCGTGAACGTGGCTAACGGGATTGTTTGCATTGAAGGGAGCACACAGTATTTACGCCTGCATGGAAGGGAGTCGTAAAATCGGTGCAGAAACTAGCTGCAACACAGTTTTATAATAAAATTGTTTGGTAAATAATTGGGAAAGAGCAGCTAAAGAGGGTTGCCACATCAGTTTTAAGTGCACTCGCTGTGGCCGTAGATTTTAATTTGCGCATATTTCGATGCGAATATTTTGCTCTAAATTGAAATTAATATTAATGCTAAAGAGGTTTTAGTTTCAACTATGCCACAAATATGCGTAAGGTTTGCGATCGTGCTTCTGCGAGGTGGAGTTTGGGATTGTGGTTGAGTTTGACGTTGAGGTTGGGGTTGAAGTTGAAATTAGGGTTGAAATTGAGGTTGACGTTGACGTTGACGTTGAGGTAAAGCTTGAGGCTGTGGTTGAGGTTGAAATTGAAGTTGAAGTTGAGGTTGAGAGTGAGATTGAGGTTGAGGTTGAGGTTGAGGCTGAAGTTGAGGATGAGGTTGAGGTTGACGTTGACGTTGAGGTAAAGCTTGAGGCTGTGGTTGAGGTTGAAATTGAAGTGAGATTGAGGTTGAAGTTGAGGTTGAGGTTCAGGTTGAGGTTGAGGTTCAGGTTCAGGTCGAGGTTGAAGTTGAAATTAAGGATGAAGTTGAGATTGATGCTGAGGTTGAAATTAAGGTTGAAATTGAGGTTGAAATTGAGGTTGAAGTTGGGATTTGAGGTTTGTGTTGCGTTGAGATTGAAATTAGTGTTGAAATTAAGGTTGAAATTAATGTTGAGATTGTGGTTGAGGTTGAAATTAAGGTTGAGATTGAGGTTGAGTTTGGGGATGACATTGAGGTAAAGGTTAAGGTTGTCGTTGAGTTTGAGGGTGAGGTAAAAGCTAAGGTTGAGTTTGATGTTGACGTTGAGGTTGAGGTTGACTCGGATTGAAACCTGATTTTACTGTACTTTTGGCCATGTGAGCATATATAGAAATCTATAAATAAACGAGTTGGTGTGAAAGTTTTAGTAAGCTGCTGTATAAATGCATCTTTTTTTAGCTTTATTAAAAAATTCAAATTTATTACAAACTCGAGGCACATGGAAGCTAGTTGATATTCAATTAAGCACATTACAAAAAGCAGACAATTTTTCAACACTTTTTAACACAAAACCATTCTATTGAACAAATTCTTTAATATATACGCGTTTGACACCAGGACACCAGTGGTGGTGGATGCACAAGAAATTCCCCTCATCGAAGGTGTTAGAAAAGTAATTTTGTTATTCATTCGCGGCACTTCAAAGCAAAGTTCAATAGAAAAACTAAATTTGATGGAATAACGGTACGCAAAGAAAACTAACTGCTCTGCGAAAACTCATTAGAGCACTATTTATTTTCACAACAACAGCAACATCAGAAGGGCTATGGCGCAAGCAAATACGAAGGAGGTTAGCAGCAGAGAAATGAAGAAAACTCGGCAACTTGGTTGATGAATTCCTGCAATAGCGACAACCGCCAACAATTGATTGGAAATAAAAGCAGCAGAGAGAAGGAATATTCATCTAGCAATTTGAGAAGCTGCAGAAGAAAGGAGTAGCAGCAATAATGGCACAAATGTTGACGGAAATAAATGCCGATGGCAGTCAGCGTTGACGCCCGAAGAGCCTCCAACAACAGCTCAAATACACGTGCCTTCACACACTCACACACACTAATATACATGACGGCCCTTTTTGCAATATTTGTGCGTGCGGTGTGACTGTAAGTGTGTGCATGTGTGTAAACTCCATTTAGCGGTCAGCTAAACGGTTAGCTCGAAGTGTGGTGGCGCGTGTGTGCGGGGAAGAAAAGAAATTGACATTCCAGCTATAGTCAGTTATAGTGCGGCAAAGAGTGGTGAGGCTACGGGCGGTGCGATGCGTAGAATTTTCATTAGTCGCTGGGGCGTGACGTCGCCGGCAAACATTGAACTGCGCGCGTTGCACAAGTGATAGGCCCTGCAGGCAGATTGGCGTGAAGAAATGAAGTAATATCGACGGCAGCACAATGGCGCGTTATAACTCGTGTCGGTTTTACCGCTTTCTTTGCACAAAGCCTAGTAGTTCGCCACGGCAGTGAGTTCAATTCGATGTGAAACGCAGAATTCAAGTGAGAACCGTTAATGTGGCATGTAAGAATCAACATCCGAGACAATTATAGCAAAGTCACTGAGTAAACAAACAAGATGAGAATATTAAAAGATTAATCTGCGCTTTTTTATTCGTTATTTTACAAATAAAATATCGCAAGTTTTGTGGATATTGAAAATTAATTAAAATAGTATTGAATCCAAAGCTCAGTAATTATTGTATCAGTTTTTGGTCCTGGAATGACATATCTGTTTGGCGGTAAGGCGGGTATCAACAGTATTAAAATGATCTCATCTCTTACGGTAGTTTTCCATACATCTATTTTTAACGGTTTTTTACTAATACAAGAAAAACCGTTAACTTCGATTGCATCGAAGCTGTTATACCATTCACACATACAAAAGGTTCCTTACAATAACTTTATTTAATCCGGTTATGTTGTATCACAGCTAAATGCTGTGGTGATTCGATCCGAAGAAGTTATTCGGAGTTTTCACTATTGCCAAATTTCGATCTCGAGAAGTGAAAAAATGTTCCATACAAGTACTTTATTCTGAATACTCAAAATATATATATATTGAAAAATCGTTAAAATTCTTTAAAAACTTTCAAGCAAGGCTCCTTCTCTGTCGATGCAGCGCTGTCTGCGCGATTTCCAAGCATTGAAGGCGTCACGGAAGGCGCGACCTGACTCTCCAGGTGCTCGGAGACCACTGACCAGCCGCTCGTTCCTTAGCTAGGAACGCCCTCTACCGAATCCAGTCGCTCCGAAGTACAGTCGCGGCGGAAAAAACCAGTCTTATTGCTCTCCGGACCAGCCCTGTATAATTCGAATTTAAGAAGAAATCTGGACGAGCAGCAACTACCATTGAGTTCAGGTCACCCTTAACGCCGATTATTGGCAAGCAAATTTGATAACCGCATATATGGCTGGCTAACTAACAAGGTCTACATTCCATACGCTAGATGACGCCTTGGCATGCACCCAGCAGGCACAGTACATCGCATAGAGTAATTGATATTTTGCCGTTTGCATGCTCGAAGGCAGCTTTATAAATATATCTTAGGCGCATATGTGTACTACATTCGCTGGCGGATCGTATATGCTGGCGACCCAAATGAGTTTGTTTGCTGCACACTCGTCACTGCTTCGAAGTTACCCATGCCGTGCCCTGGTAAAGCACCATTACATTCAGGCGCTATGCTTTTGTTGTCATTTCTGTGGATGGAAAAAAGCTCTCTGTCAGCGCCTCGTCCGCCCCGACCGTGCTGCAGCGTTCACCACTTGTGAACAAGTTTTGTTCCTGCATGTCGCTCCATTTGCCGGTGTCAGTCTGTGTTCGCCAATCTGACTTTTATTGATATTGTTGCATGCATGAATAATATTAGTGCGACCCAGTTGAAATAGTGCGAATTTGTTGTATTTGTATTGGGCTTTTGGCTGCCACCAAAGTTATTTGGTTGTTGTGGCGAAGATTCGCATGCAACTGCCATTGTTGTTTGCTCCTCTTTTGTTGGTGCTATGTTGGTTCGGTGCTTTGTTGGTAGTGTCAGACAGTTGTTATTTCATGGCACATTTGATGAATTTATTGTGGCTGCCGGCGCAAGTGCACACACACACACACACCCGAACAGGCGGAGAAAAGCACATATTTGCATGGAAAATTTGGCTCGCAAACTGACTGAAGGGAGCACTTTTTGACTGCCTTTTGTTTGATTGTTAATGATGTGCTTGTGACAGCTACCACCCACGGCTGCATGTGACTGGCTGTGTGCGGCTGTCATTATTCATATGCCCACATTCAAGGGAATTTTAGACATATTCAATTAAGTGCAAAGATATCAATCTGGAAGCAAGTGAATTCCATTGTTGAAAATCCAATTAACTGCTTGATGGGTGAGTCAGCGGAGGCTAACGCAACAGTAGAGGCTTCCAATTATTTTTACCACTTGAAAAATATATAGTAAATAATATAAGCACATGTTTACAGTGTGAGCTCTTATGGGCTTTCTGAGGCTTGTGTAAGGTTTCCGAATGGTCTTGTATTAAACAGTGGCTTGAGAACTCAGTCAGCAACCAGTGTTGGCTAGTTTTACTTATTTTATCTTCGCGAAAAGACCTTTGAACGATAGAGTATGCCTGAATTGGTCCGAGCATACATTTAAATGAAGTTCAGATATAAAAACAGATGGAACCCTGCAAATGATAGCCACCATCTTTATCAGTGCACACCGGCCGTGGGTCTCTTTTAATTGGATTTACATATGTGGCACATTATCACTTATGAAGCGGTTGCTTGGGCATCTGAGTCAACCCAGACTTTGGTAGGTCTTCAACTATCAAAACTGCAAAGGCTCGCCTGTGTCTGTGCTTCAGGGGCAATGTGCACTTGGCCCACTGCAGCACTTGGAAGTCATGTAAGAGCTCACACCACTGCATCTAGTGATTGAAGAGGTATCATGCTGCTAATGGCAGCAAAGGGTTTCGGCAAAGGGAAGATAATGCGTCTCAACAAATGAGCCCCTAAGGGAAAATACACCACTGGCCCTTCTTCCAAGGGTTGACGTTACAAATAGGATTAACTTTAGAAAGAATTTTAGAGTTACTCTCTCCAACAAGCCGGAGTGGAATGACGCCACGCTCGATATACTACTGAGAGGCAGCACTATCCAGTGATAAACTGACGGCTCGAAAACACCGAAAGACATTGGAGCAGGCATTGCGGGACCGCATACCAAACTATCCATACCAATGCGACGTTTTTCGAGCATTTTTCAAGAAAAAGTCTTTGCTATAAGTCAGTGCTCAGCACTTAATCTCCACCACAATTATAGCAACCAGCATAGCGCTATACTAAAAACCATCTCAGCGTATGAGGGTTTATCGATTTTAGTGAAGGAGTGTATAGGAAGGTTGAACCGTCTATCAGTGTGTAGCCGTGTACACCTAATCTGGGTGCCGGGGCATAAAGGGTTAGCCGGACAAGAGCTAGCCGACGATCTAGTCCGCTCTACGCTCCCGACGGGGCAACGACCATACATCGCAGTGGAGTCCCACACTCTTAAGGAGCTCGGCAGGTAAAATAGCACTGGCAACAGGCAGCAGGAATGCGCCATGTCAAGCTGCTTCTAGGAGGGTTTTCTAGCCCTGTCTTTACTGATAGATCGGTGAATACTTTTCCGAAACTCCATTGCTTGTGGCGATTTTGGGTTTGATTCCGGCTCAATGTGAAAACTAAATTTTCTACCTAACTTTTTTACCATTTCTTTAAATTGCAATCGATCAAAACTTTCATAAAAATAAACCAAATTAAGAAAAAAGTTCTGAAATAAATTTTGCTGGTGTGAGCTCCCGAAGCGAACAAAACTAAAGTGGCAAGAAGACAAATCAAAGTAAGACGTTTGCTCAAAACTTATGCCACCGCTCCGACAAACTGCTTACCATAATAAAACGAAATGTCACTTTGTTGTCGTTGTCCTGTGCAGCGCCACTTGGAACAACTTTTCGCACAACAACAACAAATGGCCAAATACAAATTGGATGAAAAATGCTGGCACAATAACTAAACACAAAGTGCCGAGGCAGCAACAGCGACCGCAGCGCCGCCGGCAGAAGTTCGGGCGGATGGAGGCGCGGGTGGCGTTCGTGGACAAAAATCACGAACACACATAGTAAAAGTAAGTCCTAATAAGGCGGTGTTTAAGCGAAGAAGTAAGTATTGTTGAAAAATGGAAGAGGCTATAAAGCGTATATGAAAGGCAACAACAATAACAAGAATACGAGCACAAGGGCTCGACATAGAAACGCTGAGTGCGGAAGGTGCAACATGAAGGCGCCGCATGCAGCACGATCGAATGCAGGTGAAAGGCAGCAATAAGTTGAACAACTTCAGCAACTATGGCGCACTGACAAATTGCGACGGCGGTGGGCACACACATGCCCGGCAAACAATGGTGAGTTGTGTGTGAGTGTGTGTGTGTGCAACTTAAACGAACAATAACCACAGGCCGCATACCCTTCAGCAGCACAACGGCAACAATGGCTGCTGCCATGGTCGAGGCGGTGGGCGGGGCATGCGAGGAAGCACGGGCTGACACAAAAGTGAAATGCTCAATTTCAATCTCGTGCTTAAGGTGCACAATAAGCAATTCATTGAAGCACCATTTCACTTCAGAAACTTATGTAGCTTGTGCAGCAAAGTAACCCAGGCACACACACACGCTCACGGCGCAAAACTGCAACTGTGTTGCCAGTGCATTCGGCTAAGTTGCCGCACAGTTATGTGTTTAAATGGCGGAAAGCTGAACTTGGCGGTGCTGTGAGAAGCGGCGCATAATTGTGCAAGAAGGCACTAGAACAACAACACTTTACAATCAAAAATGATAACAACATGCACTTTTACACAACTTGAGCACTGTCTTTAAGATTAAACAGAAGCCTTAAAATACAGATAGCCGGGCGGTTTTGAGATTAGTCAAGTCTTCCATGTTTTATGTTAGTCTGTTAGTAAAGGATGTCTTCATCTGTTAGTGGATCAACAACTTATTTTGCGGTAAACCTGCAAAGGGTTTCTGGACATAGTGATATCCTTAAGGACTGTGAAGCAGATGAATTAGACAGAACAGACACCACCCCACAAATGGACTCCGGAAAAGAGAAAATTTATATGCCTCTAGTTACTTGTATACATAGACATAAACATAGCTGAGCCGCGGTGGAATCAATCCCTGACTGAATGAATAGAATATGGACTGTGCCTGCCGCCTATGAAAACTTAAAAGGAATGATATGAGAACTCTAGTAGGGGTACTAACAGGTTATCGTATAATAGGCAGACATGCCCAGGCGGGGACTACTAAACATATCCCATGCAAATGTAAGGTTCTATATAGGTAAAGAATAGCTACTATCGTTCGAAGGCTTCCTGACGACGTCTGGGTTGACAACGTCTCGGTCTAGTTTGGTCAAATAAAACTTTTCGTAATGATGAGCTTCATCAAAAACACTGGTTAGGTCAGAGAGAAGGAGTGAGAAAGTTATTATGCGTTCGATTTCGAGGCTGACATTGTTGTTGGTGTTAATACTGGTTTCAAGATAGATGAAATTATCTACGACTTCGAAGTTATGACTGTCAACAGTGACGTGGGAGCCAAGACGCGAGTGTGACAACTGTTTGTTCGATGACAGAAGATATTTCGTCTTGCCCTCGTTCACTACCAGACCCATTTGCTTTGGTTCTTTGTCTATACAAGGTTTGTCCGGAAAGTAGTAGGACTGATTTTCTTCCGCTGCAACTGTACTTCGAGCTTGCGCACACCGACTAGATTCGGTAGAGGGTTCCTAGCTAACGAACGATCGGCTGGTCAGTTGTCTCCGAGCAGTTGCAGAGTCAGTCAGGGCCAACATTTTCGTGCGACGTGAGGTAGGCGATTAAATTAATTCTGTGTGAAACTCTGTAAATCTGCGACAGACACGTTTGATATGATCAAGCAGGCTTTCGGAGATGTTGCTTTAGCAAGAAGTGGTGTGTTTTGGAGGCACCAGGCCTTTTTGGAGGGCCGGGAAGAGGTCGCTGATGCAGACCGGAAGAATGAGCAAATCCAAAGTGAAAACGATGGTCATTCTATTTTATGACATCAAAAGCATCGTCCACCATGAATTTCATCCTCCTGAACAAACCGTCAACGCCAAGTTTTACGTGGGGGTCCTCAAAAGACCCATATGAAGGGTCAATCGTGTCCGAAAAGACATCGCAGCCGAATGAAAGTTGTACCACGACAACGCCCCGGCTCACACCGCATTTCTTTAGCAAAGCTACCTAACCAAGGCCGGCATCCCAACGCTTCCGCAGCCCAGATGTGACCCCCCGGACTTTTTCTTGTTTCCTTGCCTGAATAGACCGTTGAAAAGGGATTCAAGAAGCATGCACATCGGCTCTCAAGGCTATTCCGGAGAATGCCTTCCGTGACGCCCTCAATGCTTGGAAATCGCGCTGGGTGTTGTAACGATTTGTTCAATATATTTTTTAAATCGATTATTTTCCCGACAAACTCTGCACAACTCAACGAGTGTGGAGTAGTAGGTCTCTAGATTTTCAAATCAACGGCAGCCAGTCTTGTAATGAATACTTTAGGAGTGGTGTATAACTGCAATCTCCATTTTTATACCTTGAGCGGGGTATAAGTTTCCCACGAAGTTTTTAACAACCAGAAGGAAGCGTCGGAGACCCTATAAAGTATATATATAAATGATCAGTATGTTGAGCTGAGTCGATTTAGCCTTGTCTGTCTGTCCGTCCATCTGTCCGTCCGTCCGCCTGTCTGTATAAATACGAAATAGTCCCTCAGTTTTTAATATATCGTTTTGAAATTTTGCAAGCGAAATTTTCTCTTCAAGAAGCTGCTCATTTGTCGGAACTGCCGATATCGGACCACTATAACATATAGCTGTCATACACCGAACGATCGGAATCAAATTTTTGTATGGAAAACTTTCGCATTTGACAATGTATCTTCATGAAATTTGACATGGATTACTGCTTAAGGTAATAACATAATATCCCAAAAATTTCTTCAGATCGGATTACTATAGCATATAGCGTCCATACAAACTGGACATATAGTTACTAAAAGAAATACACCTGTGAAGGGTATATTAGCTTCGGTGCAGTCTTTTTTTCTCGTTTTGAAGTGAATTTAAATCATAAAACTACCAGAGGACGAAGAATTCGTATCTTCTCTAGTTATGCAGTCACTTCACTTCGCATTGCGTGGCACACAAGATCCGGCTGTCCTTCTAGTTCTCGTCTTACGTTCACGCATGAGTTTGCACTTTACTTCCGTGTTCAGCTAAACACATAGCCATGCGTGTGTTTGTGTGTGTGCAGTTACTTGTTTCTGCTTTGAAGGGCGAGTGCTTCTTTTCAGAAATATAGCGCTGTGGAAGCTTCTGGCCAATGTTCACACACACACACATGCACAAACGCGTGAATAAATGCAATTCATATGGCAGATTGCAAAATAATTTCACTTCGATTTAGGTGGCACACTCGTGTGCGAAACAAAATCACAGTCGCCCACAACGCGCTCTCTCCCCGCAGCCCGCACACGCCCTGTCCACCAACCGCAGCATAATGCACGTGTATGTGTATGTGTGCACATTTATGAAAGTGGCAACGCTCACAGCGATCAAGCATATTTTATACGAGCTCATACACCGGATTACATTGCATTAGATTGTAATGTATATTTGCTGCTGCTGCTGCTGCTGCTGTTTGCAGGAAATCGTTATTTGAAATTGTAATTTACTTTTTACTGCATTCATTATGAAGCATTGCAATCTGAATCGGATCCCGGTGGCGCAACGGTATTATGCTTATAGTAAATTTTTCAATTTATTTCAACTGAATTGCATTTCATTTACTTTCATATTGCTGCCGCGTCATGTGGTTGCTGTTGCTGTTGTTGCTCTTGTTGTTGTTGTGCGCATTCGTGTTCGCGTTGTTTGGATTCGCATATTGATTGAGCGTTCATAATCGCTTTTTATTTACATTTGCACAGATTAACATCTGTTGACAGCCGACACAGATTCAATCACATCGAGCGAACTTCATACACAACACTCGAAAGCGCACATAATGATTGCCGTGCTTTCGCGGTGTATTTATTATCACTTATTCATTAGCGTTTCATGTCAATGCGGTTCAATCCGCGGACATTAATGAGAAAGGCGGAGGGTGCTTAATCACTCCAACTGCGATTTTTTACCAATTAAAGAACCTAAATGATTCTCGAACTAGGAACACCACACCTCTTTCACACAAAATTTCCTCGGTTCAAATTTCAAATTTTATTAACTAAAACACTTAAGATTGCTTGAAATCAAAACGTTGACTTCATAAGCACCGAAGGTATAATACTCTTCAGAAATACAAACGATTCTTTAAAAGAACTTGCACCGCAGTTTGTGTGGCAGCTACGAGTATATGACATAGTGATTCGATCTCAACATTTATTTGGAGATAGCACTATTACCTTCAGCAATCCATGAAAATTTTCTGGAAAATATCTTCTCAAATAAGACGATGCTGTATCAGTTCGTGTAGCACAACAATGGTTCGCCCGCTTCCGTTCTGGAAATTTCGAGGTGAAAGATACACCTCGCTCTGGTCGACCTATCGTTAAAAAGTCGATGAAATTCTAGAAAGACTAACCAGGACTGTCACATAAGCTGCAATGACATCGCTAAGGAACTTAATATTCATCATCAAATGGTTTTCAACCATTTAAAAAAGGTTGGCTCCAATAAGAAGCTCGATGTTGGGTTTCTGTGAAAAATTGAATAGACCGAATTAACATCTGTGATTATTTGTTGACACGAAATGAAATCGAAGCATTTCTGAAGCGAATGGTAAGAGAAGACGAAAAGTAAATCAAATACAACAATGATGCTCGAAAAATATCATGGTCCAAGCGTGGTTAAGCTCAACAAATGGTCGCAAAGCCAAGATTAACGCCTCGAAAGGTTATGCTGAGTGTTTGGTGGGATTGAAAAGGAATCGTCCACTATGAGCTGCTCCAGCCCTGTCGAACAATTGATTCTACATTTTACTGTCAACAACTGATGAAGCAAGCAATCGAAACGGCCAGAACTGATCAGCAGGAAGGTCCTCGTCTTCCATCAGGACAACGCTTGCTGAAAAGTTTTGCTACATCCACCATACAGCTATGGCTTTGCACCATCGTCTTCTTCAATGCGTAATTCCCTTAATGGAGTAAAGTTGGCTTCAAGAGAAGCCTGTGAAAATTTCTTGTCGCAGCTTTTTGTCGAGAAACCAGAAAAGTTTTACACTGATGGAATAATATCTCCACCGGAAAAATGACAAAAAGACCAAAATGGTACATATTTGGTTCTTTAAAGTTCATTATAAATATGAAAAAAAAAAGTTGAAATTTGATTAAAAATACGAAAGACTTTTTCGATTACCCAATATTTTCCTCGATTCAAAACTTTCATAATTTCCAATATTTTTTTGGGTTTATTACTCTGTCAGGCTGAAATCTTTGGGGTTCCAACGCAAAATAGTGTGAGATTTTCAAAAATTTTGCGATTCTGAAAACCGATGCAAGGTTGCCCATTGACTAACTTCGAACAAGGATGTCCTGAAAAAAACAGTACGTTGACCCGATTTCAGTAATATTTTTTTTGTTGTTTGCGATGCGATAATAATGGTTTAAGTATATAGTTTGTACAAAATATAGCAATTCTATCCTACTGCTTTTCAACTCCAAAACAAATTTCAATACTGAAGGACCTGCTATGGAAATCAATTAATTTCATTTGCCGATCGGATGATAGAAAAGTTTTACATTTATTTTATATTCATTTATGCTATATGCATAATACATGAAAAAAACAATAAAATTTTAATTGTGGCAACATTTGTCACATTATCGTGCCATTTGCAATTTGAATTGCCGAGCAGCGGATAATAGCGGTTCAAGCGATGGCGTTGCCTCTTGTACAAATGTTGACAAACGCAAAATGTTTTCATCGATAATGTTTATTCAGTTTTAAGTGTGACTTTGCGGTGAAATCAAACAGTTATTTGCCATAACCATAATGACGCAAACATGATCGCATATTAATCCACAAATTGCAATTACAATTATAGGCAGATTATGAGCGCGTGACGGATTTCGTGCAACATGGTGGCATGCTATGGGTGGGAAGTTGCATGTTCCATTTGGATGAGTGCACTTTAATTTGAAATCAAAAATCGATGATGCTATTTAATAAAGCTAAAAATTTGACCGCGCCCTCATCATACGAGTAAATTGAAGTTTTTAAAATTCTTCTACAATCAATATCCAAATGGTATGTCTATAGATCAAAGTTTTTGGAAAAATATTTATATTCTCGACCTTGTTTTTTGGATTTTCAGATTAGCAAAGCCAGTATGCACCTTCTAGGATGAAACATCACGGCAACCTTGCCTTCGTTTTTGAGTTTCATCTTTAATTTTTTGTAACATCTTTAAGATTATAATGGGTTTTTATGAGAAGTTTTTATTTGTGACTGTTTTCATAACTCTTATTTCTTAGCATATCTAAATATCTAAAATTAGGCATTATTTGACAAATTACGAAACAGAGCTCTTGGTAATAAAACATGGTAGAGTGAGCAAAACATGGCATGGCAGTGATACCCCAATCGCATGCGGTTACAAGCCATTAAAAGTTAATTAACAGCTGACATTGACGCGCTGAAAAATTGTATTTGGGAAATCGCTTTTAATTTCCTCTCAGAGCAAGCCGCAGAAATGTCGTGAGCAAATGGCAAAAAGCTGGAACATCAACAAATCCGATGCACACATACATACACATATAAACTGGATCTAACTTAAGCCAATAAAGTTTGAGAAAATACACATGTATATATATAAGTGTTAGGAACATAATACTTAAGGCAAGTAAGTGTGTGGCAGCAGTGGGGCGTCGGAGTTCAAGGCACAAGTGGACAGCGCTGAATGATGCGCATTAAGCCACTGACGAAGGACAAATATTTGCTTTTGTTTTAGCAGTTTTTCTCATGATTTTATAATGAAATTCCTAAGCGAAAATTCCAAAACAACCGAAGAAAAACTTAGCAATTCCAGAGTGCTTATAATGAACTGAAGCGCTGCAAGTTGATGACTTGGTGGAGGCGAGGAGCTGCCGATGGTAAAAGTGAGGTGCTGCCGCTGGTGGGAGTGTGCGCAGCGTGTGTATAGTGCAGCGTTGAACTGTTAGAAAACGTTCAACGGATGTTGATATTCGTCGCATTGGGAATTTATTTGGTTCTTGGAAAAGACAAAAGCAGCGAAGTGAACTAAAGATAACGCGGGCTTCGGGGCAACAGCTTAACCCGCAGCGACACCAGCTTCGGAGACTGCAGCAACCACATCACAGTACATGAATTGTTTTTTCTCAGTTATTGGTGGGCGCACTGTTGGGCGCGTGCCTTCTTCCGTAATATCGAAACGATAACACGACCAAGAAATCAATTAAAATGTAGACACAATCTTGTGATGCAAGAGAATCTAGAGAAACACGAGCGCTAAGTCACGAAGTTGGCACTGCAAAGTCCTTTTCGAAATGTCACTTTGCGGTTATACCGTTAGCCATAAATTACTACTGACAAAGCAGTTGCTGTGGCTCTTGTTGCTTTCGTCTGAGTGTTTGTTGGCGCACTTTAAGACATTCCATGCGGTTGTCACCCACGGAGTCTGTTGCGCTTAAATCGCTATCCAAACCATATCTTAAAGAGTGTCGTAATCACCGAAGTTTCTATATGTACATTTTCCTGCAGCCAGTAGTTGTGACGCCGATTTCGTTTTCAGCGAAGGGGTTTTCTATAGGTGGCAGATTTAGTACCAGTTCAAGAGCCGCTGTTGAAGTTGTTCTTAAAGCTCCAGTTATTCACAGCGCACCGAGCCTCTGAATCGTTTCCATTGCAGTGCAGTACATACCACTGCAGCGTAGAGCAGAATTGGTTTAACACTAGCGCATGAAAGAGGTAGAGAGCCCCAGATTGTGACGAGCATCTGTCTAGACGCATATAAAACATTGCTGGCTTTACCCAGTCTTTCTTCCACGTTGTGCTTCCACTGCAGTTTGTTGTCCAAGACTACCCCAGGGTACTTGGTGCGGTCCTTGGGAGAGAGTGGTGTCCCATTTATCAAATAGAACCTCCATAGGAGAGTTTTTTGTTTTCTTGTGAACACAAGCAGGTCCGTTTCTCTGAGTTCAACCATAGACCCGCTTGCGATGCCCAGTTCTGGGTTGTATATAGAGTGGTGGTTATAATACTGATAATGGTCTGTAGACTTACACGTTATTAAGATGGCAATGTCATCCGCATATGCCACTATCCAGGAGGCTGTGCCTTCAAAGTTCCTTAGCAGTTTATTCACCACTAATGTCTCTACCTCTACCGACTTCCTTGGTCATTTTAGCGTCGTTCCATTCTGCTCTTATCCATCTAGAGGTTTGGATACTATTCAGAATAGATTCCGTAGAGGCGTTGTTGAACGCTCTGGAAATGTGCAGGAATGCTCCTTATATTGAGAACACTTGTGAAAGAAAAATTATTTTAAAAGCAACGTCTTCTCACTTAACATTTCTAAAAGCCCCTCTATTGAATTGCTTCTGCAAGATCATCTAGCTTATTTTTAAATTTTGAACTTTTGATCACCGAAAGTATCTAGAACACAAACTGTGAACTGATGCAGTTCTGATGATTAGGTGGACTGAAGTGTTCTTTATGCTGAGTGTCGACTCGGAATCGCTATTGATCAGCGTAGAACTGCGTCGATCACCACTATAGTCTGGTCTAAGTTCTAAGGATGATAAATAAAAGTTCTGATGTACAGGTTTTGTGTTTCCACTATTTTTACGATCTTTCTAATGGTATAAAGAATATTTTGACAGGAATTTTTGCAAGAAGGGTATAAAAAATATTTAAATTTTCGTTTCTAAATGCTTTTGTTCCATTTTAAATTGGATTTTTTATGAGCAGGACGTGTGTATGCGTAAGTGTGCTCGTATGTGTTGAAATATGTGAGGTGCGAAGAATTTCAAGGCTGGTGGTTCATCAGCGTGCGAGTGTGTTTGCCACCTATCGCCGCCGTTTATCTCCGTCGTAAAATTTAGTGTACTTTTTGAAATGCTCTAAAACTTTTACGACAGTCGTTTTATAAACATGTTTCAGCGTTGACTGCTAATCATTCCAAGTCGGCCGGAAGTCAAATCACAAAAGAGACAGCGGCTAAGTTCCACTCATAAGCCAAGCAGTACACTTAAGGCTTATGTATTATACTGACTTAAGTTTTGTAAACTCTTTTAAGGACGAAAATGATTTAAACATTTAGTGACAATGCAGTTTGGGTTGTAAATATATGAAAAAAATTCTTTAAAATTTTTTTTTGTTTTTTTTTAATAAAAATGCAATTGAAGTGTTTGTGTTTGTGTGTGTGTGTGTGGCATAAATTACAATTAAGCGCTAGCTCTCTTAACGAGCAACTAAAAGTTATTGCAAACATTGAAAAATATTGACTTTCCAAAGAGCCATGCCCACTTGCCACGCCGAGGAGCGCTCAAAGGTACAAGCAGCAAACAGAATTGCTGACACAAAATGAATGTTGCCACAGAAAATGTGGATTGAGTAATAAAAATTGCTAATGCAAGTGCGGAAATGTCAACAGCGAAAGTGGCGGAAAGTGAGTGCATAATTGAAAACAGAAACACACACACACACATACATATGTAAGCCACTGCTCCTTTAATTACAAGCGTATACACAAGTTTTCTTGCCGAGGCCTTGTACAACAACTACAAAGCTGCAAAGTGCACATGAGCACATCCACATAAGCGCAACTGTTCATCCATCTCCTTGCAGTGTTCGCCCACTTCTCAAACGCCTCGAGATGAAACACACACACACGGCGCGCGCGCGCGAGGCTTCTAATCGTAACCACAGGACTACAAGGGAAATTTTTCATTTTGCTCATTATCATTTAGTCACATTTAAAGTGCAGCGCAAATATTGGCACAGCCAGTGCTAATGCATGCAACATAATTATAGAATGTTTGCCTACAAGCCACGCAACATGCGCCACAGACACGCCTACGCTGGCGCATCCACCATAACTGTGCTTGTGTCGCATATACTGTGGCATGTGGGCGTGTGTGAGCGGGTGGCGGTGCCGGCGCACATTGGTAGCAGCCCGTACAGCTGTATGTTACGTATAAGTCTGCGAGACCAGAAGCTAAGCCTTCCTAACTTGTTCAGACAAATTTTTGAATATAAATATAATTTTTTATGTATATGCACAGGTATATACATATATATATTTTATTAAAAAAAATTATTATATGTGTCTTAAAACTTCGAAGAACTCTGATGTAGTATCCCACCTGAGTGTAAAATGAAGAAACTAACTTAAGAAATTACTCGGAAGAACTGTATTCAAGGAGGGATCCTGTAGCTGCTGACATCTTCCTTAATTGCTTTTCAGTTTAGGGCTCGCTCCTGGCAGCGGCTAATGTTCTATTCCCCAGTTTGTGGCAGAGCTCACGGTCTTTTGTCTACCAGCCTTGCTTGGAATGTCATCACAGGGCTTCTAGGTAGGGTACATCATGTTACTAACACTCCAAAGGAAGCGTTGGATACCGTGTATAAGGTGTGAATGCCTAGGTAAATGATCGAGTTCTTGAGATATCGATCTAAGCTTTTCAACACTGCTTTTTCTTTTCAAAAAGCTCCTCATTTGTCGGAACGGCTGATATCCCATCACAATTGTATATTCTTACATAGCTGCCATACAAACTGAACGATCGACATAAAGTGCTGGTATGGAAAGATTTTTCATTTGACGCGATATCTTCACGAAATTTGGCCTGGCTTATTATCTTAGGCAATGGTGCAATACCAAAAGATTTTCTTGAGATCGGATAAGTTTAGCATATAACTGATCATCGTTTGTTAAAATAAAGCGATCAAAGAATTTGTTGGCCAATGATGTCTCAGCTTCCATATTCACCAGACAAAATAATTCCAGAAAAGAGAGAGAGCTATAGAGGACCGTCGTTTTATAGGCATTTAATTCAAAGAGCATCACTGAAAGAGCTAAAGGCTATCCAAAAATGCGAGCTTGAGAAGTGTTTCGACGGAATTGGATTGAAAGAAGGAGACTATTTGAAGGAGACAACATAAATGTAGTAGGTGAATGAAAAAATATTTTGTTTCAAAAACGTAAATCCATTTTCAATTTTGAACACACCTCATACTTATAATAGATATATTTAGTATTTTTTTACATATTTTACTATTTTTTACATTTTTCCCAATATTTTCTTCATTTTAATCGAATTGCTCCTTTTGTTGGCACATATTATGATAATTCTTTTATATCTCTCTATGCAAAAACTTGGAACTTATGCGATTGCTAACTGCAAACTGTCGACTGAAATTCGTTACTGTTTATGGCTTTAAATATTCATTGAATACGGACAACGTGACAAATGCAAAATTGCAACTGTCACTCCAACACATCATAATTCGATCAGTTAACCACATATACATATGTATGTATATGCAAGTGCACATATCCGCATAAATGTGGGAGGGTCGGGAAAATATTAGTAGATATATTAGAGCGGGTCGAAAATTGGGTATGCGGGAAATGATTCGTGTTTCGAGCAAGCGATTTTTAAGGCGAAGCTTAAATAGTCCAAGTAATCGGTTGTATGGGAGATATGTGATCTAGTAATTTTCCGATCTTATAGATTCCGAGAAATGATCAATAGAATATAAAAATGCACCTACGTATTACATTTCATTCAGATATCTCAAAAAATTATGAATAAATTTGTATAATCGATTTTAAATTTTAGAGCTATTGTCTCTTAGGCAAAGATGGTCAGACGATCCGTAGAGCATGCGATTTTTTCGTTTTTTCTTGGCTCCCTAAAAGTCGAGCCACTCTAGTGTACATATGTATATGTATGTATATACTATAAGCATATTGACTATTATGCGCATATTTTCTGATTAATACATACTCACATATCATATACTATATATGTCATACGTGGCTGTAACTGCCGATAATTCGCTTAAAAACGACTCCATTGCACATTCGTACAAATATACATATATATAAGGTATGGGTATATCAGCATGACACACTGTTCGTGTTCCTTTCTTCTTTTAATTTGGCATGTAAAAGTACCGTATGTTTATGTAAATCAAGCGTTTTCCTCTTTCTCATGACAATCACCGTAATAAAGTTATAACTTGGCAGCACTGCATTTTGACGGACAGTAGCTTTTTTTCGCAACATCGAAGCACAAATGGAACTGTATATACATACGTGTTTGTAAGTCCGAGTTGATAGTTTCGCTCCTTCTTCTTCGTAGTCCAGGCGGGAGTTGGAAAGTTCTACGAATGAAATGTGGTTCCGAATCGCTGACAGCTACACATTTATAACCTAGTATAACCAATCCTTCTTTGCCATGTATTCAACTATATATTGTCAGCGTATTTTTCGCTTAAATTGTCTCAATCTTGAGAATTCGTAGTCATATATTGAATAATTGGCTTTACTAAGAAGTAATGGCAACTAATTTTCGATAAGTGTTGCATTGTTAATTACGCCGTGAATTATGCAAACTGGGCTTAATTCTCGTCGAAAATATAAATTGCTTCATGTTGGCGTTTATTGGTTGGCTATCGCTATAAATAGTAACGGTAAATGCGCAAAAATATTTGAAAAATAGAATAGAGTAGATCGGAAGAACACAAAATTCCTATTGGCACTCGATAGAAGAGACTGTAGGAAATTGATAGGAATACTAACTGGTCACTCTCTAATGGCGACACACGCCCGCAATATGGGGCTGACAGATTGGAAAGACTGCAGGAAATGCCTAGAGCAAGGCACCAGGGAAACAATGGAACAGCTCTTGTGCACTTGTCTACAGCTCAAGTGAACTCCAACTGGTATCGCAAAGGACCAACCTGGTCTATGCGTGGCTTATTGGCCTGCCAGATCAACCTAACCTAACCTATCTCAAAAATTGATGGACAAGTTTCTCTATATACGCGCACTTGGCTGAATCGGCTCAGCTCGTCACGCTGATCATTTATATGTATAATTTACAACATCTCCGACGTTTCCTTCTAGGTGTTACAAACATCTTGGCAAACTCAATACATTCTCTTCGTGGTATAAAAATAATCTAAGAACAGCACATGAGAGAAGTCCGGCTTTTGTGGCCTCAAAACCGCTTACTGCCGTCTTCCGAGGTCACGGAAATCGCACAATTACACGAAATAAAAGCACATGTCACTAAAGTAACATGAATAGCATACAACAACAAGAACAAACGACACGCCGGAAATAAAGCGAATGTCTTCACCTACACCGAAACAAGCGGACGCACCGCAAACTTTAGCTTAAATCGCACCAGAGTTATAAAAATAAAAAGCAAACAACACCAACAACAACTGTGACTGAAATACTTAAGCGCTTTACGCGCGCAATCTGTGCAACAAACTTCGCGGCGCTGAATTTTTTCGCCTTTTGCGAGTCCCGTTGCAAGCGCCACCGCTTTGCCAGACCTGCCATGTCCTCAATTGATAGCGTTTTGCGGCCACAGTTGCACGTATATACTTTTATATATCAGTAAGTGTGTGTGTGTATGTGTGTCAACCACATGAATTATGCTACCTGTGCAATTTTGTTTCGGTTATGGTTTTCAGCTTCATTTCTTATTTGTAGCACCCCTTTAGCGCACTTATACATGCTGCATGCGCTTGCGAGTGTGGTTGCGAGTGTGCGAGCGTGTGTGTGTGTAGGTAAACATGCCGAAAATACACAAGTTGCAAAATGTTTTATTGCTTACTTCTTGTATGTTCCACATGAATTATTTCTGATTTAGCTGAAAAACACAAACTAACTGTACTATGCCTTGGAGAGCCCTCCCCCCCATTTGGCCCAATGGTGAATTCCCCAAAGCCTGAAAAGCGAAAAGTGAAACTGAACAGCAGTCCAGCGGCAACTGTGCGGGCAAAGTGGCAGCGGTGGCGGTGGCGGCGGGCACTAGTGGCCGTAGCGCAGCGCCGAAACGTATTCATTTGTATTTGTGTGCGCGCGTGTGTGTGTGTGAAAGTGAAAACAAACACACGCGCGCACAGGTAGAACGGTAAAAGCAGCAACGTCAACAAAACGCTGGAAAACATGATTCATGCACACAGACACACACACATACATGCATAGACAGATATGCACATATTAAAATCCGTGCCGAGTTGAACGTTTTATGGCCCTCCGAGTTTTTCGACATTCGCAATTCGGCAACGGCAATGGCTGCGGCGGCGGCGGCGGCGGCGGCCATGAAAGTCTTCATAAAAATATTCACAGTTACAGGTACTGTTACAAACAAGTATATATTTAAATGGTTGTATGTGTGCACAAACAGGCCGATATAAAGTCGCAAGTAGTTGCATGAGCAACTCTGGCACATCCATGTAGAACTAACTGTCTAGATATAGTTGGATTTAAATATACTTGCAACCGAATACTCATATATATGCACCAGATACACTTCAAAGGTTCGCTCGGGTATTATATATATAAAGTGCCAAGCTTTCTATCTCGCTACTACCTTGACGGCAGCGTGGCGTGGAGTGCGAGCGAGGGGTCGTCAGCTATCCGGTAACATTGAAAGAAATTTGAAAATACGTAAAAGTTGGCGAGCACAAAGTTTACAAAGCGTGAATTCAAGTGCCAGACATAAATATGTATGAGAATAATATTTTCTTACCTTTTTTTCATATCCCCCCACTAGAATGTACGTATATGTATGTTTGTGTGGAAATGTAGAGAAATAAGCCTACGATTTTGAGCGATAATTGATAACCTGAATCTTTGTGTATATATATTCCTGCCATTTCTTTCCATATTCTTCCTAAATACAAGATATTTCTTACAAGCACTTGATTGCCATCGCCCCGTTTGTAAGGGATCTACATGCTATAGTGATCCGATCTGAATAATTTCTTCGACAATTTTACCGTTGCCTTGGACAATAATCCATGAAAAATTTTGTGGAAATGTCTCCTCAAATGAAGAAGTTTGCATACACGCAATTGTCTCCGATTGTTTAGTTTATATGACAGCAATGTGTTATAGTGGTCCGATTATTGTGGAGAAAAGGACGTGTGTAAAAAAAAAAGACTAATTTCCATTGAAGCGAAGATAGCACTCCACCTTGCTTAGTACCTCTACAGACTTACTTGATCATTTAAGCGTCGTTCCATTCTGGTCTAGAGGTCCAAAAGCTTCTGATCCATCATTGTTCAGAATAAATTCCATACAGACTTCGTTGAACGCTTCAGAAATGTCCAGGAATACTACAAGAGTGTATTCCTTATATTCAAGAGCCCTTTCGATATTAAATACCAGTGTATAGTGTGCAGTTTCTACTGATCTGACGATTGTTTCTGCTTGCATTCAGTATGAAAACTGCCCTAGCCTCTCTACATGAATGTGACACGTACCTGAATTTCATACATTCCCTAAAAGTCGCCTTTGGCCATGGCACGGGAAGACAGAGGGCATTCCGTAGCATTGCTGGAATAATTGAGTCCCTACCGGAAGATTTGTATGGGTCGAATGACCGGATTGCCCATTCTATTTTATTCTCCGTAAATATGTGTTTGGGAACATTTATCGTACTAATATCTTCGTAGTTAGGACTTACCGAATCCCTACAGCCTGGAATGTACACAGTGACTGGTTCTTCCAATGAGTTCTGGCATGCTTCCATCCACTTTCCGCTACTTTTGCGAATTAGGTCGGCGAGGCGGGGCTTTTGATTAATAGTTTCCTAAGTCTTGGGTCTTATAAAATCCACTTCAAACGTTTCTCTAGGACTCTCGCTTTGTGCTGCGCACCAACTTCTTGTAGTCCCTTAGAAGATTTGTTTTTTTCGTTCCAACGGTCCTCACTTTCTGCTAACTTGGTCAAGTTGAATCATTCCCACATTTTGCTTCTGCAAGACTCAAGCTCCTTGCTCCACCAAGGGGGCTCCGGTTTGTGCTTGAGCCACAGCGTAAAGCACTTGTGAGTGTTTTCTATCGATGCATCTGTACTTGTGTATAGTGTTATGTCTAGAACGTTTCTGGAGATGGGTTCGACGTAAGTAGATTCCTCACCTCGATTAGCTACCACTAGTCTATTTTGTAAAATATAATTGAGAAGGGAATCACATCGAAGACTGATGTCGGGGCTGCCTTAAACTGTACTATGGTCATTAGCATCAGCGCCTACCATCCTTCTGTTTTCTTCTGCTGGATGTAGCCGCCAACCTTTGAAGCTCTGCCCTTGGCGCCTCGCAATCGTGTGGCATATAGCAGGATGCAAGGGGTAGAGACTTCTCCTTGGCACCCTCCACAATCTTCAGATCATCTGTGAAAAAACTGAAACCAATATGGGAAAATATACTTTTCTTCATCTATATCGCTGATCTTACCTTGTTAACATGGCTCGGGGTGTATGTTGTGTAGTTTTGTGATTTCAGCCCAGAGACCACGTTACTCGATGCAATCCATGGTTCCTAAACTAAGACCACGTCGCATCCGCCCTACTCTAAATTAAATTTAACAGTCAGCAATCTGATGAACTAAGCCGAAAAGCTGAGGGTACCCAAGTGAATCTCCACAAAAGTAGGATCGCCTCTGCCGAGCTTCTTCTTCATTTAGAGAAGGGTGGCTACGACGTGGCTTTAGTCCAGAAACCACGGATTGCATCATTTATATATATATATACAGTTGAACTTATAACTTGAAGTTCTGTAACTCAAAGTTCTCCAAAACTCGAACTCTTGAATTGGCAATAGAACTCAAATTTCGTACAAAGTTTCCTTCCATAACTCGAAGTCTCTCTAACTCGAAGCTATTTTTTGGATTATGGTGATTCTAGTTAGAGAAGTTCAACTGCATACATAATTGCTTGGATACCTATGCATTGGTTAACTATTTGCGTCTAAAGCTATTTCCCTAGCTTTGATTATTGCAAGTAGCAAGAGTTTAAAATGTTCGGTCGCACTCGAACTTAGCCCTTTCTTTCTTAGAATCTTCCACTGAAAGCATATGGGGAATATAAATGCTTGCCACCCCCGCCCTCAACCTTCCCAAATAATGTGCTGAAATGAGACTTCGTCGCGAAGATGCGAAAAAAACTTGACAGGCGCTGAAGGAGCTTGCCTGCATAAATAGGGGAGATCAAGTTATCAATTATTTTGACCAAAAGTGAAAAGTTTAATTACATCAAGCACATACATATATACATAGGTATAATGAAAAAGTCAATTGCGCTTATGCAATGGGATTATCCTAGCTATTAATTGCACTTTAAAGAGTCTTTAGTTTTTTTCACTCATGAATGCGATGAATTTCAATAATGTGGCATGTAATTACTCACAGTTATTCAGTTAATGAGTACCATTTTTTTGTCGACTTGACATGCATAAATATAAGCATTTGTGCCAACGCCTTTTAGTCTGATTGAATTCACTTCAATTATTCACATTGAATCCGATTATTTCATCAAATATCCAACAAAGTGCTCGAAATGCTCAAGTGCGGTTTGACTTGCACAATGAATTTGCGGTGTTTGTGTGTAAATGTGATTTGATTAACTCCAACGCACACACTATAGCGTGCCATGTGCATGTGTGTGTGGGTGTGCATGTGTGTCCGGCGGTCAGCCGTAATTGCTATTAAAATTTATAAGTGCTTAAGCACACACATGCGCGTGAATGTATTGGGGAATGTGCAAAGTCGGAAAAGTTTTGTGCAAATGTGGCTAGATGTGGAGTAACGGATTTTAATAATATGCAATATATATGTATATAGTATATATGTATGTATATATTACCAGAGATGGGCAAAATGCGGATGGATCAGTTAGAAAGGTATTCAAATCAAAATTCACACATTTTCCATGAAAATCGATTCCACAATTAATGCTAATATATTTGTGCAACAATTTGCCTAATTATTTTGTTAGTTGAATATAATCTTTTCTTTATATTATACAATATATTTGTATATACTTATATATGTTTTCAAGGCGGAGCTTCTGCTCGCAATACCGGATTATGATTGCATTTCAGCAAGATGCTCCAAAAACTTTCATACAAAATTTCCCATTTTGAAACTCTTATATATTTACCGTTAATCAAGAAAAAAGTGGCTATCGTAGCGCTCAATTCTCAGCTTTAAGCAGAGTTTGAACCCTGAGTTTTATGTGAACAGCAGCTCTGCCACACACAGTACGTGTAGGACCAGCAACGCACTGCCAAATATATGTTTGCCACAAAACCTGGTTTATTATTATTTATTAATTAAAAGCACTCATATGAGAAATTAATCAAATGTAATTATATATATTATATATACTCGATTAGATTGTATACAAGTACATATATATATATATAATATATAAACCGAAACGAGCTATTTGCGATTTAATTTTTGTGTAAACCTCACCAAAATCCAATTATCGCCTCTAGTTGAAGTATTGCTGCGCCGACGCACGTATAGCGGAAATCAAACAGTAAGTTAATTAGACAAACAAGCGCTTCACGCCTACACATGCACACCCAAAACACAGCAGCAACTGAGTAGACTGCAGCGACCTTGATAACAACAATGGCCTAATGGCAGCTAATCCACTGGAGGCAATGTGCGTGCAACTAACGGCGGAGATTTGCGGCGATGTTTAGTGGCAGTTAGCTCCACCTGCACTATTAGTTTACAAGCTGTGGTCAACGATTTCGGCAGAGCCAGGCAACATACAAATAACTGTACATAACTCTCAACGGTAACTGTATCATACAAGTATATGAGAGTATGGAGCCCGAGAAAAGAGATGAGAGTATGTCGGAGACTAATTTTTTGTAGAAATATGTTTACATTTCTTCACTGAGGTAATTTCGCGTCGATCCTATGTCAATTTTGTCAATAAAATGTAAGAGAAAATCCTTTTCAGTAACCATTAATGGCGAAATCGTGAAAGGATTAGTTGAAGAAAAATATTCCGATCGTCTAAAGAGGTAAAACTTCTTGGCTTCGCATTAGACTCAACCTAACGGTGAAGTGGGCATGTGGATCTAACGCTGTCCAAGCCATCAAGGCACTCATGATATGCAGACGCCTAGCCGGCAGATCCTGGGACTGCAAGCCAGGTATCGTAAGATGGCTGTATACCATGATTGTAAGGCCTCTTGTCACTTATGGAGCGGTTGCTTGGGCATCTAAGGTAACGCAGTCTTCGGTAGACCCTCAACTATCGAAGCTGCACCACTGCATCTAGTGATTAAACAGTTAGAGAACCATATCATACTTCAAATGGCAGCCGAGGATTTCGGCGAAGGGAAGATAATGCCGTCTCAAAAAATGAAGGCCCTAGGCGAAAACGCACCACTGGCCCTTATTCCAAGGGACGGCGATACAAAGAGGACTAATTTTATAAAAAAAAATTTTACCATTCAGGGGTGCACTGATGCATCGAAATCACCGGAAGACATTGTGGGACCGCATACCTTTTCAAACAGAAGCCTTTGCTATAAGTCGGTGCGCAGAACTCTCTCTTCATTGTGGTGGAACTACAACCAGCGTATCGCCATACTTTGAAGAAATAATCTACCTCTCCCGAGACAAATTCAGCCTCATTGTCGCGCTATATATAGGGCACTGCAGGCTAAGGAAGCACTTGTCCAACATGGGCATAGTCTCTTGTGCAAAGTGCCGGTTCTGCGACATGAAGAAGGAAACCTCAGAACACATGATTCTCGATTGCCTAGCAATTTGCAGAAGCAGACTAAAGCCCGGCCCAGGTTCCATCTAAGTGGATAGAGATCACATCATCTCCGTCGCGCCCAGCAGGCTCCTGAAATTGCTGGTGGACCGCTTAAATGCACCATATATTGCCATGTCTTGTTTCGTGCTAAAAATTTGACTCATATCGTTCCGAAACCTGAACGCCTTATTTGGCTCCATGCGACTTTTGGCTACGTATATACAGCAAACTCAAAAAGCCAATGCGGAAGCCGTTTTGACATGATTGAGGAGATAGAAACCGAATGGAAAAAAGTGTTGAAGAATATACCGGAAAAAAAGGTCCGACGATTCCGGGGACGTATACGTAACTTTTACTTATATTTTCGAGGAGCACAGTGGAAGTAAATGCCACAGAAGCAAAAAAAGGAATAGTGCCTAAATTATATTCAAAATTGTGCCTGAGCTGTTCTATATTGATAAGATGTTCAGAAAAAAAGAGAATGAACGTGAAATTAATTTTCCCAAAAGTAGATATTTGTTGTACAGCCGATGCAATCTATTAATGATTTATGACCATTAACACTTGCTACGCTTACACACACACATCTTAATAGATAATCATGCAGATATAATATAATTTCAATACTTTCATTTGCTTTTGTATGTATGTATATGGGTATAGAAGAGCTAACAAAGCCAGCTAATATGAAAGGCAGATTCATAATAAATGAACATCTTCGAATGCGTTGAGCAAAATAAGTTCTCCACAACAAAAGAGATAGTTGCAGCTGTGTAATATTTCATTTAAGCACAAGCACACGCACAATCACACATATACATATATTTGCTTACGCATACGGCCTTTAGTTTTGCCTGCCTCGCAGTTAGTATTTTGCCGAATGCAGGGACCGCGAGGAAACTGTATAGTCACAATGAATCGTCAAATCAGGCCAACAAATTGCTCTTGGTGCTTCATGCAGAGCCTGCCTTTCTTCTGCTCACCTACAAGCGTAAAAAACGATATTTATTAAACCGCGTAAGTAGCCTTGCTCTCGACTAATTTACTCGTTCATTCTCTGCCAAGCATTTTCTTCATCACTTTCACCGACGATTCGTGGACATAAGCATTTGTTGTAAATTGTTATTGTGCGACTTGAGTGTGCGTTTCCGTTGAAGAAGTGAAATGAGCAAAATTCAATTTTCCCCACACCACGCACACACACATGTAAACATAGCCATTTATATAAACGTAATATAAAATTGTATATATATGTATGTGTGTGTGTGAGGTAAACTCATGTGTGCGTTCGCTTGATTGTCTCGCTTTGTGTGGGCAACAACTGGCCATCGACAGCAATGTGCGGAATTACTTTATTGTATGGACCGCATATGTGTGGGTGTGTGTATTTACGAATGTGTTCATTAACTGTACAATGCTGCTGTTAAGAGAGAAGTGTTGAAAATTAACGATTTATTTTCGCCTTTAAGTATGCCAGCGCGCACATCAGCGGAAGGTATTCATGGTTACTGGCGAGTTGCAAGCAATATTTATCTCCTGAAGATTCCAGATGTACATTTGTGCGTTTGTGTTAGGTGTTTAACAACTCCATATTACGTATCATAATCTGTTAAGAGATATTTTGTTGCACATATTTCGATGTATTAAAGGCAGCATTAGAGAACTCTCACTAATCCAAATACATTGGGTAGTCGAAAAAGTATTTTCGTATTTTGTCAATAGATGTCGTTGCAGTCGTATATCTCCAGTGCTACCAATTAGATAAATAAAAATTAAAAAGTAGGTTAAAATTTGATTCGAAATACGAAAAGACTTTTTCGACTACCCAATATATCTGGTAGCACCTGCATTGACATGGAGCGCGCTGAAGTGAGAAATCGTCTAAGAACTTGATCATGGTTCTATCAGGAAGCTTTTAGCTATGTAATTTTAGTTTAATCCTGATACCTCTACATTACATATTTTCTTTGTTGGCGCCTCTGACATACAATTTCTACTTGTTGTAGACAATGAGTTCCAATGAAGGTCATAATTACATAACTACTTAGATATGTACTTCTATATGCGCTTATGTCCTAAAAATTGATACCCTTTCGTACTCCGACCCGACTTACTCCTACCGCTCTCAACTGCTTACATTCTACAGTGTCTGTACGGTATTCATCTGTCTTCGGTATAATCTTCTAATTCTCAGCGCATATACTTACGTATGTATATATAGAATTATATAATATATTACTGTAATACACATTACCTGCGAAATTGCACTCCAGCTTAGCGAAATTAGCACTAATTCCCCTTGATACGCTTCGCATTGAGTAGAAGTTGGCTAATTGAAAACGTTTTTACATCGATTTTGCCGGCGATAGGAATTCAATATTACATTGTGAATAATTTTTGAAAGAAAGCGTAAATTTAATGCCCTAAAAATAATGTTACTTGGAGAGGACTACCTTAGAAAATCTTAAGATCATATAGAGGTTGCATGCTTTATTGTCTCAGATGCCACTTTTTCCTTTCACTGTCATGTAGGAGAAGATATTTTAAGACAAACCATCTCCTTTTAAAGCCTGGCTTTTAACTAAAATTTACTAAATGGAGAAACGGAAGACAACTGTCGTTAGCGCTAAATGACAATGAGTTCTACAACCTGCATTGTAATTTTAAAAAATCTTGTTTCCAAGGATTTCGCGCAGTGTCTTGGGTATGCGACGTAATCGGCATGCTCCAGTTCCTGTTGAGCGCCACACAGTTAAGCCCTAATTAAATGATTCAATGATTTCCTTCAGTAATCGTCTTCTATTGTTTTTCATGTTCGTTTCTTTGCAACAGCGCCTCTGCTGTCCTGGCCATTTGACCGTTCGTTCCGGCGCAAAGACACTAAATGTTGCAGGAAAAAGTAAATCTGTTCCATTTCTTTGGTGTCGAGTAAGTGCGCCAATTTGAGAAGATGCCATATATTGCCTTATTTTATTGATTTATGTGTGCCCAGGTAAGTCACAAAGAATGTCGTGCTGGTTAGCGATTAGTGCTTCTGCCACGTAGGTTCTGGGTTTAATTCCAATACAGATATCCATAAAATATTTGTCATTACTTGACTACCAATCGCGAATCTTTTTGTATATGTTTGCCTTGATAGACATTCTCAGGAAATTCATTATGCTTTCGCAGTTGGCTAAAGTTCACTTTAGGCTTTTAATTACCACACACATAAGAGAACCTAGGCCAAAAATCCAGCAGAGTTGTATTTATATTCCATATATTTTGTACATAACCAAACACATATGTTTATTTTTTGCACAAACAGATTAATCTATTTTGTTTTTATTTGCTCGTTCTAATTTCTTGCTGCGTTGGTGGCTAATTGAATTTAATGTAATATGTTTTGCCAATTTATCAACGAATCAATTTGCTTAGTTCAATTTGCATTTTCTGCTTCTTTTCAGAGCTCCATGATTAGGATTATGTATTGCAAGAATTACAAATTCTTACCGACAGCTTTTCTGATATATTAATATACATAAACAAAATGTATGTAATCCTTTTGATTGAATTCTGTACAAAACTAATTTATGAAATAATATATATATTAGAGCTGGACGATTTTTTTCGCATAGCTTTGGGCAAATGACTCATAACACTCAATTAGTATTCTTTTTTGACAGTTTGGCTAAACGGTTCGGAGTGCACCACACTTCGTTAATCGAAGAAAACTGTAAACATATCCCTGATTTGTTATTCCGCCGACTGACCATCTGTTTCTGCGTCACAAGAATAGATCCAAGACTCATCGCCCGTAATAATACATGGTTTGTCCAGAAAGTAATAGGACTGAGTCGATTTAGGAAAATTTATTGAGCCAATCGTTAAAATGCTTTAAAAACTTTCAAAATAGTCTCCTTCTGCATCGATGCAGAGCTGCCAACGTGATTTCCAAGCATTGAAGGCGTCACGGAAGGCATTCTCCGGAATAGCCTTGAGAGCCGAGGTGCATGCTGGGACCCCCTCTGTAGTCTTAAAATGCTTGCCTTTCATCGACCTTTTCAGGCAAGAAAACAAAAAAAGTCCGAGAGGCCACATTTGGGCTGAAGGGCAGCTGCGGAAGCGTTGGAATGCCGGCCTTGGTTAGATAGCTGTTCACAAGAAAGGCGGTGTGAGCCGGGGCGTTCCAAATGGCTGCGATGTCTTGTCGGACCCGATTGGTCCTTCGCTTGAGTCTCTTGAGGACTTCCACGTAAAATTTGGCGTTGACGGTTTGTCCAGCAGGAACCAATTCATGATGGACGATGCCTTTGATATCAAGAAAGACAATGAGCAACGTTTCACTTTGTATTTCATTCATCAGCGACCTTCAAAAAAGCCTGGTGCCACCGAAACACATGACTTCTTGCTAAAGCAACAACTGGGTAAGCCTGCTGGATCATATAAAACGTCTCTGTAGCAGATTTACCGAGTTTGACAAAGAATTTAATCGCGTATTTCTTTCCGGACAAGCCCTCTACGATTCATGACATCCTGATATTCGGAAAGCATTTTTTCACAAACGTTAACGCGACGCCGTTTTTCGAAAAAATTTAGTGTTTTTGGAACCAATCATACTTTCAATATATACATTATTTGAACGATGCCAGTTTCCTTTACTTTATTGACGTGTTGATCACCAGTTGATGTTGATGGCGATCCTGGACGTGGTTTTCGACCCTCGTTCAATAATTTGTATCAATCAAAACCTCTTGCTTACAACAAGCAATTATCAGCGAAGGCCTTTTCCAATATTGGAACTTCTCTGTTGAATAATTTCACTCATCGCAAAATTCGAAGAATGCGTTTTATGTACCTCAGACACTAAACACATAACATTATTGTGATCTGACATTTGGCACAGATGTTGCAGACAGTCCAACCTAGAAAAAAGATATTCCAAAGAATGCATTTCCGCGTAAAATTCATTTTACAAAGTCTTAATATATTTTGCCCACAATATGATGTATTGATCATATTTTATCGAAATTGATCGCCCATGAATAACCATAAATGACATCTCTGTTATTATTGAGTAGAAAATTTTATTATTGATAGACACATTGAGTTTCAAATGACCTTATTCTTGGCTAAAATTTTGAATTTGTGGCAGACTTGTTCAGTAAAAATTATAGCAAATTACTAAAAGGAGTTCCTTCTCCAACCACTACTTACACTAAAAACCTGACAAAGCTATTGCCGTTACAATTGCCAGCATTTTTTCTGTACAAAGTCTTTGTCAAAATCTGCTTAAATGTAATAGTAAGGAAGCGAATAGCGCGGAGTAACTATTCGAGAAGAGCACTTCACATTTATTTTCATTATATATTTTTCACATAAATTATATATAAATTATATACACAAGTCGAGTTCCTACATATCTGCCACACTCAATGTCATTAAGTAAAATTCTTCTTTCATCTAATAATCGTCTCGCAGCCACAAAAGTATTTCAAGCAGCACTTATAAAAATAAATTCTGTCATAAATTGTAAATTGAAATTCTCAACAGAATGGAGAAAATTCAAAAATATGAGCATGTACTCATAAACCATACTTATATTGTATGAGTGTGCAACAGTGTGTGTGTGAATCTGCATATGCATTGTATTTGCAACTATAAATGCGGCCGCATGTATGTGTGTGTGCACGTGCCTTCACAACTACGTTAGAAAGCTGAAGGAATTAAGTTTATTTAAGGAATATGTATTTCAGCAAGAAATGTGGTTGACGTTTGCGCAAAGTACACTTGTGTGACAGTCTGCGCTCTATGCCGGTGTACAAGGAGAATGCGACAGTGCACACTAAAAATGACTTGTCAGACAGATGAAGTAAATTGCAGACATGGCATTACAGCATAATAAGTACGCTAGCAAAGGTAAATGCCAAGCATGCGTGTGTGTGTGTGTGTATATGAGTTTGAGTGAAAGCGTACATAAGTAGTTGCCACAAAGAAACAAGCTTTTGGCTTCAACAAGGTTATATCCTAACAAAAGAAGAAGAGGGTGGTGTTTTAGAGCTAAAGCTGTGAAAATAGCACTTAAATAATATTTTTTTAGAATTTTTGTTAAGGAGGCTTTGCAAAGTTCGAATTAAACAATTTATCTTCAAAAAAGTTGCTTTGAAATAAAGTTTGAAGATTTAAAGTTGCTGAATTTTTTCAGTTGCTTTTTTCTGATCAAAACTTCATTAACAATTAGGCAGGTTGCTGTCTTAAAGCCCAAGTAAATAACCAAAATTTTGTAATTTAAATTGAAATGAACTGGAAGAGCGGCTCTAACGTTCAGAAAAAGTTTTTATGTGATGTGCTTACTGATCCATACTATTTAAAAACTGAATATGATCGGTCGAAAGTTGATATCAATGGTGAAAGCTTCTGGCTAATAATTATTTGTGCCTTGTTTCCTCCACTGTGGCTACCAGAAAAGTCAAAATATTCGTGATTTAATTCATTTTTCCATTTTTATTTTCTTTTCAAATAAATTCAAAATCATTACCAGCGAAAAAACACCCTTTTAAAGCACTATATTTGTAAGTGTGTCTTTATTTTTATATGCAGATCTTTTTCTAAAAATTCTCTTTTGTACACGATTCGTGTTTGTGTGATGAAATCACTTAAGAGCACAATAACTTTCAACCTTATTGTAATTTTTTATTAATTTAAAGAGAGAAATTGTGTTTCTGCTTTGGGCAGTATCAAGGACAAATGCATGCAGCCGAGTTTTGTACCTTGAGACTTGCTGCCATAGTGCCTCAGTATGCTGCGGCAGCCACAACCTTAACGTTGTATATGTTTATTTATATTAAATAGCATATATTTGTATAATTTATCATATATTTATATATTTTATAATGCATTTTTATCATATATACTTAGATGCTTTAATATGCAGCCAACAAACTCTTGTTCCTTTCACAGCAATATTTCAATGCTAACTACACTTTGGAGTGCTGTTCTTTGTTATTGTTGTTGTATTTACATATGCGAAAGAGAGTGTAAAGGCAAAAGCATGGTACCACCTCCTCGTGCCACCGGCAAACATGCCAGCATACTTAAGTTATTGATTATTTCATTGAAGCGTAACATTTTTGTAACACTCTCCCACTCTCCAAGGATATTTGTATTCATTTCTCGCATATACAACATCGTGCATATGTTCATAATTAACAAATAGCGTATAAAAGTAATAGCATGTTGCATGCAAACAAACAGCTCAGACATTTATGTACATGTACCGTGATTTCGCAGGCCATATCTCAATGGCGTTTTTTCTCGTATCCTTCGAACTGGCAGATCGTAGGTCACGCATCAGCACTCTATGTACTTATGTGCTTCGTTTAGACCTGCGTGTTTATTCGCTTTGGTGAAAAGCGCTAATGCCAATCTCTAGCAGATTATATATTTATATGGGGTAGTCGAAAAAGTCTTTTCGTATTTCTAATCAAATTTCATTCATAATATATTGATTATGTTAAAGTCGATACAGCTATAATGTAGTGTGTATTTGGTAATTATTAGTTGCATATATACTAGTATATGGTAGATACCTAGAATCAAAATACCAAAAATACCATTTAAATGCGATGTCTTAGTCAGATGCTTGCTCCTACTAACACTGCTTGCCAAACTATTTATGACAGTAGAAATTTTCCATAATCTAAAGCAAAGTGCTAGTGAGAGTTTAAGTATTATATTTGTGCTACAAAACCCGCCAGCTACTATTGAACAGACATATATTTAAATTTAGCCTAATCTCATAAGTAGAACAGTCGTAGCTACCAATTATGCACGCATAAGTTTTCATTCTAAGAATTTAAGCAGCAACGAACTTAAAGCTTTTAAGTTTCCCATATCTTTTACTTAAAATTCAAGCAACGATAAGTTTAGCGGTTTCATTTCCACATACCTGACTCACATGCCACTAATTACTGTTGCATGAGGTCGGCTTCCTTTTCTCATACGGGCGGCGCCACTCTCAGTCAAAGAACAGTAGGAAAATAAAATTAATAAAAAGGCAGAAAAGAAGTGAAAATCGCTGAAATTTTCACACATAATACGAAAACCTGGTGCAAAATGAAATTCCACCACCACCACTACTTTGGAGTATCATTAGGTCAACGCAAAAAACACGAAAAATTCTACATGCTTGCCAACATTTGCGTGCATTTAAAATACGGTTACGACATGGGAACGTGTAATTGAGACAGAAATAGTTTTAAATGATATACATAATACACATAATAAAGTTATGAAAACTAGTACGGTGGTTTTAACCATTCTAGGAATCTTTGACCGGCGTTGCTTAACTCCACTAAATACTCCACATTTATATTAAAAGAAAACTGGAAAAGTTCTAACCGAGAGATTCTTTAAAAAAAAGAGAGGCAGCTTAAGCTTAAATTTTTATAATAAGCCTAATGCTTACTAAAGTTTTGCTTAAATTTCAACCAATTTAATTTTCGTGACCCTTCAGATAAATTAGTTTTTCTATTACTATCTCTGTTATTGCTCACTTTTTTGCTGTTTGATTTTTTCTAGCAGCAGCAGCAGAACTAATCTAATTCTGAAACGCTAATAACCTTTAGGCACGCAAATCATAAATAATATATCGTTATTATGCCTGCCTAAATGGGCGTGTGTGTTTGTGCATGTGCGGCTGCTAACACGGTTGCGCACACGATAGCCAACAAAGGCTAAAACATTAGGTAGTTGCAGGCGTAGGGGGGTCAAACAGAGACAAAGCATCTATCACTATTGAGCAGCAGGTGAAAAACAGTGAAATAAGCAGAAAGAAAAACTTGCGCTGATGTTCCACCTTTTAAGAGTAAGATGAGTAATTTGAGTAATTTCCTTTAGTATGAATAGAGTATTCATAGAGTGTCCCAGAGTGCCCTCAAAATACAATACTCAATTCTATGACTATCGTCTTCTAAAGACACGTTTGTGTTTAGTAATTATTACTGCAATGAAAAAGATAGCAATGTCTCGCATGAGATCCCACGTTTTGTTAACTTTTAAATAGTCACCGGATAATTGACTCTCAATATTGTTCTCTGAGAAAACCAATCCAAATTCTGTAGTGATATTTTTTACTGTCTTTGTATCCCCGACATATCCAGTATATGTGCTTCGTGCAATGAGCCTCCACAAGACACTGGTCACTTCTTCGAATACCCCAAAAACTCGACTCATCTAACACCCCTATCCCTTTGGTCCGACCCCGTCGAAACAGCACGTTTCTTGCGCCTTTCCTTAGATGACGTCGACGACAACTTGGCTGACCCTTACCAACCCAACGGGGACTATGTACTCGTTATATCTACAATGCTTTTATACAGCTGACGGAGAAACCACGGACTTTGCAGAACACTGAAAACTAACAAATACGCCTGCCTTTATTGCCATAGCGTCCAACCTGAGCTGCTGTAAAGGTTATTTAGAATGGAGAAATCAAAGAATTTAATTTGTAAAATAAAAAAATATGCTAGAAATCCGTAATTTACCTAAGAATGACGTTTGCAGCACAATTCATGGAAAAATATCTCTTATAATGGCATAAAGAGTCTTACAGCCTTTTCAGCAGTTAATTTCTCAATTAACCGGTTTTAGCACTATTAAAGCGCTAATTTACATCAACTTACCATTCAATTTACCATACAAATCTTAAATTACTATATTAATTCTAAATTGAATTGAAATCGAGTTGAAACTGGAATGCAATTCTTTGGGTTGTTGTCCTTACTATAAATTTGGTTGCGTTTAACTCTGTGGGTTGTTGTCCAGGTTGTAAATTTGGTTGTGTGGCTTGATAAATTCCCAGTCAACTGATGAGTTTTTATCATTAGAGAAATAAGCAAAAATAACAGCTGATCATCAGTCGATTAGTTGGCTGTGTGAAAGGCAAAAAATGGTTCCTCAATTATAATCTAAGTGCACTAAATTAAGTTGGTCTTTAATATAATGTTAGTCAATTTAATGGAACGAAACTCGGATAAATAATATGTTTCTCAAAAGGTATTGAAAGCCATAATAGCTGGTCGGAGAGCTCCTGCACTAGGAAAGCTATTTGAAAGAGTACTCACTAAGTTTCCCTACTAGCTGCCAACTATAGAAAAGCAGACATGACTAATTCGTCGATTAAAGCTCGGTACAACTCGCTGCGCTAGTTAAAGTGTCAATTAAAAGGAAGAAAAAACAGAAATCTACTTTCGCCAGACTTTTACTGCGCTCATTCGTTTTTTTTATCAAAATATTAGCCTGCTTCTTCTTCTTGAACCAACTCGAACAAACACACAAACACTCAATGCAAAGCAATAGTTTCGCACAAAATGCGTAAAACGTAAAACAAAAAGTAGTATTTGTAGTTGTTAAACTTTTGAACACATACACATGTAATTGCATGTGTGTAAACTGCTGGTGCCCATGGACTCTCAGGTGAAAGTTTCTATTTTATGCCACTCAAGTGTAACAAAGCACCTCTGGTACATATTTGGCAGACTCACAGATGTATGATACCTACAAGGTAACTTCGTCACTTACACTACACTATAGAGTGCTTGTGGTAGCGGGTATACTGTACATATCTAGAGCTTGTCTAAATTTGCTGGTTGTAGCGGCAGGCAACTGAATAGACCTTTCTGCTGCAAATGTGGTGAGTGCAGCAACGAGCTGGCACACTTTGATAGACCAAGCCACGCCAAGGCACAGAGATCGCATTCACATACACACACACATTCACGATAAGAAGCTCTCAAGCGAATATTTATTTCATGCGACGGCAGTTAACTTACACCGGTGAGGGCATATATTATGTCCATGCACTTCTGCCGGGGCCTACAAAAATTTATGTGTATATAAATGCACACGCTGTTAAGCGCAGCTTGCAACAACGTCAATCGCACCGGCGTCAAGCAACAAATCTATAATTCATGCAATTGAAGTCATTAAATCATACCGCGCTTATGTGACACCACACACCAACCGCCAGCGCACTTTTATGCAGCGCACACGAATACATACATACAAGCATTGGCGCCCTGATATCACTTGGCACTAGGTCCTGCGGCTTGCACTGGCATATGCATGTGTGTTAGGCGGACTTTCGAATTTTAGGACACTCCACATCCACCTTCGCCACTGTGTGCATAATTTATACTTTTATTTTGCTGCCACTCGCTCTTTGTCGATGCTCAGGTCGGCATGAAATTGACATGTTGATGATGGCGCTGTTGCCGCACCAACGGCCGCCACCAGCCACACTCACTCATAATACGCGCGTAAACACGAACTTAGGCATATGCGGAAGCATATATTTCAGTGCATTTGCCTCTGAGTGTGTGTGTGTGTGTGTGCACACTTTTAAATAAGCACATTTCTTTAGACTTGCATTCGCCATTTACATATGCCACTCATCAGCCCATACATGTACATATGTATGTATGTGCATTTATAATATAATTTTCGTGGTTGACTGGTCGGTTGCTTTGTTGGAGAGCAGCATTAGCATAGTCACACAAGTAATTTCTGCCAAACACAGCACAGCGACGAGGCAGCGCCAGAACTTCGCTTTTTTTCTACTTTTTTGCCTTTGACGTGTGTGTGGCGTGCCGCAAATTTATTATTAGATGCATACAGGGTGCTCTGCAACATAATAAATTTGCAATTATGCTAGTCTATTTGCAATTTAATGCAGAGCCAGCGGTGAAGGGGTATACTATTAGCCTGCCGAGGCTACATGGCTGACATGCCACTCAAACCCACGACAGCATATTATTTGTGATGTACTCTATGCCGCTGTCATATGAGTTAATCACTTGTGCTTTCAAAGCTATTTGCGTGGCCCATTATGCTGTCAAATGCTAATAGACCTTTATGTCCTCGCTAGCTGCTTGCTGACATTTCTTTGTCGCTTGACGTTATAAATATTTGAGGCATTCGGTTTCATATGCTGCGGCTGTTTATAAATTTCAGACAACTTTTTTGCTTCTTGTCCTCATTCCAACAAGTTTCCTTAAGGTTAGCACTTTTTCATATACATGCAGTTACTGCCGAGGCTCTCTCTCATTAGCATCGAAAGTGTCCTTTTTGCCAACATTTTCACCATGTTAAATGAATGCTTGCGGAGGCACAGCCAGCAAAACGGTAAGTAGCAAAAAAGGCTCGTAAAAAATGAATTATGAACGCGTATTGGCGCATTGGCAGCAGTCGTCCTCGCCCTCACGCCCTCTCGTTCGCACTCCCGCACCAACTTCCAGCGGGCGACTTTCCGCAACTTGCAAGTTGTGCTCTGGCTTTGCATTGTCCTTCGGCTGCCTCAGAGCGCTCCGTTACAGCAAATTATCACATACTACGTCAGTCTCTTGGCACAAGCATTATGCAGTCAATAAAAGGTTTTTCTTTGCCTACTTTTAGGCGTTTGACAACGTGCTATCACCAATGTCCTCGCCAAGCGCTTCGGGCCATGTGAAATGGGCAAAGACGATATAAGACAAATATACGCAAAGCAGAGATGCATAAATAAAAACAACAATAACCGTAAAATGTAAGTAAGCTCGGACAGTTCCTGCGCAGGCGGTGCTCATTAAATCATCATTTCGCAGAAGTTCCTTTGCGCCAGTTCCGAACGACAGCGTTGCGCATACATAAATACAAGAGAAACTATAGAAATGCAAATTAAGTTTAAGTAGCAAGCAAAAGCTCAGGCAAAAAATGCCACAAATCACAACAACAAATGACAACAACAACTAAAAGCAGCAGTGTGGCATATGGAAAATGGCGAATGGCAAATGGTGAATATTAAATGGCAAATAGTAAATAGTAAATAGCGCAATGCCTAACGGAAAATCATAAAAGCAAAGAAACGCTGGACAAAGGACACTCGAGCGGCTTTGAGTGCAGGAAGTGCTGCTAATAAACATGATTTACGCAGTGTAGCTATGCTTGTCTATGATTATCTCACACACATATACGTGCGCACCAATACATACTTACATTTACGTGTGTGTGTGTGTGCGTGTGTGTGTGTGTGTAAATGAGGCATGCTCTTCCGAAGTGTTGCAAAGAAAACACTGCAGTAATAACTGTTTGCTGCAAGTCGCAAAGGCGCCTAATGATAAAGTAACCCGCCGGACAGTAAAGTGTGTAGTTACTGCAAATCGCCCGGCTCGTGCAGGATGCTTTGACTTCCTGCCATTTACTCAAGTTGCAATATTCTTGCTAAGGACTTATGCAATAAGTGACGCATGCTTCAATTTCATATAAATTGTATACATGTTGAATTGCTATGGAGTATTCAACTCTGAAACTCTCTGTATATTTCATATTATAACTGAAAAAGTTTTGAAAAAGAGGTCGAAATGTTCCTAGTTCTAGCAAAACTTCACTTAACAAAATATTTCGTAAGAAGAGTAGAAGGTACAAGCTTAGTTTAGAAAGTCGCTGAATTTTCTATACAATTTTTACAATATGAATTTCTCATATTAACAATCTTTTAAATTAAATTTCTTTATAGAGACCATTTTTTGTTGTCAACAGTAAGATAAGCCGTTGACACCACATTCGGTGGATATAAGAGCAATTAAAACATGAAGCATGAATTTACTTAAACATAGATTTCACTACTTTCCGACACGTCGAATACATTGAGTATAAGCTCGCGTGGCACTCATTAGACACAGAGCTTTCGCGTAAAGAAATTTGCTTAGGCGACATGTACAACACGTTTTCTTTCAAGTGTCAGCTATACTGACCAACAACATAACGTTGATTTTTGCGAATGTACCCAAGACTTTTGAAGGTTAGAACTAACTGTATATATAGTACTCTCCTAGATCGATATGAACTTTTCAGCTAGTGTGGTATAAATATTGGCTTTAAAAATACCGTGCAAGAACGTATTGCCCCGAGGACATGATGTGTGATCCGTTTTGAGGATCACTACTTTTTTAAAGAAAAAACAATTAAGCTTTTCATCTAATGGGGAATATTTATTTCTTTGGGATTTTGGGCATTTCGACTAGTAACTTTCGTTACAAGCCTGAATTGAAGCGGTATTGTCCGCATGGACTTAATATCTTACATATCCCCACAGGAAAAAGGCTGACGATGTGATATCACACGATTTTGGTGGCTAATCGACCAGCTCAAAACGTTAAATTATCTGCTCACCGAAGTGCTCTGTCAATAAATAAATCCATTGATTGATGCGATGTGTGGGAATTGGCTTCGTCTTATTGAAACCAAATGTCGCGGAGATCATGAGCTTCAATTTCAGGCATCATATAGTCGGTTATCATGGCGCGATAAAGGTCCCCTTTTCTAGTTACGATCCCACCGGCATCATTTTTGAAGATTACGCACCGAACCCTTTTTTCTATGGATGAAATGGTAGTTGATTTGGGAACGTAGTTCGGGCGTAAGTCTTTCCGTGATGAAATGCCAAACAATAAAGGACAAAAATAACATGACAGCGTGACAGGACTCACGCATGATCTGTCAAAATACAGCTATTGAAAAAGTACTTATACTTGGATCACCCGTTATAAGATATTCACGGATTCTTATGTACACATTTTTCTTATTTGGAAGGATTAGTATTCCTGAGGTTGTCTTTGGCTTCTGTATGAGCCTAGGGGTCTTTCTAAAACTCTTAGTCCACGCAATCCACAGATATCAATGATTTTAAAACTCACAGCTGCATGCCGACGAATCGAGTGCTACATTTAATGAATGAGGTTCATTCAAATATGCCTTATTATAACCCTCAAATCACTTATTTAATCCAATTTTTGACAAAACTAACATAATTCACTGAAGAGAAGGCTGAATAAAGAACGCTTTGTCCCATTAAACTCACATAGTCTATTAATAAGATTAAAGGGCTAGAAAAGCTTCGTATAAATTTCCTTTTAGAAATACCGCGCCGAAAACCGAGCGAAAAAAACTATTTCTTTATTCACTTCACCTTCATGCTGCCAGGAACCGAAGGCAGGTCCATCACCACACGCCTCTGCCACACATTTGTTGTTGCACATCGAAATGTTGATAAACACGCATGGCAGGGAAACGCAGTGTTCCGATAAATGCCAGCAAGCAATAAAAGGAAGAAAATGTACTGAAAGAAAATAAAGCTGAATGGTGGAAGTGCCACCTACACCGCCGCCTCCTAACGTCCTTAAAAGCATGTGTGTGGTTGTGCGTTGCTAAACATGCGTAAGCGTTGTAAGCTTACATGCTTGTGTGGGTGTGTGTATGTGTGTTTACGGCACGTGTCAGTGAGTTGCTGGCGAAGGCAAGAGGATGACGAGCACAAGAATGCGTTGAAAAGAATGCAAATATTTGTAAAAGTGGCAGATGCAACATGAGTGCTTTGCCACAACAACATACCCCGCTTAAAATGCGTACTCCCACGTACATATATGAGCGTGGAGGCGAAAGTGTATCGAGGCAACCAAAAACAAAAAGGGAAAGCGAAAAAATATTAGAGCAAACAAAAAGCGTTGCGTTTATTACTTGGAATGCGGCAACAACGTGTTATCCCTTTGACACAAGCTACAGACAGCTGTGACTTGCTGATGCGTGGCAATAACAATTGCGGCGCTTTGTTGCTGTGGCAATACAGTTATAACGGCATAAAGGCATTAAGTGCCGTCAATACAAACGTGGAAAAATTTGCGAAAACGTTTATGCTGACAAATAAACGTTTAAAATATGCTACAAAGATGCTTCAGCAGCGGTGGGGGTGGTGGGCGATGAAGCCAAGGGAGGCGTCGGTTCGAAATGCTTTCAAGGCTGATAAGATAAGGCAACAAACCACAAGTGACACACATTTCAGACGCATGATTATGAGGAAGCACGCATGGCTTTGTATGTGTGTGTGGGTATGTAAGTATGTGTGTGTGCATTCTTGTGTGTTATGCAGAAAATGTGAAATTCCTTGAATTTCTGCTAAAAAATGTAAATAAATGTGAAATAGTGTGGCATGTTTACAAGTATTCTGCAAACTACATATTGACAAGAGAATATGCAGCTGTACACATATTAGTAGCTGTTGGCAAACAAAATTCTGCTCATTTCTTTGCTATTCTGTGAGTTGTGTGTTAGTCGCTTCGCTGAATTTCACAATTTCCTTGAAATTATTCTAATATTGTTTTTGTGTGCTCAGCGACGGTCAAGGTTGCACGAACTATTTGCACGTGGCTAAATATGTGTTTTACAAAATGCTTGGTGTCACAAATAGCTCGAAATGTCCGAAAAATTCATGTTAAATATGTGGCTTTAAAAATTATAATATCTTAATATTAATATCTTTCTCTTTCACTGCTGATTTTGCTGATGAGCCGTCGCATCTTTTTCCAGAATTTCATGTATCATTCTGGATCCAAGCAGAGGTACTATTTTCAATAGCCTTTGTTTAAAGAGATAATGCCTGAGTCGTATCAAGCTGTCATGTTATTTTTATTCAGTGTTGTTTGGCATTTCATCATGGAAAGACTTACTTCTGAACAACGTTTAGTAATCGTTCAACTTAATCGGGAAAATTCAAGTTCTGTAAAGAATGTGTTTTGCGCGCTTCCCTCAACTTATGGTGAACATAATCGGTCCACTCAGCTACTATTGACAAAACCATCAGTCATCTTGAGACCCAGCATTAATTATTGGATTATATTCCACCAAGAAGACCACGTCCAGTACGCAGTGAATGAAATATAGAGGGTCTAAGTTGAGGGTGTACAGGAAAATCTTAGAGAGTCGACTCGGCGTCGTTCGCAGCAACTCGGACTGCCGCGTGAAACGAATTGGCGCATTTTGCATCGAGATCTTAAATTAAAAGCGTATAATATTCAGATTGGTCGAGAACTGAAGTCCCTCGACCTTCCCAAGCGATATCGCTTCACTCTATGGGCTCTTGCAAAGTTCCAAGAAGATTCGACGTTTTCGAGCCAAATTTTGTTCAGTGATGAGGCCCATTTCTGGCTCAATGGGTATGTAAACAATCAAAATTGCCGTGTTTGAAACTTAAAGCATTCTGAAGAGGTTTAAGAGCTGCCATCTCATCCACAAAAGCAATAGTTTGGTGTGGTTTGTGTTCAAGTGGAATCATTGGTCTACATATATTTCTTCAAAAATGATGCAGGTGGGAACGTAACCGTCAATGGTAACCGTTAACGTGCGATGATAAAAGAATATTAGATGCCTGAAATTTAAGCTCGTGATCACGATAACGATTGATTTCAATAAAATGGCGTTACTTCCCACACATCACCTCAATAATTGGATTTATTGAGAGAACATTTCGGTGAGGCGATAATTTCACGTTTTGAGTGAGTCGATTGGCCACCAAGATCGATGATATCACGCCGCTAGACTTTTTCCTGTAGAGATATGTAAGTTCTTAAGTCTATGGACGGACAATCCCGCTTTAATTCTGTCCTTGGAGCAAAAAATAACGCATTTCCTTCGCCAGTTACTAGTCAAAGTGCTGGGACTAGTCATCGATAATTGGACTCAACGGATGGACTAGCTGAGAAGTTGCCGTGACCAGCATTTGAAAGAGAAAATCTTCAAAAAATAAATGTCAAAGAATGCTTTTTCGAATGATAATAAATATTCCCTTTGAATTTGAAGTTTCTGTGTTTAGGTAGGAAACCTCGAAATGGATCACTTTCCATATGTGTCTCAGCTCTTTAAAAAACAATAAATACCTTTCACGCTTGGTTGATTACAGAATTGTCTACCTACTAAAAAAGGCGGTATACAAGACCACAAGACTCCTGCCAACACCTTGCGCCGTTGAAACATACCAAAATTTGTTATGTGCGAATATTTCTAGAATAAATCGAGAATTGTGTCAGTGTTTGAGTGAAATTAAAATCTCTCAAATTCCTGGCGAACACATTACATTTGAACTACAAGCACACACATGCTCGTAAACTCAATTCCAACTGTATTTGGCTGCCACTAAAATCAAGTGGTAAATAAAAATGCTACAACAATAGTCGGATATTACGAATACACTCGCTAAAGAAATGCGAGGAAATCTTTCTTCTACAAAACCGAGATAAGCATTATTGCAGCGTGAGCAATCACATATAAGGAACAACAGATAGCAGGCAGCCAAAGCAGCGCCAATGGCAGCGACGGCGACGGTGGCGACGAAAGTAGCGAAAACTAAAAGTTTTCACCGAAATCCGCCGACCACCAGCCCTTATTAGAGTTGGTGTGAAAGCAGCAAGCTGCAGCGTGGCAATAGAACAGCTGTAAATAGTTGTTGTAGTGGCGGCAGTAGCGTCCCTGGCGTTATTTTTCTCGCACCGCAAACAGCGCTCAAAGGATTACGGAAAGTTCGTCGTTGGATTTGAGTGTCCTCGCGCGCATTTCTATGCATAACTTTATTTATTTCGAGCTTGTGTGTACCGTTATAGTAAATCCGATTGCGAATATTGTAAGCGCGTGTACGCACTTATGACTTCAAATGTGCGTTCGAATCGCGCACTCGCTAACATGACCAAGTAGTTCCAAGTACATACACAGACGTACTTCGGATTTTACACGAACACATATATGTGTATGTTTGAAGCTTTTTTAGTTGTGTGTAAATAGTAGATTTGCACGCTGCCCCACCCACCGCTCAGGGCTGCTGCGATGAAGCCCTTAAATGCAGCATTTTACTGCAGTGGGCTAACGATTATGGTGGCTGAATATAAATTGAGGAATTAAGCAAAAGCATTGCTGGCAGCGGCTAGAAAACTACAAAGAAGTGGAGAAGCTCGAGTATATTGCGCTCAAGCTAAGGAAGTTCGCAAAAATTTCTTTAGCTCTGCCAGCGTGTGGGGCTGCTGCTGGCTCTGCACGGTCTCGGCACAATGCAAATGCTTACAGTTGTTCTTGGTATTGTTGTAGTTTTTGCACGCATTTCTTGTGCTACATTTTCGTACCTCTGAAGTGGCGTTTGTTGTTGTTTATGCGCTGGCAATACAGTAAATACTTATATGTTTAATATTATGCTTATATGTATTGTAGTTAAGCGGAAACTCTTACGTGTGTCGCTGGCACGAGAAAGTTACGTATACGCAGCGGCGACGCAGCGCGCGAAATGAAATGTGAATGGACTGGCGCGCACACAAGCAAACACACGTGCATTACAGGCGCACTGGACAGCAGGATTAGCTTTGGAAAAAACCATATTTGGCGCCTTACCGCACTCCTCACTTACCTTACCGCCACTTCGGCACTTAAAGTCAAGTCTAAGACTCGCTTTGTTACAAGCCCACACGAGTTTCGTTTTTCGCTCGCCAGCAGCGCTCGTGAATTGGTTGCTACATAGTAGTTTCCGTTTCCGCACAGTGTTCCAGAGCCATGAAGTATTTTTGCTTTCGCCTCGGGTCGACTATCGCTTTAGCCATATGCCCAACATTGAATTTTTATGGCCCCACAGGGGAGAAAGATTGCAATTCGCCTGCGCTCATGGATGCACAATACTCAACTGAAATTCTTCGCACTGCACACCAAAATCACGAAAATTCCTTCAAGTTGAGTTCCATGGGCATTAGTAACTGAAGCGCCGGCTTTTTAGTCATTATCATTAAAGAAGAACAATGAAAATAAATAAAAAGCACATAAAAGTTAATTCTCGCCGGATGTGCGTAAACTGCATATGAATGCCGAGTTAATGTGTAATGTCCTGCGTGCTGGCAAGCGTTCAACTCTTAACTTTTGCGGTCTGCTTGCGTCCGGCTATGCACACACACACTCACAGTCGCTGCCATATAAACTAACACGTATAATCTGCGGTTAATCCGGCTCATGATCCGCTTATCACCAAGTGCGCCCACCAACGTGGGCGGCGACGGCACAGGCAGCAGGGTCGGCATGCGCCGGCTATAAGGTCAGTTAAGAAAATTATTGCGAATACTTAAGTGCGCATGTAAGTGCTCGAATGAAAGTTTAATAATAATTTTTTACACGCCACCACAAAAACGTGTTGCATTACCGCAAATGCTCCGCTGTCATTGCATGCGACTGGATGCCGCCACACTTCTACTCAAAATCCCAATGAATAATTTAACGAAGTTGTTGCCGAAGCAATTTGCGGGCGATTTTGTGAAAAGTTAAAAAGGTAAGGTGAATGGCGTGCTTAAAAGTAGATATAATGTGAAGTGCAAAGCAAAGAGCAAAGATCTTCGGTCAGCAGCGAACATTGAATTGAAGGAGAAGAAAGCAAAAGGTGGAATAAATGGAAATTTAAATGTGAAAATTTAGAAGAACGATTCAAAGCAGTTTTAGTGGTGCCTGTAACGTTTATGTGCTTTGCTGTAAGATTTCTCAATCAGACCTACGAAAGCGAAGAGAAGACGTTGAAGGGGTGGAAACTACACGTACGGAATGAACGGAAGAACGTTTTCAATATCAGAGGTTTATAGCTGGGGATACTGTTTTCGGACCTAGAATTGCTAGCTCATTTCCAGTTATGGTTATCGAAGTTTTAGTGGATTCAATCGCACTCGATACTGCATTGAGTTCCGAAAGTTTGTGTCTGTGAGTCTGTATTTATATACTTTTGTCCATTTGAAGGCAGACTAACTAAGAAAGTCAATGACCAATGTTGGTAAAAGGCTTCTATTAGCTCTTAGCTCTCGATATTCCCTAACTCATTGAGCTCAAACTCTCACTAGAAGTATGAAACTGAACTGGATTAAATTGGGTTTGTTTTAGGTAAGTTTCAGATAAGTGAATAAGCTACTTTTATGTGAAGCCACGAAAAATCCCACGTGGACGGCTAGAGCGCTTTCTGTTGTGTTGCCTAGCAAACCTATGTAGGCATCAAAGAGACCGTCGCATATTTATAAATCGCGTAGAGCTTGCCACGAGTTTATTGAGGTGGTCAATATCAATTTCAGACAATTCGCCAGTTTCGTAAAAGGTGTGGAAACTGAGATGCTTCAACCTTAGTTTGGAGAAAGCTGGACAGTGAAAGTGTCTAGATGTTTCCACCACATCTTCCTCATTGTAATTATGACAAGTTGACTAATCAAAAATCTGTATCCTCACCGCGTGAGTGCCAGTTGAACATTATAGAGTTAGGAAGCCATCATTGAGGCGATGTGGGCCTAGTAAAAAGCTACCAGTTCCATGAACACTTTACGTTCCAACCGGGGCAGACGCTATTTGCAACCTTCTGGTTGGTGGCTTGCTGAGCTCAAATGTTTGAAGCTGAGAGATCCAGCGCTCGAGTGCTCAAAGGCAGGGGAACCCCCCCTCGTTCTGATCCTAATACAATTTGGGTATGTGTGCTTTTTCCTGCAAGCTCATCGGATTAAAAATTTCCGACGATTCCGTTGTCGCCAAGTACGCAATCGTGCTCTGATTTACTAGCTTTGAGCTCACTGTCATCTCGCTCAAGGCCTGTATACCAGCATATAGATGCATACTAACCTAAAAGAAGCCGTACTTCGGAGGAATACATCTGCTGCTACCTTAATGACTCTCAGTTCTGCTTGAAAAACACTACAGCGGTATGGCAGTCTAAAACAGGAGTTGGTCGAGAGCTCTAGACAGAAGACTGCATCCCAACATTCCTTTTGAGCTTCGACTCATCCGTGAAAAAGCTCACTGCGCCTTTCCTCCTGTGACTCGGTCCCACCCACATTTCTTTCGGGCGTGCGAGGGCAAGGAAGATTTCGCTAGCAGTAGATTCCGAGGCGCAGCGGATCAAGTTATCCGGAATGCAGTCGAAGTGATAGATGATTTCGCAATAACCCTTTTTGAGATCCTTCCGTTCTCCGGAGTCTGATAACAACCTGCCACCTTTTAGAACTCATTCATAATTTCGAAACCAAAATTAGCGCAAATAAGCGAAGTAAAACTATATAAATAAATTCTAGAGTTAGCGTAAAAACTAATTAATAATTTAGAGCTTTTTCATAACACCACATAACCGTATGAATCGGTCACATTTCCATATTTAAACTCTCACGCTATGGCCGCTCTGAATCTGGAACTCTTCTCATTTGCCTTGAAAACACAATGCTGTCACACACTTGAAATGGCAACCCATTAATCATGCACCATCATCCGACTGCGTGTCTTGCATGACTCGAGACAAAAAGGGCGAAAAACTGACGAAACTCTCAAAATTCACGCAGCTCACGCAGCGCCTGACAAATAGGCGAGTCACATGGCCGCCGGCAGGTTGCAGTCGAAACGAATGGGCGGTCTAGCGTATTATGGGGTCCTTGAACTTTACATTTCATTCATTTTAATCTAGCTGTTGAAATCCTGCTATTGACACAATTTCTTCTACTCTCCCACACACACACATACACACAGATCTTCGCATACCTAGCTGTGGCGGTGTCAAGTCAGTAGACTCTCTGCTAACGCCAGTTTTTGTGGCGGGAATTCGCTTGCTTATTTGTTTTGCTTCGCTTTCGGTGTGTTTTTGTGTTATTTAATAGCTTTGCCATTATCGTAATAAATATTGCTGACATCAAATGTCTGCCATTTGAATAATGAAATCCAGTCGTAATACGTCTCACTGTGCAAACCTCGGGCGGAAAGCATAAATTATTGCATAAACGTGCTTGTTGTTGCCGCAGCCATTGTGTTCCATCACTTAGTTGTGGCAAAGCGGAGTTGAACTTTTTGTTGTCGTCAGTGGCGTTCGCCAATATTAGTCACACTTTTGTGAAAATAATTGCGATTTAAATTTTGAGGGGCTTAGCGAGCATTTTCAACCAAAATGGTATTTATGCAAATATTGTTTGGGGACCAGAATATTTGTAACTGGTTAGAAGTTGCAGTAAATGTTTTATTATAGTCTTAATTTTGGCTTATTCGCCTCTGTTATTATTACGCACATAGAATCTCTTTTTAAGAAAATCTCTGATGTACATTTTTTTCTCAATCGATCTGAAAGTAAATTGCCTATGGTTCGGCTAACCAATAATTTGTTGTATAGTATAGAGTCGTGTAATAAAACAACTACACCAAATGATTTCTTAAATTCCACGATTAATCAGCATACTTCAGTTGATCAGCATACCTCAGTGCATCACTGTCCACCAGAAACCTCTTCCCCAGTTGCCTTTGTTCTGTCACATTTGTTGCTCTTTTGTCATTGCCTTTTAGCTCTTCGCGGTTTGCTTGTGTATAAAAAATGCATATATCGCAATTTTCATCATCACATCGGCAACGCATTTACTCAGTCAGCCATTCATCAATTCATTCGCCAATCGATGCAATGGTGCAAATTTCGAGGTGTTGATTTCCACTGAATGAAATGTATCCGGTTGTGTAACAGTATTGTATAAAAAAAGGTTATTAAAGGTCATCATCGGCAAAAAAGTAATAACGGCTTATATTTGAAAAAAAAAATTAATAAAAACAATATATACATACAATCTATTTATAGAAAAAGCATGTATTTGTAGTCCAATTTCCATTCGTTGCAAATTTTCATGTGATTTAAATACTCGTGCAAGGTCGATGAAAATTGTGAAAAAAGACATAACCCAAGACAAAAGTCACAATTTTTGTTAGATAAAAAAATTCTCTAGGAAAACCGTTAACTTCGGTTTTAGCGAAGCTAGAATACCCTTCACAATAAAAAATGTTCCTTCATTTTGTTCGGTTAGTTTGTATGGCAGCTATATGCTATAGTGGTTCAATCCGAACAATATCTTCGGAGATTGCACCGTTGACTTGGAAAATAATAGACACCAAATTTCGTGCAGATATGTCTTCAAACCAAAAAGTTTTCGATACAAACACTTGATTTCGTTCGTTCAGTTTGTATGACAGCCATATGTTATAGTGATCCGATATCGGCGAATCAGACAAATGAAAAGCTTCTTGAGAAGAAAAGAACATGTGCAAAAGTTCAGATTGATATGGTACACACAGACAGACAAACGGACATGATTAATTCGACTTCGCACATCATGCTGTTTATTTTGTTATACTTTTCAAAGGTTTTCTTTTAGGTGTTACAAACATCGTAGCAAGCTTAATATGCCCTGTTCAGGATAAAAAAATTTGCACTAAAAATGCACCCAATCATTTGATTACTTAATTATGACATAATCTGACAGTATTACGTGAGCTTATGGCTGTATTTTATCTAAATAATAGTTAAACATTTGACAACTGGATATTATTTCAAAAACAGCATAAAATAGTTAGAAAAAGTAAAAAGTATGTAGATATATGTATGTATATAATAATAAGTAAACTTGTATGAATTTGCTAAGCATTTGGATACCTTAATACTTGCTAATGTATTCAAATGTAAAAATGCAGTGCGAGGAATGGTTCTTCAACAAGCATTGACGCACCCATACATACTTACACACACACATACATATATAAACATATACATAACGGCACGCACCAACACCTGCTCATGAATATATATTTATTTTCCGTGTGTCCCGCACATTCACCTCATCAGATATTTTTTGCATTAGCGCCACATGGCGTATGAGCAACCGCGACCAATAGCGTATGAGCGATGCAATTGCGCGCAAAATTATTAACAAATATTGGAAAAGATAAAGCTTGTGCCTTTGTCAGTGTATGCATGAGTTATGCAGAAATAAAAATGGAGAAGTGAGGTGTAAACGTGCTCACACCTTGTCCTTTTTTGCATTTTTTAATTTAGTCCCTTGTATGCTAACTAAATTTGCAAAAACGCTGAGTATATGAACATGCAAGCTTAAACTTCCTTAGGGTTGTACTTTTAGTACTTTTAGACGGCGCAAATTGCTTCTAGACAGTTATGCAGCGTGTAAAGAGAAGCGATTTCGTGCATATTTCACTAAGCAAGGCTTTTGGCAAGGAGAGCGTAATGAAGATATAAATTATTGAAATATTTTTAAATTAATTTTTTAAATTAAATTGTCAAAATTTAAGCAAAAATTTTAACAATAGCGGCCAACCCTAATTTATTTGCATTTTTATGTATATGATAATGCGTTTTATCAGCACTTTTTGCCAAACTGTCGCTTTGGCACGCAGGCACATGCATAAATATTAACTGGCAGCTGCGTTTAATGCAATGAAATCATTGTTGTTTACTTTAAATTAAATTTTGTGCAAAAACAATGTTTACATTTTCTTCTGCACCTCAATTTTTAGCGCAGTTGTGCTTGTGGTTTGATTTTATTTTTAAACACACAATAAATTGATTTAAAATATTTGATTGATATTTGGTGATTTCAGGTGTTGCCACACTTTAATTTCTCTAACCCTTAGGAGTTTTGACGAAATATAATTAATTGCATATAGATTATATATATTATCGCGCTTGCAAAATGGAATTTCCGCTCCGCTGGGCACAAGATATAAATTGTTCTATTTTTGGAGCGCATTTAATTTTCTCCTTTGCCGCTTTTGGCCCTTATTTCGGATTGTCCTTTATTTGTGGCAGTAAACATATGTTTCAGAGCAAAAAGGGACTCCAGGTGGGCTACAGCTGGTTGATTGCAAACCATTCATACCCATTAAATGCAGCTAAAAATATTTATTGAATGGCTGCTAGCTCGAATATTCATCAAACTTTCATTATTCCAGTTTAATTGAACAGCCTCACTAAACATGCAACTCCAACATAATGCGTAGACTCCGAGCTATTTGTGTCTAATTTTGCACAATAACAGCAACGAAGCGGAAAATACTGAATTTCCAATATTCAAAGCAACTGGCTAATGACGCCAACGGCTGCTGCCTTGTATTTGTGTATTATTTATTGGCTTTTGTGTAACCGAAGCCATCAGCGAATGTATAGGTGGACACATAAGAGAAGGTGGAAATAACATTGGGCATTGAAAGCGACAAATCTGCATTACAAGCCGTCATATTTGCGCAACAGCATATAGCTAAATATACGTGAATGGACACCCAGTAGGAAATAATGAATTATATAAAAATTTTGTATGTTTGGTCGTAAATACAATTTTTAAATATTTTAACGGTTACCTTACCGGTTACTGGCATTTATATATAATATTCTATCAAAAAATATTTTTTATTTTCCTACAGGTTAGCAACACATACGTTTATATACATAAATATGCCTGTACATGCTTTAAGGTATATACAATTATGCTCTACTCACATTGCCGTGTTGCGTAATATGACAGCAGCCCCCACAGAAGATGATTTCATATAAAAGCCTCCATTTCCAAAGCAGCATACGCTGCTACACCTTGCAAGGGCATCGGCATAACAGTATATCACGCTGTATATGTCAATGTGTTGTCTCATTCAAGTTTATTCAATATCTTCAAGGACATTGCGGCGACGTTGTGTGATTGAGCGTTACTCCTGCGTGTCCTTCAGTATATAGCAACTTATTTGACTAGGCTTGTCTTTAATTTGTATGTGTGTGTGTGCAAGCCCATAGTCTTCTTTTCATTATTGTTCGACTTTGTCAAGTCCATCTTCACACTCACTTTTGTGCGCTGCGCCATTGTCTATCGAAAAATGATTTATGATTCTTTTGCTTTGCATTCACTACCACACACATACATACACACAGATTCGTTTGAATTTGCGCCACTTGAGTGCATAAGCCCCCGACATTCACAACGCAGCGCTTTGATTATTTGCATGGATGACTGGAGATGTATAAAATCATATATAGTAGCGTAGTATGTCGAAATTTGTGTGCGCTTTGAGCATTACTTGCACTTTTGTTTGAGTTTATTGAGCAGCGCACAGAAATTGTTCATATAGGCGCCTAAGGAGCCTATGAATATATACTTATACTTGGGTATACAAGTATCGAAAAGTTGTATAAAAGTAATGCTGACCTCAAAGCGATTTCATTGAGGAATATATCAACAGCCTACGTACTCAAAAAGGAATACAAAATTTATACAACTTTTTGCCTAACCTTTCGCTTTTTCAAAATATAACGGAAAAAGCAATGACTGAGGAGTTTGTGGTATTTTTATAGCGATTTCAATCACAATAAGCCTCCTAAAGGCCTAGGTTAGACAGCCATTCTGCCTACCTATTTATACTGATTTCATAATTTTGTCGCTGTCAATATTTTGGCAAAAACGGCGCAACACTTTCCTACAAAATTTGGTTGCTCATACGCAGTGACGTACTGAAAGCGCGTAGTAAAAGTGTATAGTAATTGGCTTGCTTAAGCAGGAAAGCAATTAATGCCACACAAGTAGTTGCCATGAAGCTGATTTTAATAAATAACTTTTTGCCTTACACTAAACTTGCTAGAGGAGTATTTATTGGAAGCGTTAAATAGGGTAGTCGAAAAAGTCTTTTCGCATTTCTAATCAATCCTTAACTTATTTTTTATATTTATACTAATAAATAAAAGAACAAATATGTACCAGTTTGTTCATCCACTTTTTGCCATTTTTCCGCTAGAGACATTATTTCGTCAGTGTAAAACTTTCATCAGTATAAATCGAAATTTCGAAATTTCCAGAACGGAAGCGAGCAAACAATCGTTTTGCTACACGATCTGATACAGGATCGTCTCTGTAAACTTCATAAATTCCACTGGTGGTTTGCGTGGCATTTTTTCCTTCTTCTTTTTATACAAAAGTTTCAAAATATAGCGAATTTTTTCATTATTTTCACTCATTTTTGAACAGCTGTAACTTTTTTTCAACTTCCCCTAAATTAGCTGTTTTTGGTTAAATGAAGCTTAAAGTCTCACCTTTTCCATACTTAATGGTATGTCAAAATATGATTGGTACCACTGGAGATATATGACTGCAACGATATCTATTGACAAAATACGAAAACACTTTTTCGACTCCCCAATAATTTTCAATATTTCCTGCGCTTTATGGAGCAACCTACTAAATTGTATTAAATAATATATATGTCACTGATTTCATCAGACCAGCCTATAAAACAATATCTTTTCCCACATTTTTCTCTAAATAAGCCACATGCTTTCGGGCTGTCCTGTAGCTTTGCCGTACATACAATTCCTACGCCACCAACGTTACGTGAGTATAGAGCTCTACTTCTTGCTACTTTTTATCGCTTCTGATTTGCTCATTACCTATGCATTGAAACTTGCACACACTCCAGCTTCGTGACAGTCTATTACAGCGCCTATATACGCTCCTATACACACACGCTCTCGCGCACATCAGCACAAACAAGCGCATATGTTACAACATATCTACCGCCATCTAACCATTTGCTCGTGTGTCCTGTGTCGGCATTTACTATGACCTGAAATTACCGTTATACAACTCTTAGCGGTCAAACCATAGAATAAGCGCTACTTTTCCGAAGTCAATTTGATTTTCAGCAGCAAAAACTGGAGTTAAAAAATCGAAATGTTGAATTTCAACATGAAATACATGAAATTAGTTTGTTGGCTTACACGAAAGGCCATGCGAGCACGCACTATCGCTTTCATGTAATCGCTTTTGGCACTGAAAAGGTTTCGCCGAGCCGGAACGCTTTCAACTGCGGCATTGTTTCGTGTTTTGGCTTCGAGCTTTAAGTGGAGGAACCAAAAGGCAAGCTCCAGTTTGTTTCGTTGAATGCCATTATTGCTTAATTTAGCTTTGTTATGAAAAGTGAGCGCATTTCTGTTTAGTACTTATTTTTGGTTTATTTAATATATTTCTATTTATAGTCAGAGTACTCAATTAATTTAGTAAAACGCTTGCTCCAACAAGCATTTATACAAAATGTCAATCATAATTAATTAAGCATTAATCGTCGAGCATTTCAAGAGTAGTAATCAGATAACGCTTAAATAAAAATATTCTCAGCGCTTTAAGCAACAATGTACACCATAGAAGTGAGGATAAATTCGTTTTCCATATTATTCTGGCAACGTCTTTAATACTTTTGACAATACCTCGCAGAAAATAGCAGAGCGACACAGGAATCAGCTCGCTGCGATTGATTTTTACAACAACGGATGTTAAACACCTATACTGCCACCGTTCTCGCCTGCAACCGGTCGCCATCTCAGCACCTGACCGTCTTTGTCACTGCGATAGCAAGTTGCATATGTCACCTTCAACGACACCTCTTTTCCTTACTCGAGCTTCTTACGCGCTCTCGGTGAATTGGTGTTCCATTTGCGCCGACATTGGCTGTTGCGCCGCGCCTTCCGCGCCCTGTTCAATTCAATTTCGCAATTACAATCTTCATCGCTGCTGTTTTGCTTTATTTACTTTCGGCTGACTGGCGTTTGCACTCCTGCGCTTACAGCACCACCAAAATGGACGAAATGTACAGCGATAAGCCTAGATTGTTCTTACTTTCCTTGAGTCGCATTCCGTTAGTATATTAAAGTGAAATGCGCGCTGTTTCTTTTCTGCGTACTTACTGTTGTCTCCTCAGATCTTACGGCAAATACATTATATCAACATTACGGTTCAGAAAATCCCATGCACACACACACACTCTTACACTCTTAGACAAAGTGCGTCGTTGAGCAAGTGTTATTTATGTACGTGTGTGTGCCAGTCACCTGTCTCCGCTCGCCTGCTCTCCTGCGCCAATACCGTCACCGTGATTTACTTGCGATAATTTCTTGCTCGGCAATGTCGTTGTGGAATTACTGTCGTATACAATTTCACTACTACAAATTCGCGCGCTGCTACACCCGCGCGTCCATTCCCTCCCGCGCTGGCACCATTCAGCGCGCGCTTGTTTTCCCCTTTACAGTTTGCTTTTCGCGCGCTGTTTCGCTATGAGCTGCCTGCCATTACCATTGCCTTTGCTGCTTCCGTTTCTTTCATTTTGGCTTAATTCGACGTGTTCCCCCACTTCCCAGTGCGCGCGCGCGCCACGCCTGACGTTTCGATATCGTGTACTGAAGCGACATTGATTGGATTGCAATTGTATGGGAATTAAGCGTTGTCGTCGATAATGTTTGTATTTGCGCTGTGCATTATCGTTTGTTCCTTGCGGGCGACGCGGGTGCCGACGACGCTTGTAAGTGCTCACCTAGATGACGACTGGTACACAGCGCTGTGTGCAGGCGCGGCTCGGGCGGACGGCTAAAGTGTTGGTGGTGATAAAAATTACAGGTATTTGCTCAAATTAAGAGATTAAAGTTTACATTCCTTTGTAGTGTTCGGCGCTTATTTCTTTTAGGTTTTTTTTTGCAGCAGCGGCAGTGAGTAGAGTTTATTGGCACTCGATTCGGTGAGGTGTGTAAAAGGATTTGGAAAGAAATACACTTTTTTTTGGAAGAAAATATCCTTAATACCATGAGAAAGGTGTTCTGAGCTTTAAGGCAATTGGTTTGTCTTCCTCGGCTTAAAAAATGTAAGCCATTTACGGTATTGAAATAATACTGGAATTAAATGTGTTTTAACGAGAAGTGACGGAGCATGCATTCAATTTCGAGTTAGTTTGTTAGCTTAAGTGAGTATCTAACAGTGTTTGGTGAAATTATTCTCGAGATCTGGAAAGTGGGGAAAAAAGAACAATAAAAAAATGCACTGAAAGACAGCAATGAGGCGGAGATATGCAATATTAATGGTGGTGACTGCCTCATTCAACTTTAATATTACCTCTTGGGGCATCATCCGAAAAGTGGAATTGTATCTTCGTTACAGAATTTATAGCTCTCTTATTCTTCTTTTTCTTCTTCTCTCTGATAGTTACTGTTTAATATAATCGAACATTAAAAACCGGTCAGTGATATAGGAATATTCTACAATATTGATTACAAAGTTCAATAAAAAAGCAATACCACAAGAATTGTTTGTTTTTTCATAATTTTATTCTATTTATTGGAAAATATCTCAATGATAACTTTGTTGCGCCTGCTTTTTCCTTCATCACCGCCTTAATCCTTGTTGGCATTGACGATATAAGCTTTTGCAGTAATGCGACAGGAAATTCATCATAACACGTCTTCGAAAGGACAAAACGCAGTTCTTTTTTCTTCTGGGATCTGGCTTAAATCAGGGTTATTCCCAGGCCACGCCAACCGCTTAACTGTTTTCTCAGCCATAAAATTGCGAACCTGCAAAAAACCTAAAAACAAAGTGAATGATCACCATTAGTTATGAATGAGATTGATAACAAGTAGTAGGAATAAAATAATATACAATTTACTGACGATAACCTTACTAAATATTTTCTTTTTATCATAATCTTAGTATTAAGAGCCGAAGGCCCTGGTAGCCAGTGCTGATTCTTACAAGTGGATTAATTATTTATAATTAGTTCTCTTTTAAATAAATAAATAAATAAATACTGACGATGTTGGCCTTGTGACATGGCGCAGATTTACCCTAAAAGATGACGTCGTGTTCGTGTTGATACAGTTCGTTGATGTAAGGTATCAAATTTCAATATACGCCTCACCGTTGACTATTCTTCCAATTAATTGAATTCCATTTAGCTCATTATAAGAAAAACAGCCAAAGACCGTCCTATTTACTAACTGACTTACTGTTATTTGCAGGCATTCCTCGCTGAACCGTTCGTCTAACCTATTCCTTACATGGTGGATATAATCTGATCCAAAAATATTAAACGTGGATTCATCTGAGAAAATTACAATCTGCTACTTATCCAGCAACTAATTGGCATGCCCATTCCTTATTCGTTCGGTAAAAAAGGTTTTTTTACACAACGTCGGCTTTTGAATCCTGCCATTTCGAGTCTCCGACGAATCAAGAATGCGTACGGTATCATCCCTAAGATCTTTTTTAATATCTGGCGAAAGTTTAAGGCGGTTCAGTAAACAACACTGTAGGATGAGTCTGTCTTGGGTGACTGTCGTTTTTCGGACTCTTCCAGACTTTTTGTCCCTGGCAAAAAAACCTGTCTCTCGGCTGAATTCCACAATGACCGATACTTTTCTGACACTTTTTACAGCACTAGGAACAGCAAACGTACTCAAATTTAAAGTAATAGTTAGTAGCTAATATATAAACAATGTTATTTGTTTATTGGATGAAAGTAAAGTTGATTTATTTGCTTCGTTGCCTCGACTAAGGAGAGCAACATTTGAGGATAATGCGCAGAATGAAACTCAGCGAGCTTCAGTAGAAGTCATTAGCACAGCTGACTAAAGACAAAAGATGTTAATGTTGAGGGCTTGCAATGTTGGCTTTAAGAACAGCTTTCAAAAAACCACCCACTGTCTTTGACTTTTTTTCTGGCGAACGCACAAGACATCTTAATCTGCAAAAAGTCTGAAGTTTCATAATTCCATTCGTCATATGTACCATTGAGAGTAAAATCGAAGACCAACTTCCCATCTGAAGTTCTTTAACAAATTGTTCTAAGCAATCTCTAGATGGTATAAAGAAGCAAACTGAAAAAGTTTGCTGAGGAATTAAAAAAAAACTTCATATTTTTGCCTGCAAATAAACAGACAGAAATATTTTCAAAGTGGCCCTGCTGGTACGACACATTATTTGAGGCTGTCAATTGGCTCAAACTAAAGACAAAAAGAAACAACGTTCGCGCACTTGTCACTTGTTCAATTTTTTTAAGTTGAAGAATTCAAAATTTTTATATAAAAAAATAGCTAAACTCAAAACTCACTCTTCAGTTGTATTTTCAATCATTTGCTTTTAAAGAAAATAAAATTCACAATCTGTTCAATCGGCACATTTCATTACATCATCATGCAACACAAATTCACGCTCTAAGGGATGAAAATTCTAAACCGATTTCGCTTTTCACCCGGCTGCATGCTTTCAGAAACATATTTACAATTTGCATGCTGCCAAAAGTCGTCATTGAATACACCGCATAGGGTTTTAGTGGAGGGATTAGCGCCGAATTACTTACCCTTCGACATGTTTACCTTCAAAGCTAATAGCATATTTTCATAAATTACAGTCGAAGCTCGTAAGCACCCATTAAATAAGCATATGAATGCGATTATTCAACAATGCGTATTCGTGATGTGCGTGTGTGTGATTGAGTGTTGCTAACAGCTTTGAAGCAGCAGATTGAAATGAAGCTGAAAATTAACATTAATTAGTTGTGAAAAGGATTTATGTCACTCAGCTGTTATTAATGTGCAAATACTACGCACACGCTCACGCATATGTAGTGGCTCTTACACACATACGTACGCAAAGCGAATGCGTATGCGTGTGTACAGTTTGTATTTGTAGTTGTAACTACATTATAGTCGCTTCTCTACATCTTAGAAGCGGCAACTGATGAATATGCGAATACTTAATCTTGATATGCGCACACACATACATACAAAAAGGAGCACACATGCATACACATTCATACAACATGCGTACCTGTTAGTGGGTGAGTGAAAGAGTGTGTGTGCTGCTACATATATTTGTAGTTATTAGCAACGGAGTATCATAGGTACGAGACTATTTACCCAAGCGCACGTACATGTAAGTATGTATGTATATGTGTGCGCATATGTGTAATTTGGGAAGCAGATTTGTGTCAGCTTCTTAACTACTACAACTTAATTTCTTGCTTTGCAAATTATGATGGATTGCCATCGTCGCTGGCGTCGCTCGTGCTGCTTGTTGCCTTGCGTATGTTGTTGTTGCTGGTTGCTGTCGATGATTGCCGCTTCCGAATTATTCAGCTCATTGCAGCGCTGAATGCGAGGTCAACGCTTGGCGGAAGAGGACATACATATATGCAGAGGGGAAGGAGAGCACAAACGTAATGTTGAGCCTTAATGGGAAAAGCGGTGCTCAACTTACATAAATGAGTACACATTTCGATACAGAGAAGCATTTTGATTGAAGTTCTTTTAGACTTTTTTAACATGCTTTGCGTGAAATACAAAAACTAACTTAGAATTTAACTTAAAGTAGCCTTAAATGCAGTAAAACTATTTTCCGAGAAGTCGAGGCTGAAAATTTTAGCTCTCTAAGGAAATCTTAAAAGCTCTGTAATGTCTGCATAGCCCTATTGTTATGAATATGTGTTTGTTCTTCCTTCCGCAGCATGTTTTCCTTTCATATATAGGAACTTATGGGGTCGTGCGTAGAAGTTCACGCAAGTGAGGAAAGTTCTCTCAAAGGCATTCACTTGGGAGTGGTCAGAAACGATTCTTTCACATATGGTTCAAGCAGCTCACGACTTCGAGACTTTGGCCATGTATTCCCTTGTTAGCCAAAAAACATCCGTTTGAAAGCGAACTAAAGTGAGAAGGCGAAACCTCCTCTTCACAGGGTTGTGTGCTGGGTTTCTGACCCGCCACGTAAAAAAACATTACCAATGAAAAAACATAAAGAGCCTTGAATGAAAAAACAGCAACAATAAGGTCAGCCGCGAAATCCAACGCAGAATAACTCTTGCCAGCAAGTGCTATTCGGACTGAGTACGCAATTGAGAAGTAAAGTCTTCTGTTTACGAACAAAAACCAAACTCTATAAGTCACTCATTATTGCTTTCCTGCTATATGGTTCAGAGGCATGGACGATGAAAGCATCGGATGAGCCGACGTTACGACGTTTTTTGGGAGAAAGTTTATGCGGAAGATTTATTGTCCTTTGCGCGTTATCCACGGCGAATATCGTACTCGACATAACGATGAGCTGTAAGAAATATACGGCGACATTGACGAAACCACTCCAGCTCTGAAAGTATTTGACGCAGTGCCCGCTGGGAAAAGCAGAGAAAGAGGAAGTTGGAAAGACCAGGTGGAGAAGGACCTGACCTCGCTGAGAATTTCCAATTGGCGCGACGTTGCGAAAAAAAGAAACGACTGGCGCACTGCTGTTAACTCGGTTATAGTCGTGTAAGCGGTGCATACGTCAGTAAAAAAAAGAAGATATAATAATATTTACACATTTTCCACCTCATATTTGATTTTCGATTATTCAAATGAGATTTTGGACTCTTTCAACAGTTATCATTGATTTATATTCTTAGGTTTGAATTACTATCAGATAACGCCCGTTTAAACCAATTTTCACATAACAATTCCAATTTGAATGTTTTCATATTAAGCCCGAGCAGCTGCCATACTCAGCTTGCGACAAGCTTCATAAGAAGATCTGCACCGACACTTGTGCACAAATTAATGAATAATGAGTGCTTAATGTGGTGTCTGTTTGCTACTACTTTATCGTCCCTTTCACCACGCCAAATTCGCATATGCAGCTTATCAGGCCGTTATGCATAATCAAAATCCATTTCATAGACAGAGGCGCAGTTAGGCCGATAAGTTGCCTACGAGCCAAAGGACAAAAGCCCTGAACTCTTTAGCGCAGCCGACGGTCTTAAGTAGCGACACGAACACACATACACTCTCACATGTATGATTGTGTTAGCGATTACTTACGTAACAGTAACCATTTAACAATTAAAGCGAATCGGAACCACATTACGTCGCTGAGGGGCACGCGAGTGTCATCAATGTCAACGACAATGTCAACGGCAATGATCCTCAAACCGCCACCGTCTCGACACAATGCCACATGAATATAAAACACCAACGCAAGACTAACTCTTTGAGTCGAGCTGAATGACAAGACGCGGATGCTTGTGTAATGGCAGCGCACTCGATTGATGAAGGCACACACAGACGCTGGCAAAGCGCCGCCGAAAGCTTTTAAGGCTTTGATCTGCAAATTAAGATAAGCCACGCTCAATTAACTGCGACGCATTTCTGTGCAAGCGACTGTGCGCTCGCCGCAGTGACTAGGCGCGCTTGTGATTGGCTAAGAACGCCATTGAAAAATGGAGGGCGGCCGTGTGTGCGTTTGTGTGCTTTGTGCCCGCAAACAAATGTCTACCACAGACGCTCGTGTATGCTTTTAATTGGCAATAATTAAGGCATAATAACCATCAAGGCATGCACTCACACTCACACTCACACACACAAAACATTGAAACACATACGACGTGTGAGTGTTTCTGCGAACGGAACCACATGAGTTAAGTACAAAAATATTTTAATTACAAAGCGAGTGAATTGAATTAAAGTCGCGCGTTTAAAAATCACCTTTAAATTTACGCACTTTCAATGTAATGTATGACAGATACATACATATCTACATATAAAAGTGAGTATTTAAAAAGCACTATTGATTTATATCAAAACTGAAGGCGAAATAGTTACAGCGGTGGGCAACTCGACGAGATCAGCTGCTAATTGCTTGCCATTTTCTCGTTGTCTAATCGCTTTGCATGTGCCATTATGCTACTTATTAATAGAAATGCGTATGTATGTGTGTGTTTTCCGGTGCGTTGTCTTCATCCTTAAGCTGAGCCTGTTTGTCGGCACTAATTTTATGATTTATTTATCATTTACGTGGTTAGCCCTTAATTAAATTCGGTTAGTCGCTCTGCAGCATATTACAGTTATTACATACACACACTTATACATAAATAAACATACATTCACATTCATGCTTATAGGTGTGCTTGTATAGGCTAATAGCTTCTTGCAGTTTGTGGGTGGACACAATGTCTCTATTAAAGTCATTAAAATTCAATAAACCTTCATTAAACTAAATCAATTATTAACACACAACATGTGTCTGTGTGTGTGCTTGAAGTCAGTTAATTAGAGGTTGCCGTTTTTTAACACAAGCACATAATAGAGCGACCAACAAAAGCTGTGGTAAGACTAAATAATGAGGAAAAGCAATATATAATAGATTAGATTCTGCGCTGCTTTGGTTTTGGGAAATCCCTCCTTCACTGTTTACGACCATTTCCTGCTTCCTGGCTTTCAGGAAACATCAAAGACTCTATAAAGTGTATATTGGGTAGTCGAAAAAGTCATTTCGTATTTTGTAAACAGATGACCAATCACATTGTTACCACATACCAAATAGCGTTGAAAAGGTGAGATTTTAAGCTTCATTTAATCAGAAAAAACACTAAATTCGGAGAGGTTGAAAAATGTTAAAGCTATTCAAAATTAGTGAAAATAATGAAAAAAATCGCTATATTTTGAAATTTTTGTATAAAAAAGGGAAGAATGCCACGCAAGCCACCAATGAAGATTGTGAAGTTTAGAGAGACGATGCTGTATCAGTTCGTGTAGCACAACAATGGTTCGCTCGTTTCCATTCTCGAAATTTCGATGTGAAAGATGCACCTCGCTCTGGTCGACCTATCGTTGAAAAAGTCGATGAAATTATGGAAAATATTGATCAGAACGTTCACATAAGCAACCATGACATCGCTAAGGAACTTAACATCTACCATCGGATGGTTTTGAACCATTTAAAAAAGGCTGGCTACAAAAAGAAGCTCGATGTTTGGATACCACATGAATTATCTGTGAAAAATTTAATGGACCAAATAGCCACAGAACCATTTCTGAAGCGAATGGTAACAGGAGTCGAAAAGTGGATTAAATACGAAAATAATGTGGAAAAAAGATCATAGTCCAAGCATGGTGAAGCTTAACAAATGGTCGCAAAGCCACGACTGACACCTCGAAAGGTTATGCTGAGTCTTTGGTGGGGTTGGAAAAGAATCATCCACTACGAGCTGCTCCAGCCTGATCAAACGGTTGATTCTACATTTTACTGTCAACAATTGATGATATTGAAGCAAGCAATCGAAAAAACAGCCTGAACTGATCAACAGAAAGGACTTCGTCTTCCATCGAAGCAACGCTAGACCACACACATCTTCGATAACGCGGTAAAAACTGGGAAAGCTTGGCTGTTGGCATCTATCATATTGCCCTGACCTTGCATCATACCTGGACTACCATTTGTTTCGCGCAATGCAGAACTCTCTTAATGGAGTAAAGTTGGCTTCAAGAGAAGCCTGTGAAAATTACTTGTCGCAGTTTTTCGCCTATAAACTAGAACAGTTTTACATTGATGGAATATTGTTTCTAGCGGAAAATTGCAAAAAGTGGTCTATCAAAATGGTATACATTTGGTGCAATAAAGTTCATTATAAATATAAAAAAAAGTAAGTTGAAATTTGATTGGAAATACGAAAATTCTTTTTCGACTACCGAATATTTTCTAACTTTCCTGTTTTCAACTTTCAGTTTTACTTTTTTCAATAATGATTGCTTTTTCGTGATGATTTAAAATCATTATTTTATTTTTAAGCAAATATTTGTATGGAATTTATTACTTGAATTAATTATTTATTTACTTTAAATTCCAGTTTGCTCTTGACATATCTTCTTTGTATTACATTACGGTAGGCACTGGTTTGAATTCTTTCAGTTTTCATAGAATGTGTGGCATGTCAGCTAAAGTTTTATGCAAGTTAATTATTACTATCACTTATTTATAAACATTACAATTACATGCATGTCAATAAAAACCAACAATTGTTTCCTTTTGCTATTGAATAGTGCATAATTCCAAAAACGCAACAAAAAAACTAAATTGACTTTCTAACCTTTTTCAACCTGTTGCCGGCAATTCATCTGCGCAGTCATTAGCAAAAATACATTTAATTCCATTGTTTAAACCACAGTCAAACAAATATAATTCTTTCTACACACACAAAGTGTTGACATGGAGTAAAAAATAACGGCAATTTAAATTTAATTGCTTTTTCGTGCATTAAATATGTATGTTTACAACAACAATAAAAGCCAAGTGCCGCAAATAGCATTCCACATTTATCCGCACTAACACACATGAAGCGATTTCAATAGTTTGCGCTAAAAAATTAGATTGGTGTAATGTATAAAATTTTATGTATAATTACTAATGATTACAGCGTATATTTAAACTTCACTAAACTATGGTAATGATTACTGCAATTATGTCAATTAAAGGCCCTTGTAACCGTGTAATCTAATGCAATGATTATATCAATTTCAAAAAGACATCAGTATTCGAGTAAACTGTGGTAATTGTTGTTGTAATTATTTCTTTTTCGCAAATACCGTAGTAATTGTATAATCTATGGTAATCATTACTGAAACTATTCCATTTTGATAGAGCTATTATTCATCACTGCAATTAAATCTATTTCAAAAAGCCGTTGGCAATCATATGAACTAAGGTAATCATTACTGCCATTATGTCAATTTCACAAAGGCCTGATAGTCATGTAATCTAAAGTAATGATTATATCAATTTCACAAAGACCTTAGTAATCGAGTAAACTGTGGTAATCATTATTGTAATTATTTCAATTTCACTAATACCCCAGTAATTGTAAATGTACGGTAATCACTACTGAAACTATTTGATTTTCACACCTACACCATCACATTTCATCATCACTGCAATTAAAACGATTTCATAAGGACCCTGGTAATCATTTAGTCTGTGGTAATCATTAAAATAATTTGACAAAGATCCTGGTAATTATGTTATATGTGGTAATGATTACTGTAATTATTTCAACTTCACAAGGCCCTGATAATCATTTAATCTAAGATAATGATTACTGCCATTTTATTAATTTCACAAGCCCCGTAATAATCGCGTATTCTATAATAAAGATTACAGCAGCTACTTTATTTTCACTAATACCCTGGTAATTGTAAAATCTATGGTAATTGTCATTCCTGGAGCTAGTTTAGTGCTACAAGTACCCGAATAAACATTTATTCTGAAGTAATCATGCAATTAAAACAATTTCACCAGGATCTTGGTAATTATGTAATCTAGAGTAATGATTACTGCAATTATATAATCTGTGGTAATGATTGCTGCAATTACTTTAACTTGATAAAGACCCCAGCAATCAATTAAACTTTGTAATTTCACTAGGATCCCGATAAACACGTAATGTATGGTAATCATTACTGCAAATGTCACAAGAGCCCAAGTATTTAAATAATTTGTAACAATGAATAACTGCAATAAATGGTTTTATTTATACTGCAGTTAAGCAACACCGAGTAATCGAGCTGAATTTGGTTCTGACTCACTTTTTGCATACATTTTATGTATGTATGTATATACCTGCATACATTTGCAACTGTAGCTTAGCCGCAATAAAATGTAAATGTATTCAAACTGCAAACTACCGTAATCGCTATTGACTTTTTTTTTGTTTTTGAATACCGTCAAATATGGCAACTGACAACTATTAATAAATATGCATACATTTATTTCAAAATTACCGTTAAGCCTTCGCATTTATTTATTTAAATATTTATTTATCGGCGCCAGTGTTAATATTTGCTTTCCATAGTTATTCAATTATTTTATAAATTGTTGAGATATGCCATCATTAATTTTAAAGTTGCTTCAATAGAGCGGAATTGCATAAAAAATCGCCGATTTAACTGCCACAGTTTCGCAGTGAAGCATAAACGTGCGCTTTAACGGTCCACCCACGCCGCCACGCCACTTCAGTTAGCCAGTGTTAGCCACCAAATGACATAGATAACGCAATTTGTGAGGTTTTTCCTAAATACTGTCAGCAAAGCACACACACACACAAACACACTTACGGTTATATTTGAAGTGAATACGAATGCAAATAAAAACAAGGCACTCACTGTCGCGACACCTGCGCCACGTGCGCTTAAACACTTGCCAGTCCGACGCCCTCAACTCCCGCCGCGCACTTCAATGCCTTAATTACACATATCCTTCGCGGCGCGAACGCCCAACTAACACACTTTCCGCGGCACTTTCGCTGGCATTTGCATAAGAATTGGCGGCGCGTCGAAGAGGATGCGTCTACTTACCAAACGCCACTCACTTACAAGTTCACCTATTTACACACAAACACACGCGCATACTTACATGCGAAAGCACAGTAAATACAGGACATATTTGCTGACAACGCCATTTATGCTGGCGCGAGTCTTGTTTGCCACCACAGCGCAATCTTCATAAACTCTCATCTGGTCACCGGGACACTCGCCAAGATAATTATCGGAGGCGGCGAATGTCAGCGCTGCTCCGAGCAGTGCTATGTGGCGCCGTGCGGTGTTAACGCCTTGCAGCCGCGGCGAAAATTACTACTCATTTACGGCGACTACAATTACCACAACTGGGCAACAGCAACAACAACAGTGCGAAAATGCGAAAATGTACTGAAGGCAATAATATTTAAAGCAGCCGCAACACAGTTATATAAATACAGCAGCAACAACAACAATATTGTGTATTAAAATTGCAATGCCAACAGCAAGAATGGCAAAAGAGGAATTCAATTGAATACCGTAATTTGCACCCAGTAAGCCATAACTTATATGGCGGAGACTGTCGGTGGTCAGAATGCGTAAATAGTATAGCAACAAGCTACTTCTTCATAACACTTATGCGGTTGCCTATCTTTAGCTGAACTGCTCGAGACTATACAGTCGACGGTTTTACAAGAAAGTCCAATATCAATAGACTGGCAGCGAATCTTAGCTCCTTCTTAGCTTGGAGTTTAGTATTAGATGATTGTATCTCTCGTAAAATTGATGAACGCTGGCCAATAAGTAGCACTGAAATGCTGTGATAACCTTTTGGCTAAGATTTTGTCACTGCTGTCAGCGATACCATCCGGTGAGGCTAACTATTTTATGGACAGCAATTGTCAAAATAACTGGAAGAAGGGACATCACAACATCACACACTTTCTCAACATCCATTTCGGATGACGTACCTGCTGTGAAACGAGCGCTACCTCAACGCATCGTGAAAAGCTCAAAGCACTTCGGCTATATCAAGTCTCTTGAGAAATATCCAGGAGCTTTGGATTGCTCAAGAGAGTTTGCCAGATCGTTTAACGATTAGTAAAAAATTTCATACAAATTCTTCAAAACCGATATTCCAACAAAGAAAGTTCTCTCAATTCTCCCCATCGCTCTCTTATATATGCCATAGCAGTAAGGAATTAAGCAGAAAAATATTCTCTCTTTATGCAAACAGAGACAGTAAAAGCGTATTTTTCTATAATATAACGGTATTCTCAAAATCCGATTTTGCCGCTCATGTGGCAACATGTGAACTGGGTAACGTTTGACCTCCATGTAAAGACACTCTCTGCCGCCGACCTCCAGCGAGCGTACAACCGTGTATTTTCCTCATGAATTGTATTTATAGCGATATTTGTATAGTCGTATGTATGTGGGTGTGTGTATGCATGTATATGTGTGCGTGTGATTGTTGGTCGGCAAGCACTTCCATGCGGCACACCTGTATTCGGTTACAGTGCGACACCCACACTCGCGCTGCTGGGCTTCTCGACAGTCTCGCTATGAAGTGGCGAATAATTGGACTATGGTGTGCCAGCAGCACTTTGTAGCGCTTTCGCTAATTGACGCTGCTTTAAATCCTTTGCGCTTCACATACAATTTGTGAAAATTAAATTTGCTACTTCCACGGCGCTGGCATTCAGTTGAACTGAAATCATCGCATTTCGGGGTCATACTCCCACCCACGCGGTTTCACCTACGCGCACTCGCCCACCCACCTACACCGCCACTACCGCACCCACACTGGCACTTGAGCGCATTTTCACAGGCAAACCGGTGCTCTTGAGCGCGGGGTCAATCAAAGGGTCTGTTGTGGGTCGCCTGATTGTGTTGCTTACACGGATATTAAAGTGTTTCGCCGTCGAGCGTGGAGGGTTTCATGCACACGCCTCGGCACCGATTGTGCGCTGGAATAATTGTCAGCATTTATTGCCGCTCATGTAAATGTGTGAAATTTTCATTAAAACTTAATGCTGCCATACGGAAAGTCGTACGCGAAGGCGAAATCACGCGGAACGGAAAAAACTCGCTTTCAGTAAAAATTTAACTATTATTGCCAATATCCACTAAAATTCGTATCCATAATAATTTTTAATATCTCACTCTTGCTACTAAAATTTCATTAACTGCTTTACTTCTGCTGGCACTCTGCAGGAGATAAATGAGGATTTATTGAATTTTACTATGGATTGCGATAAAAATAAACAGTTACTTTAGTTCACATGAGCAGCATATTTGTTGGCTTGCTGTGCATTGCGCGGATATGACCTTTTTGAAAGAAGACCATTTTTTGATAAATTAATACATAGGAAAATTAAATAATACAGAATAATCGAGTTTTTCTAACAATTTTATTACGATAACTCAATTTTTATTAAATTACAGCTTTGACGAACGAACTGCCGTCTGTCATCTGACAGTAATTCAAATTCCAACTCGTTTCATCATCCTGATCATTTATATATTATATCATTTATATAAATAGTCGAAAAAGTCTTTTCGACAGGCTGCAGAAAGAAGCTCGATGTTAGGGTGATACATGAATTGTCTTAAAGCTTAAAAAATGGTCGCAAAGCCAGCACTGACGCCTTGAAAGTTATGCTGAGCATTTGGTGGGATTGAAAAGGAATCATCCACTATGAGCTGCTCCAGCCTGGTCGAACGATTGATTCTACATTTTACTGTCAACAACTGATGAGATTGAAGCAAGCAATCGAAAGAAACTGTCAGAACTGAACTAAGAGGGCTTCCTCTTCCATCAGGACAACGCTAGACCACACACAACATTGATAAGTTGATAAATTAAAGTCTGATTAGAAATACGAAAAGACTTTTTCGACTACTCAATATATAACCCTATATATAACTCGAATAGTTTCAGGTTATGCAGATATCCGTTGCAAAAGTAAAAATAAAAAAAACTCTATATGCTAAGCACTGTATATTTTGAAGTCAAAGTTTCTTCGTCTCCTACTCGAGAAACTACGCACCGCAGTAATATCGATTTGCGTGTGTGCAAATAAGTGCAAGTGTTCATGTAACTGGGACTATTTGCATGCTAATAGCTGCTCAAGACAGTTAGCATAGCCAAGTGTGTATGGAGGTGTGTATAAATAAACAGACAAGTTTAACTAAATGTCTCTGAGACACCATTCCAGCATGTGAATGCGCAAGTTGAACTGTCTCAAGTGTGTCTGTGCGAGTTAAGGTCCTCTGTGCCTCAGGTGAGCCTTGCATATAGCTGCCCTGTAAGAAATTTTTACAAAACCCGAACATATTTGTGCTTGCGGAGGCGGAGTGAAGGGACTGCAAACTACTTGCTTATGAATGCTCAACTCTTGTTGCTGCTTCCTAACTGCCTTATTAACTGTTGTATTGCAGCGCGCGTTTTTGGGCAGCACCTACTCAGGTATTTCGGAGTCGAAAGTATTCTGTCTGCCTTTCATCTTCCGCTTCGACGTTTTTGTCGTTTTCAGCTTTATTTATTTGCTAACTGCTTACTCCATTTTCCAATGTTATGCCCGTGTTAGTGGGATTTTTATTTCGACAGACTGTTCGCTGCATTTTCAAGAGCTCAGCTTTAGCGCGCTTTAATATAGCAGTGTTGAGGTATTCCTTCCTCACTTGCCTTATTTTAGCTCACTCACACACACACACATGACTCGCATTGTGTTGCACGCAACCAATGTGAGTATTCATTTACTGCATTTCTTTGTCTTTCACCTCGCCGTTTGCTGTGCTCGTGTTTACTTGCTTTACTTTATCCGTTGTTCCGTTGTTTCTTGTGTTTCGCTGGTTTTTGTTTACCTACCTCGATGATTTGTGTTTGCTCAGTTGCGCAACACACGAACACGCGCGCACACACATGCTTAGCACATATCTTTACAACGATTTAAACGCTTTTCTCTTTTGCTTAATGGCTCGTTTTTATTCCCGCATTCCTTCGGAGTTTTTTGTGTACTTCGTGTCTTTCTTTTGAGTTTTTTCTGCTAGGCAGGTGCTAATGTCAGTTGTTTCTTGTTACACCCATGTATTATGCCTGACTTGTAACACTGCCGTTACGCATTAGTGAAATGAGAATCGTTGGAAGACACACACACGCAATAGGAGACATATAATTGTACAGAATGGCAGGGATATTTTGAATTTATGTACTCATATGCAAATATGTGTCGAGGCTGTTATCCTGCGCCTCAGCGCTGCCCTCCGCTTGCTTATGTGTGTGTCGCGCCGTCAAAGCTTGAGGCTTCTTACACAATTATAGGTCATAAGGCCAACTTTGGGATTAGCACACACTCGTCTGAGTTCGTGGAAAACATAAAAATGTTTGCAATATCACATTTAAAGCGCGTCTAAATCCTTTGGGCTTCAAGCCAAAACCTTTGTGTCGGAGATCAACGCATCCATAGAAATGCTCAGCCTCAATGTGGCGCTTTTCGCTTGCCATTATTGCTATTACAACTTCTGTTATATAAGTAAACCTTGCCGCGGGTATTTTTCTAATAATACATTTATATTTGTAACTTGTTGCTGCTGTTATTGTTATTTTCTGGATTTTGCCAACAAAATAGGAGAAAAACTGTTCGGTTAACTCGCAACACCTCTTGGCTCTTTCTGCTTTTTTGGAAATCTTGTTACTTAACCTTGTTTGAACGAAAAAATTTATTGTAGTAGACCATTCTGACAATTTTGGCGTTTTATTTTATGGTGATGATAATAGAATAGCACAATTTTTGCTTACTTTCAGTTTAAATCAAGTGCAGTTTACGAAAAAACGCTACAATTTCTCAGTTAAACCTCAAGGTTTTTGAGAAATTTTAGAGAAGTGTTGAAATACGCAATTTTTATAAGCGGTCTTCGTTTTAGAAAAAAAAACACTATTCTCTTATTCAACATTAGACGCAGAAGGAATATAGTTCTCAAACGACACATAGTATCAAGAGTGATCTAGAGTCCTAAACACTGGTTATTAGAGCTTGAAAAGAATGAGGATTTTATGTCACATCTGACATTAAGAGTAATCTATCTGAAGACCGTATTCCGTTATTTACACGCAATCGAATTTTAAAACATTCGTTGGTAAGTAGATACGAAATTAGTATAACATTATAGATAGCATTACGAAACTCCTATATACAAGATTAAGTACCCAGTGTAAATTCCTCCGAATATATTTCCTTTAAACAAAATGTTTTCTAAGGATTGCTGGAGCAAATAAAAAGATTTAAGGCTTACGTAAGAACCATTTCCGAAAACATAAATTTTTTTGAATAAAACTCATAACTTCAGCCATTGCTATATATTCCTCAAAAATATAATTAAAAAAAAAACTGATTTTTAGCAACAATTTCTACATAAAAGGTGTCGTTAGTTTAGGTTATACTGGCCGGCTCTTACGCCAAACATAGACCTACTGTCTTTAGTAATGGATGTTTAGTTTAATTGGAGATGAAATATTCATCATACACGACAACAAAGCTTTTTGTGAACCTTAAGACCGAGTTTATATCTAATTTTCATACTTCGTCTATTCTCTCGAGCTGCGAAACTCCTAGATATTTAAGACGAGTTCTAGAAATGCTGAACCCAGATGTCTATACCTCTAGTATATGAGGTGTTCCAGCATCTTTCTCATTCCACTTTACTCCGGAAGTTTGAAGGTGGCCAGAGATCCCGTCTATATAAATGCTGAAAGTTCCGCTGGTGAGTCGCTTGCTACTAAGTCATCCATCCCCTTTAAGTCTGAAATGAAACTTTCTCTCCCAAATAAAACGTGCGGGAATAGGGTCTAATTTCGCCATCAATCTCTTGCTTATTGAGCTATGTCCCAAGGTGCTTGTGAAGAACCCGTCGACAATGACAATCTTGCTCTTGACTTCGCTGCATAACTGCCACTGAAAAGTAGATTAGCGATAGGTTGAATCAACCTAATATCTACAACCGTTGGAGTTATCCTTAGCGTTTCCGTTATGCAGAGAAAAGCGAGTTTCGTGTTCGCTCTAAGAGTTTCCTACCCCTTTTTACTCTCTCCTCAACATTGAGTTTCCATATCAGTTTCGTTTCTAAAATTACTCCCTAGTACTAAGTTTCATCCTTAGTTGTTAACTTAAACCCGTTGAGCCTCTGAGATTTTGTACCTCTTTGAGAGGAGTACCATATTCGTTTTGTCGGCATTTACCTCTATGTTGGCCGATATCGTTCATTTATGTATGATCTTAGAGAGTTATCCATCACGTTACGGTTTGTGTCATGGAACTTTTCTGACACTGGTGTAGCTATGTCGTCTGCATAGGCTATCAGTTAGCGTGTTTTTCTTTCATTATTCCTTATGTTCTAGAGGTGCTTCTATATTTTTGAATTTAGTGAGTGGAGTGCAGTCTCCACTGGCTACCCTTCATATATGCGTGCTTTAATTTTGATATTTTAGCCCATAGAAGCTTGTCACTAATATGTGCGGATACATTTTTTGTCAAATGGCTTCAGAAAGTATGATTTTAGACTTAATCCTCTATGCTCTTTCGAGCAAAGGGAGTCCTCCTTTGCAAGCTTTCGGTATGAATACGACCCTCGCCATTCCTCAATGATTAGTACATAATTAAGCCTTAAATATCTTTCGTACATCGTAATCAGGTAAGGTACTACCAGCGCTGTTGACACATTCCGCATCAATACCGACCGTACAAGGGGATTTAAACGCTTCGAAACTCTTGATTCCTCAAAGTATTTTGTTCTCCATGCATGGGTGGGGACGTACTCTACCCTACCTCCTACAGGTTGGAGATTTATAGCTTTGGTACACCCTGAAAAATGGGTGTTGACCAGGTCTACCAGTAATTCCTTACTGCAACCAGTCAACGTTCCATATTTTATGCGTAACAGCCTAGGGGTAGTCGTGTGCTTGGATAGTATATTTTTTATAAAACTATGGTTTAATTTGTGTTTTTTTTTTGAAGCCAAAGGGAGCGGCAGTGCTGCTCTCAATCCACGGAAACCCGCAGAGGATATTGATTTTATCCTCACCGATGAGTTATCTGAAAATAAGAGTTAACAAATATACATATGCCACCTACAATGGCCTAAAATAGCTGACAGTAAGCTTGACTTAAAGTTGCGGCTCAAATTCATTTCATACCAATGAAAAGCAGTTATCATTATTGTCACAGCGAAGATATATTGTGGTGGCTGCTGCACGAGTCCTTGTCATTGGATTTGCCATTGTTGTTATTGCTGCGGCAAAAATGTTCTCATAAATGCTACATCAACAAAACATTAGTTGGCATTATGATGATGAAGCATGCATGCAAAAGCAAGTTCTTAGCCCGCAGCACGAAAGTGGCCATAAATACTATGTGAGTGCCCACAAGGAAGATACAAGCATGTCTATAATTATGACCAAGTATATATGTACGTTTAACTACATATATAAGCGTTTAAAAGGGCATAGCTACCCTGCATGAAAAAAGAAGACAGCTGTGAACATTTGCGATTACAGCAACAAAGTAGCTTGACAGCTTCATTGAAAAGCTGTTTTTGCGTCAATAACCGCTTCTGTTGACTCAAGTATTCTCGTCAGGGCTTGCGTAGATTTCTCTGCAGGGTACACGGAAGGCTTATTAAAAATGCTGTCCTTGCCTTCTTCAGCGGAAGCATGCAGCAAGTGACGAAAACGACAACAATTTGAGTTGCCTTGACCGTTATAAGACGAGCACGACTTGGCAGCTGGCATACGCTCTTTCCCCTTTAGCGGTGTGTGTAGTAGAATCATGCAGAAATGTCTTCCAATGCAATCGCACGCACACATGTGCAAACGAACGGTACACGCAAAGCCTTAAAGTGAGCATATGAAGCTGTTTGTTTGCGTTATTTAACGGTACAGAGCGATATACACGTTGTGCGTATTTTGTGGTAAATGAAGAGTTCTACACAAAATGATGCGAACAAACGAAAGTGGCTGGAGGAAAGCTAATGGACAACGATGGAAAACACACATCCATTCGAAGGTTAAATACACAATCTCAAGCCAAAATAGTCAAGTAACGAAAATGTTATGCAGAATGTGATTATGCCGGCAGGAACTAGTGTAATCAGAGGTCTTTACTGTGGTGTGGAGAAAACCGACTTTTGCAAATTTGCGCTAGTTGAGAGAAATGCTTGAACTTATTGCTCCATGTGAAACTTAAATTTATTGTTATTATTTTTCCTTATAAAAGGATATTTCCCATTACTTTTTGGTACAAAGAAATTTTTTAGAATCAATTAAATTTTTTGTTGCTGGCAATGCTTGATGCCACTAAACAAATGACACACTGTTGTGGTGGTGTATTGGAGTTTACAAACATTGTCAAAATTTCTTATGAAACTAAGATTTTCAGGACATTATTGTTAGGTCAGCACTAAAACAGGGTTCCCGCAGGGAAATTTTTCATTTCGTTGTCATTCCTTAAACGCGCACTCCCTTCAGCTCAGACAAACAACTTTACTCGTATATCCCTTCCTTCCATATGTAAACATATTTGTGCAAACTTCATAAGCAAAATATTGCATAAGATTATTGTTTAGCACTTTGTGCAAATATGCGTGTGTGTAAGTGACGATTGCTGCCCTTGCTTCTGCCTAAGGCGACTAGTTGTTGTCTGGTTGAAATGTTTTGCAGTTGAGTGACAGTTTACCCCTATTTGGGCGCTGCTCTCAAAAGTCAGCTGTCAGAATTCCCAACTCATTGACAAAATCATTTCTTCTTTATTAAGCGGACGCTTGGAAAGACAACACGAACTGTACAACTCCGTTGCTGACATATGAAAAAGGAAAAGGATATTTAAAAGGAAAGCATGCGCGCCAACTTAAACTCATATTCGGATAGACACATATACATACACACATACACTCGTGGCCACGCAAACCTTACCACTACACTTTCTTAAATTTTCTTTCGGACTTTTTCGTTCGTTCGGGATTTTCTTCAAAAGTTTTTTTTATGTGTTTAGTAAGCATAAGTAAACTAAACTATATTATTTTATTAAAATTATAGTTTCTCATTTATTACGTTTAATGAGTAAACCACAAAATAGCTTTCCTGTGGTTATACCAAAGCGGCTGATTTTATTGTTTTAAAGTGGTTCGTGTTTCAATTAAAAAAAATAGAATTAAATATAAACTTCAAATATAGTGTATATGAAATTAAATAAAAAAAATATAAAATATCATTCTTTTATTGCATGTCAGTCTCTTACATTTCGAGCTAATTTTGTAAAGCTCACCATCTTTCAATTGATTTATTTATACCTGAATGTGTTTTGTTTTTAATTCTTAATATTTTTGATCAATAACATGTCATTAACTTATTTCTAAATAAAAAATTTCTATACCGCAAAAAGTACCGCTATAAAATGTAGTCAAATATGCACAAAATGAAAATTTTGAGTGGTAAGGTTTGCGTGGCCACGAGTGTACAAAAATACATAAGTGTGTATGTAGTCAGCTGTTGTGTCAAAATAAACGCAATTATGCAAACCGCTTGGACTATTTCCACTCATAGATATGTGTATGTATGTATGTGTGCGTGTGTGGGTCTATTCAAATAATGCCAGTTAAACGCAAATAATAATAAAAGCCGACAATGAGGAAAAATGTCGGTCATTCAAGTGATGGTTGGCAACAGCAGTGACGGCGGCAGTGTTGGAACAATCATTACTCGTTTGTTATCAGGCCCACATTCCTTTCTTCTACCATGTACTACATGGCAGCTTACATAGTCGTGCTTACATGTTGTTGTACACATACTTGTATACATATGTGAACTTATCACTATTTCTAATAACAGCGTTTAGAAAATATACCAAATAAGCACATACATATGTACATATACAGCTAACTGTTAATTTACCCCATTAGCTATTAACGCAAATTTACACAGCTGCACTCAAGAATATGGTATCCTCAAGTGCTCTTCATAGTGTGTCTGCCTTCAGCTCTTCATTTTGAGTGCGAATTTGCTTTGCTATTTTATTGCTCGAAGCTATATGTAATTTTGCACCCTCATTATTTTAACCAGAAGTCTGATATTTTTGCTGGAGCATTTGTTGGCATTGTGTCCAGGAATGATTTTGGGTTAGGGTAGTCAATCTATTCATTCTTACAAATTTATTTAAAATATTAGCAGTTTTAGTAAGGTATCTGACAAGATTTGGAGCTATAAGATGCAAAAGCTGTTATTGATTAATTAATATCCATAATTTTTAAGTTTGTTCGCAAAGACTGCCAAAATTTAAAACCGCCTTCCTTAGGAGGCCCACCTAGTGTGAGATTTTGAGAAAATCGTTTTTTTTATATTTCGTTAGTTTATATCTTTAAAAATAACATACTATTCAAACTCAAATCGATATCTCAAATAGTTATGAGTTACAGCCATTTAATGGTAGCCGTAAAGGCATTGTTTTAGCACCGTTAGAGTACTCGTATAATCCCAAAAACTTATTTTTTTTTAAATGTTTTTTGTCTACTTAAAACATGTGTAAATACACCCTACAAATTTCAAAACAATCGATACAGGAGATTATTTTTTTAATTTCCAAAAAAAAAGAATTTTTTTAGGCTATCACATTGGGTGTTTCCCGTAAAAAGAATGCTCATTAGGTCTTATCTGAAGCTTAGTCACATGCGTGATTCAAAAGACGAACTTCTGTGTTATTGAAGAGAGGAGCCTTTATAAACGAAATATTCGAAAGCAGCTTAGATCTTTACCAGTTAAACTGTGCGTATGAGTAACATTTCTTTTATACAGAAGTGAATGAACAAAATATTACTCATACGCCCCGGGAGATTGTCTAACGGAATAGGTACGTTTAGGTGCTGGAAAAGTTTAATTTTGTATAAGTGAGATTATGTGGTGTGGACAGTCGTAGGATTATATTCGGGTAGCCAACCCATGAGGAGCCTGAGGTCACGGCTAAAAGACAGGAAGCTTCAATGGACTCCGACATATTCGGTTTAAAGGTTCGTTGAAGTCTAATTGCAGCGTATGTGCACCAGAGGTCCGGCTGCGAGCCGCCACCTAGAAATCACTCCCAATAAAAAGGAAACAGCAGCCTTAGATGAAAGACTCCACCTTTGATGACGGCCACAGCAAACGTAATAAGGACTATGATTTAAACAGCAAAAAGGAAAGAATAAACACGTATGCGTTGCTTACGCAAGTAAAGAAGAAGAAGATATGGGAAATGTGAAGCAAAATCCTTCATTATTAGCAATTATTAAATAAATAAAATAATTTCTATTATGTTGCATGAATATTATTTACAAGTTTCAGTGCTTGCACTAATAGTTGTTCTCATAAACTCTCGGTACAAAAACACGCTTATAGCCACGTCATCATTCACATGTATATACAAACGCACTACATATCAATTAGGGCACAAAACGCTTCTAACATTGGCTGCAATTAAGCACTCATGCTGGCGTTGTTGCTCATGCCGCAGGAAAACAAACCGAAATTTCGCAATTATGAGCGAACATACGAAATGTAAATTTATACTGGCAATGGTCAACATGCGCGCCAACACAGCACAACACAGCGCCGCGCGCCGCAGAGCAGAGCGTCAGCACTATGAAGATAATTAAAATTTGGCAGTTACAACTAAAAGCTCTACATAATTTGAGAAATGCTTATCTTTAGCAAAAAGGACAAGCACTGCTCAGAGCAAAGTAATTACCATACAGTTTATGCACTTTTGCATATGTATGCGTGGGCCGCACAGCACGCTGCTGTCAACCCAACTGGCAACAACTTCAAATTTATTCTTTCACAGCGCCTTAACTGCCTGGAGCTACTGAGCAAATATTAAACATTGTCAAATTAAATATAATAAATGAATGAAAGCAGGAAACAAGCAAGCGAGCGTCCTTTGCGGAGGTTTGTTCATCACACAGTTAATATAAAAGTTAGTGAGCTACTTGTAGACAATTAAAAGAAATTTAAAAATTGAAAAATATAAAAAAATAAAAAAATATTCCATCAAACAACCAGTTGATGACAGCTGTTGCAAGCAAAATAAACTAAAATTTAATAAGCATATCTATACACAAATTGAAGCGCTACGCCAAACATCAGCTTACTAAATAGTATTTCATGAGGTAATCAGCGCTCTTCTTATCTCAATTTTGCGCCACTGAATCCACTTCAAATGCACCGCCCTCCACAGCCCTTTGCGGTACGTGCAACAAAAGCGCGTCCTTGGCTCGGACCATTTGGCGATAAAACAAAGTGAGCGCAAATCTTTTGGGATTAACTGATTGATGGCAATTAATTTATTTGCTGCTTAATATGCCTTTGTTGCGCCAGTAGACGACGATGGACGGCAATTTGCTAAGACACATAAACGCGAACGCACACACGCAATGCCATTAGAAGAGCCTACAAGGAAGTGAACACTGTTTAGCGCAGAAAAAAACGAGGCGTGCAGCGCGTTCATTTATTTACACTTCAGCGGCACGGCGTTTGTGATAGTTTAGTGATTATCAAATTTAATAATTTATTATGTAAGAGCTGATAATAAAAACAAGAAAAACGTTTACTTTGGTTCCACCGAAGCGATAATACCCTTCACAAATGCATAATATTCCTTACAAGAACTTGATCGGTTCATTAAATCTTTGAAAGACAATTCATGTGGTTCCCCAAAATCGAGCTTCTTTTTGTAGTTAGCCTTTTTTAAATGATTCAAAACCGTTTGATAATGAATGTCAAGTTCCTTAGTTACGATGTCATGGCTGCTAATGTGACGGTCCTAGTCAATCTTTTCCATAATTTCATGGACTTTTTCGTTGATAGGTCGTCCAGAGCGAGGTGCATTTTTCACATCGAAAATTCCAGAACAAGAGCGAGCGAACTATTGTTGTGCTACACGAAGTGATACAGCATCGTCTCCGCAAACTTCACAAATTTCATTGATGGCTTGCGTGGCATTCTTCTTTTCACTCTATTTGATCAATTTATTTCTTTTAAATAAAATCATTAAATAAATAATGCGCTCTTTTGATGTTTGGACACATTTCAAACATATCCTCTGTATCTGACCACCATCGTCTTTTTTCTATTACCAAGCCTGAACGGATTATTTGCTGAAATAAATTTGGCTTAGATAAATAGATGTGAATTGCACCGTCACTTTAGGTCTACTGTGCTTTTTCCTGAGCCACAACGATCCATCTAGTTTCAACATATTAAAAAATTGCAATATACTGCTAGGTGCTAGTGCGACGATGTGATCCCCTTATGGAAAAATGGATCCAAGGGCCTTTATTGCTTCGCTGCCGCAGAACCGGCAATTTGCACTAGAAGCTTAATCCGTTTTATATAAATAATTCTTCAGCTTGCAGTGGCCAGTGGAGAATGCGACAAGTGGTGTGAGTTTCTCCCTAGGGAGGTTGATTACATATTTATACCTGCCGAGGTTGTAATCCACCATTAGCAACTTGGCATGGCGCATGCCGGGCTAAAACGAAGAGATAGTCGCTGAGACCGAGGCTTATTTTGAAACAAACGCAAATCAATCATATGTTGACTTCTAGAACAGAAGGTGTCTTAAAGTAATGCCAAGTTGAAAGATAGCCGACTTTCGACTCCTTAACTTCTGAGAGCTCTTCCACGTTTTTTTTCGGTCTTAGTGGTGAGTAAGAACACAAATAACTTTCACAAAATTTATTACTAAATATTTCTTAATTATATTGTAATTATACAACAATAAATTAACTCAATGAAAAAACAGTTCCCCTTTAATAAGTTTAGTTACTAATTTTGGAGGAATCAACAGCGAACTGAAAGCAAAACTACGTTACTCACGTTGCACTTACGCTTAAATACCGCTTCTCAGAAATTCGCTTACTTAAATTAAGAAAATTTGAAACTTCCGTAACAATTCCGCAAAACTTCGGCGATATATTCACCTAAAGATGCAATGACATGCTAAGCACAATAAACCATGAATGCGCGAGATAAGACGGCAGACAGTGGCAGCGAATCAGAGAAGCATGTGGCCGCGTGTGAGGCGGGAGAAAGTGAAAAATTTCAAAACTTCCGGACTCGATTTCAATTTAGAAAATTCGTTTTGACCAAAAGCAGCAGCAACAACAACGGCAACCAGCAGTGGCCGCGTCTCTAACCATGCAAAGTGCTGTGACGTAAAGCGAAAGTGACAGCTAGACGCCTAAAAGCAATGAGCGAATATCCGTAATATTTAATTTCGTAAATCTTTTCATCTTAGCAGCTCAACTTTAAGCGTTCCACGCGGAGCTTTAAACACCCCCAGCGGATGGCCACGACGCAGTGAAATTGCCAAGCCCGTTTTTGTGCTCTACGGTGTGCGTAAGTGGGTGTGTGTTGCTTAACCTTAGGAAATGCTTGCAATAATGTATATATACCACGTATATTACGTTAAATAAATATATGTATATATATATATGTCTCCATTTGTATGCGTCGTGTAATTGATCGACCGAGCTGCTTGGCGACTGTGAGACTGGGCGCCTGGCTTTTGTGTGTGCATGTGCGCTCTAGATCTAGCTGTAGCAAATCCCATTTACAATTTCATTTCGCTGCACTTAAGAACAGTCACAAAATTAAATTATTCAAAATGCCAAACAATTATTCAAAGGCAAACCAGCGCGCGGGGAGCAGCACAAAGCAGTGGTTGGCGGCAGTGACTGATCTCACGGCGGCGTAGACGAGAGTGATGCCTTGGCAACGACGGCAGCAGCAGCAGCTCCAATTTCGAAGAACTGACTCAACAACAACAACACCACGGAGCTCGCAACCAAGTAACCATGGCGAACAGGCATTCGAACGGTGAGCACAACCACACCCACGCCAGTGCTCCACCGTCTGAAGTGTTTGTGAAAAAGTAGCGAAAACAGCAACAACAACATGACAACAAACAACACGCCAGTCGCTTGTTGGACCATCAGTTGAACGAAACTAGGCCACGCCGCGCACAAGCAAACAAACGAACTAACGGGAAAATGGGAAAATGCTTTGGGATAAAAATGTGCCGCAGTACGGTCCAGCGTGGCTGAGCGCAGGCCACTGCTCTGGTGTATACTAAAATATTTAAGCGTAATTATAAATTTCGGCAACAACAACAATGGAGCAAGCATAAAAGTATTGAGTGAACTTACAAGCGATGACGGCAAAAACAAACTACGCGCCGAGGCGTCAGCGAACGCTCACACTGTGGCAGCCGCAAAAGTTACTAAGCCGAGCATAATGAAAAGAAAAATGATAAGTAAGCAAATGCGCAGCGCAAATGTAAAGCGAAGGCAGGATAAGCTGTCAAATTTAATAATGCCGTTGTTGATAGAGGAACGGCTTTAAGGAAGGCCTGCCAACTAATCGGCCCTTGGCGTTGCACGGTGGGACAAAAACGGCAGTAAGGAATTATTATGACTTTTTTCACTTTAGATGCATGACTACGCTAATATTCTTTATTTCCGCTATATGTGCATATAACTTTTGTATAGAAATATTGCTCGAATTTTCTTAACAAAATTTTTTAAATTTATCAAACTTTAAATTTAGGCGCTTTCTGGATCATTGAGCGCAAATGGCAGGCGATGACTTCGGCAGAACGAATCCAGTACACGCATTGAAGAATTGAATAAGTTTTCCAGCTTTCACAGCAGCAATAATTTTCGTGCGTATCAGCATGAAAGCTCAAAGAAATTTTGCTCTTAAAAAGACTGTTACCGAATCCATACGGCTAGGCTCAGCGTGAAAGTTAACTGGTGTATATAAAGACATTATTTTTTCCTGATTATGAGCACCAAATGAGCCGACCAAAGTGATGTCCTTAGAAAGCGCATAAGCCTTGGCATAAACAATAAAAATCAATTGTGTGCTGGGAGCTGGCTGTGCACGAAATGTGGAGTCAAACACTCTCACATCATTGGATGGATTTAAAAGCAAATATTTGGCTGAATGATTTTTCGTTAAAATTTGCTGCATTGCTCAAAGTAGATGCCAGCATCTAACTTTATACGAAGATCTAAGAGTTTGACTTTTCACTTTTTCTTTGCTTCACTCCCTGCTGATTTCTGCCGGTGAAATGTCACTATGAGTCAACATTTGAAGGCCACACACACACACACATATAAATACCAGATTGCTTTTAGCTTAGCATACTCTTCATCGAACAATAGCAATGTCGTAGCTGTAATCCATCGCATGGCCATACTTTAATCCAAACAGTTGCACAAAGGCCACAGCGTTCCATATACTTACGTGAGCAAGTGCACGAAGGAGCGCAATAACAAAGGATGGCAGGCACCGATGGCAATAATCCTGCTGCTCATATAGAGCGAACACATTCGATTGTGCTTTTTGCGTGAATTGAGTTCAAGTGTCGAATGCATCGAATGCACAACGTCCAAGGTGGTGCTTGGAATGCAGAAATAATGAACTGCATCGACAACATATTGCATGCTCAGCTCTATGCAGCTGCTGAGTGTGTAAATATGCGTTAAAAGCCTGGCGAGAAAGCTGACATACTCAACTAATAATTCTGAGAAAGAAATGAGAACCTATGTGGAATGGAATTATGTGAGCGAGCAGGAAAATATCGAAGCCAAAACGGCACTGGTATGTTTGAATGGCGTGAAAAGGAATTAGATGCTTTTTAGAAGCCTACGACTACCACTCTTCTAGATTGAGAGTTCACTTGAAGCTAGTAAATAATTTATGTTTCCTGATGAACTTTGTTTAGCGCTTTACTTTATATGAATATACGGTTCAATACTGCCAGAGTCCTAAATCGCTTTATGATCTCGCAACTTAATGACATATTATCATCCTTATGTTTACCTGATTCTAGTAAAACTCTATTTCCATATAGTCTTATTCTAAGTTATGGCGTAAAGCTTTTACAAAAGCTTTAGAAGATTTTAAACTCATTTCAAAAGATGCTGAAGCACACGCTTCAAGCTTACTGTTGACCTTTTCAAGCTTTCCTTCTTCTCAAAGCGTTTTTTCTCTCCAGCTCCCTCAACACCTTCACCGAAATGAAAGCGAATTCAAACAAATTAGCAAACTTGACAGGTACTCTTTCCTCGAGGGTCCACATCGCCGGCAGAGGCTTCACTGCTCGCACGCACAACTCGATTGGCACGGAAAGAAATCAAGTTTAAAATCATAAAAGAATGATGTCACAGACAAAGTGGCGCAAGGGTATTTTTGTATGCATTAGCTCATTTCAGGCCAAATAAGCTTTTTGCGAAATGATTGCCTTTGCTTTGTTAGTATGCGTCGATTGACTCCTCACAAATGATATTGCGATTACAATAAAATCACAAATCGACATCCAACAACAACAGTTTCCTCAACCGCATTTAATACATGCAATGAGTGGAGGCACTCGTGTGTGTGTATATAAGCGCACTCACCTTATTGTACATGCTGATGCTGCAACAACAACGTCTCTCTCATCAACGGCTGCTGCCATTTGTACAGCTTGCGTAATACTCTGGTACCGCCGCTGGTGCACGTACTGCCATAAGCGTACCACTGCTCGCTTGCCCCACCCATGAACCTCCGTTTAAATACAGCGCGTGCCCGGTTTGCAGCTCGCAGGCTGGATCAGTGCCGGATTACAACCATGTACGGTAAATATTCTAGAGAAGAAACCACTTGCACAAAATAATCATTCACTCGTTACTGTTTGTATATTTGACTTGAGCTTATGGCGTAAAATCAACGCGCGTGCGAAGCAATATCACCCCCTGCACACCCCACCGCCCAGCACAGCGTCCACTCGCCTCTTTGTGGCGCCGTGCTAAGTTATCGCTGCTGCTCCATTGGCCCCAATTTGATGTTGGCGTTGCTCGGCGTTGTTTACTCCTTTCATCAGTGTCAGCGCTGCGAGCAAATCGATGGTCATCACACTGCTGCTGCGGCCGGCGGTCCATAAACGGGCTGCCCAGCGTGCTAGTATTATTGACCGCCTGCGGGGTAAACAAAAATTGATTGTTTGCCATATTTCGTGATTTTTATTTTGCTCGCTCGAGCTTAAGTTTGTATTGTACGAGACGTGATGCTCGCGCTGGCGAGGGTTGAAAGCTCTTATGCTCGCACATTTTCTATGAACTCGATGCTCTTTGAAGGCATCCAGCCAGCGACCTCTGCTAGAGTGGTCTCTGTTTGTGTATGTGTGTGTGTGTGCTTAAAAAGCAGCTTTAAGACTTCGCCATGTGCAAAGTGCGGCAGATGGTGGCCCAATTGTGAAATATATATCCTTTTATAGTGTTCTGGTGCAGCAGCAGATTTTATTTATTGCTTGGAAATGTATGCCGCAGATTTAGACGAACATTTTAACATTTCGCAATACATCCCTGGGTATAATATAAAAATAACGTTAAGAAATATCTGTTAAAACTCTTTTTGCAAGAAATGGCTACTCATGTGATATACGCCTGAATGGCAAAAGGATCTCAGTATGTTGATTGCTGAAACATCAATATTGAAATAAAATTTTAATTATGACTGTGCTGATATTTCTACTTCTCGATTTTTTTCTTGTCAGAATATCCCAAAGTACCTAATATTTCACTCAAATAAAATGTTTAAATATAGACGAGATTAGATGAGGGTTGAGTAAAAGAATCCAAAATTTGTTCTTTCGGGCCACTTGTTTGCCATTTATGGTTAAGCTCTACAAGAAATATGTCAACTGAAAAAGCCTTCATAGTAAAAGACATTTTTTGACGAAATTCGCTTTTTTATTAAACATGGTTCCTTTTAAGGGTGATACAATGACTGTTGCGGCTCTCTAACTTTTCGATACCATTTTTGTAGCACAATTTGTCTTTTGCTTCAAAATAGACTTCAGTCTTGTTGATCACCTCTTCATTTGACGAAAATTTCTTCACAGCGAATATTCTTTTGAGATCTGTGTCTCCAGAAAATAGTCGCTTGATGCCAGAACTGGAAAAAACGGTGTATCGGAAGCATTTTGAAGCCCAATTTACGGATTTTTTTCTCCTTCCTTTTTCTTCAAGTGCGACCATTTTTCAGCGATTACGTCCTTCAAATCGTATAATACGAGTAACGGTAAGTAATAGTCGCTACTGTTTGTCCTTCCTTTCTCAAGGTAGTCAACATAAACTATTCCATGCGAAAAATAACCTGGCCACCCGACTGTTTCGTTTTTCCACTGGCAAACGTGTGAGGTTTACTCGAATGATTGTCCAGTGGACTTCAGAGTGAAATAAAAGAGCCTTGTTTCATTCATTGCTGAATATGGATGCAAAAACTTGGGTTTATTACGCTTGAGCATTTCCAAACAGTGCTCCGAATAATCAAACCTTTCTCATACCCACATATTCGTGAATGATAGATGGTTTGTCCGGAAAATAATATAATAGGACTGAGTCGATTTAAAAAATGTATTGAACCAACCTTTACAATTTTTTTAAAACTTTCAAATTAGGCTCCTTCTGCGCCGATGCAGCGCTGCCAGCGCGATTTCTAAGCATTGAAGGCGTCACTGAAGGCATGCTCCGAAATAGACTTGAGAGCCGAAGTACGCGATGCTTGGATCCCCTCTGTCGTCTCAAAATGTTTGCTTTTCATCGGCTTTTTCTGGCAAGGAAAGAAACAAAGAGGGGTGGGGCAAATATTTGCTGTAGGGTGGCTGCGGAGGATTTGGGATGCCGGCCTTGGCTGCGATGTCTTTTCGGACCCGATTAACTCTTCGTTTGAGTCTCTTGAGGACTTCCACGTAAAATTTGCCGTCGACGGTTTGTCCAGAGAAACAAATTCATGGTGGACGATGCCTTTGATTTCAAAAAAAGCAATGAGCATCACTTTCACATTGAATTTGCGCCTTCCTACGACCGCCTTCATTAGCGACCGGTTCTCCAAAAAGGCCTGGTGCCATCGAAATACACCACTTCTTGCTAAAGCAATATCTGGGTAAGACTGCCTGATCATTTCAAACGTCTTTGTCGCAGATTTAACGAGTTTCACATAGAATTTAACCGCATATTTCTGCTCTAACGAACACTACATTTTCGTCTTGCACCACTCACAGAAACACGGAGATAACGTTCGTTCATTTTATTTATTTTCCTTCATCAATTAAATCTTCCAAATTTTGTTAGCAAATCAGATATCGGTCACCATCACTTATACAAATATTTCTTACTTTTTGTACATCCAGAAAATCGTCTCATTGTTTTGGGATAATTTTACAGGCTACTTCAAATTGCTCCTAAATTCACACCTGAGCGTGCAGTCGAAATTTATTGCTGCCACTTTTATTGTGTTTTTTCCCGCCGCAGTTGAATGCTACTCGAGTAGAACACAAAACCAAAATTTACTGAACGTTTTTGTGTCCGCACAGAATTGATTTTCATTCCGCTTTGCAGCGCCGCAAACAACCATTGTTTATATTGGAAATTGAACTGGTCGCGACGATGAATAACGACCTGCGCGCCACAACTGTTACCAGAGCCAGCGGCAGCGCGCGTTTGTCTTCCAGCTGACCACCCGCCGACGTCTTCTATTCTGCGCGCCTTCTGCGCTGCGATTCAGATACAGTTTGTCCGTTTGCCAATGCAATTCATCATCGCCAGCGCATATAAATCTCAATATTTACCGCAGATAAACAAATAAAACTTGCAGCAGAAGACGTAGGAATTGCCACCGAGCCAGGAGTGAGTGCGCGAAGAAAACGCTGGCGCGGCAAACTACACTACTCACTGCGGCCACCGTCATTGTTGCCGCTAACAGCCACTTGAATGCCATTTCCGTGCTGGCGCGGCAACCGGGGCGCGTTGGAAAAGTGATTTCCGTCTGCGGCAAAAGCTTGCGTCAAACCACTCCAAACATTATTACCGCTACACACGTGCACTGTGCGCGCACACGAAGCCCCTACGACTAGCGTATTGAATTGCAAATGGCGATTGATGGCGGAAGTGGTGGCATTTGTGTGCGCCAGCGTGACTGTTTGTTTTGTGGCAGGAAATTTACGTGGCTGTTGCAAGTAGGCACATACTTTTATAAACGCACACACACACACACTCACACAAACATTTAGTTGCGTCAGCAATGCAATGCAGCCGTCGTTTGGCAGCGAGGCCAATAACCAACAAGTAGCGATGATTTACCTGCATTCGCCACAGTTGTTGTTGTTATATTGTTGAAATGGCAGCAGTCAAATGTCAATAAATGGTAAGAAGGTGCTGAGAAAGGTGGAAGATATGAATAGAGCCACAATGTGGCGCTAAGAGGAATTCTAAGACGGCAAATGGTTTCGTCAGTGCCAACTTCCGGTTTATGGCGCAGCAGCTCAGGAGCATAATTCACACAAATATACCGTTAGTTCATGTGGGCGCCGTTCCATCGCACTTAGCTGGTCACTAATAAATTCAATTTGAAAATTGTAGATTCTGCCAAATTGTATTTGTGGAAGCGATTATGACCCTTAAGTGGGGCTGACGTTGAGGAAATGAGAAGAATAGCTTTGAGGCATAATATCTCGTTGAGGAATAGCATTTATGGATGAAAAATGTTGTAAAGCGTGCGATTTTCGCTTAAAGCTCTTGGGCTATCAGTCTTGCAATGGAATGCTGGTCTAAATTTGGCACACACTGTATGGAGTCATAAATTGCTGGAATTTACTCCAGAAAAGCACAGAAAGTGGCTGGGTTAATGCTTTTTAAACTATTACAAATTTCAGACAAAGAGGTTGAGGGCTTTCGAGGTAGTTCCGTATTAAACAAACACTCGGAAGCTTGCACGTTTCTCATTCTCACGGGACAGGAAGTCATCAAGCATTATTGTATCCTGTATGTTTAAAGAGTTCGATTCAACCAGACAGCGCACGAATTATTTAAATCTTAAGTAGAATAAGTTGAAATCCACAAAGTCTGTTTGTGAGGTACCGCCACCTCAACCACGCGCTCAAGCAAAAAGTAATCCAGAGTTGCCAACGCCGAACTGCATGTCACTTCACTTGTCATGTGAAGCAGCATTTCCCCTGAGAAGTCAGCGTACTTGCGCCCTGTTGCTTCTTGTCGCTGCTGTTGATGCCGTTGATGCCTCGGGGCGCGCCTACTTGACAAGCGCTTACGGCGCTGAGGCGACGCACCGCTCCATTGCGATCCCAAGCGATAACCGCTGTCAGGCACATTCTTTTCCATCTTGAGAAATTAAATTTTCCTTCCACCTTTATCACGCGAATTGCCGAGTTTCTTATATTTCAATTCTCGGCAGCGGCGCACGTTGATGGTGTGTCAGTGATAAGCGAAATACCCTTTTGCGGCAATTGTCGTCGCTGCTGCTGCCGCTCCAACTAGCGCCTTTTGTTGTGGCTGTTGTTGACTTGTTGTTGTTCGCCGGTGTCCGCTTTCATCATTCAAAGCGATTATAAGCTCTTTCTGCGCAATTGTTGTTGCTGCTTTTTTATGATGTTCCTCAAGTGTTGTTGTTGTTTGTACGTCGTGTGCCATAACAAAGTTTAAGCAGAAAATATTTCAATATGCGAACGTCAGATTGAGCATCTTCAACGGCTTCACTAAATTCGCCTTCATAAACCATTTTGCCAAAGCGTGAATTACAGCAGAACGAAAGCGACACAAAACAAGATAATAGCAACAGCAACAACAAGAGCATAAATGCGCATTATCCCTCACAAGTGGCCAGCAAAAAGGAGCCAGCGAAGACAAGGTGAAGGAGCAATGAAAATGTGAAAATATTTAAAATATTATCCCTTTAATGTAATAATACCAATTTCGTTGATTTTCGTTATTTTTTCATGAAATTGTGCTTTTAGCTGCCGCTTTTCATATTTTCGCTTATTTGTGCGTTTTGTTTTGTTTACATTTTTCTTTGCTTGTACTGCAATTTGCTGTTAGTTTCTTCTTAGTTAAGTTTTTTTCATGTCCTTGTTCTTTTTCTTTTTGCTTTTTGTTTTTTCCGCCATTAATTTGAATTTGACTTGGGTCCTTTTCGTTGTGTTGGCGCTGCGGTGTGGTCCTGCGCCGCTTGCGCACTGCTCCTTTTGACAGTTTCCTCCCCAACGCTTGATGTGCAATCAAATTTTCGCCGCTCCAGGGCGAACAATAAAAACACTTAAGAAAGCAGCAACAGCAACAGCAACACCAACAACAACAATAGCGAGGCAAATGGTAAAAATCTAAAACAAGAAACTGAAGCGCGCAAATAAACAACAAGATGGCATGGCAATTGAGAGATTCTTGGCATTTACCCGAAGCGCCATTTCGCTGCCGCGCCGCTCCGCTTCGAAAATGTAATAATGACAAAAGCAATAAAATTATTTTACACTCCTTGGTGTAGGTCCTTGCCGCTGCTCGCAATCAATTCGCTTTGTTTCTTTGTTTTGGAGCGTAAAAATTTTAAGTGAAAAAGTGATTGTTATTCTTCAATTTTTAGGTCATTAATTAAAAAAAGTTAAATACTTACTTGCTGCTTTCCTCGATTTCTGTGAAAATATTTGCGAGCACAATTAAGTATATTGCTTCAATATACTAAGTAGAAGCAGCTGTTGCATTAATGGTTTAATTAACAAACCTGAAGGCCGGTAGTGCTTATATGAAGGCCCCCCAGTGCCAAAATAACTAAGTTCAAGTTGTCAATAGATTCCAAAATCTTGAGCTTTTTTATTTCGTCCACCGTATACCAAGCGATTGCCAAACGCTAGGTGACTTCAAATATTCCTGGGTTTATATTGTGGGTAAACGCTCTTCCATGATTGATTTTCTTTGGTGATCAGATATCTTGCTGCAAATCTTAAGTCGCTTCGCAACACAAAACATCAACCAAAATATGTTGCCACGTACTACAGGAGATGTCTAGAGACCCTGCAGTCTCCCAAAATAATTGTCTAGCCCAAATAACGACACCCAAACGAGGAAAGAACCGTAAAAGAGTACCAGTCCAAAATTTTCTTTAAAAAAAATATAACAAACTATTCATAATATGGAAAAGATTTAAAACTCATTTGTTGAGCTGTTTTCACCTCATCTTCTTCCATACAGCTACTGCAGATTTCGTCCGGTAGTATTCTCAGCCTTTCTGCATGGACGCCAACAGGGCAAAGCCCCAAAACCAGGGAGAGGCTAGTCTTACTGAGGCCAAAAGGTTTTTACGACAGCGCATGTACCGATATTGTTGTTGATCAAGTTTCCGCGAAGCTCAGCTATTTGGTAGTATCAGTTCCTACCGATAGTGGTCTTAGGGTGCCTTTCCTTGCTAGCTCAGCAGTTTTATAGTTTCCTGCGATTCCGCTATGGCTTAGCACTCTTACTAGTCTTATCACAAAAACACTTGAAGACACTTTTAATGAGTTCAAAGCTAGTATCGTCGCTCTGCTATCTGAGTGGATGGCAATTTCTCTGAAGGAGGCCGCATTTCGCAGCAGTAAATTTACTGCTACCTTAATGGCTACAACCTCGGCCTGGAAGGCCCTGCAATAGTCGGGAAGGTAAAACTGGAGTTGATTGAGAGCTCCTGACAGTGGACCCCTCTGCCAATCTTCCCCCCAAGCTTGGCTCACTCACCCTCTCCTTCAGTGGCTTCTTCCTACCCACACCTTCCTCGCGGGTATGTAGGTAGAGAAGGAGCCGCCAGAGTTTGGTTTAATGACTCCGTAATCCAAGTGGAGCGGTATTGTGTCAAAGTGAGTGAGAATTTCCGAGTGTTCAGACACGTGTTCTTTCAGGAACCCAGACTCTCTGAATCTTAAGAGGCCATATTATAAATCATTGTATATGAAATATCTTCAGCTTAATTAATCTTTTTAAATTTTTTTGTTTTAGCTACTCATTCGGCAAGAATCATGCCAGCAGTTTTTTTTTTGGCACCTCCGAAGACAGCCCATAACTCCGTTATTTTTCAACATTTTTGTTAAAAAAAAAACTTAAAATATAGCTGAAAATATACCTTATTACGTTCAAATAAGTTTGAAATATTTAATCGCCTACTTTCTCTTAAAAAAATTCACGAAAATCACCTAATTTTTCATACGTCACACATGTATAGCTCCTTAAGGCAACTTTCGAAGCTGTAGACCTTCCGGCGGTGTTTACGGGCAATATGTGTAGGATGACGTTAAGTGTCATGGTTGGAGTGAATCTTATATACTAAGATCCACGCTCTCGAGTTTCTTTGCAAGTGTGGTCTGTTCTAGAGCCCTCCACAACATAATGCCTCCATAGAACATTATGGGCTTATGGTGTTGTAGAGTCGGAGAACCCTCCTTTTGCTAATGTCTCCTCTACAGAAGTACAAGGAAATCGATGGCTCTTTTGTACTCTATTTGATATTATTCTACTATGAAAGCTTCCTACTCAGAATGAGCCGTAGATATTTCAGTATATCTGCCGGTTGCAGGCGGATGCCTCCCAAACACGGTAGTGATGCCACTGGGATCTTATATCTCCAAATGAATAGAATAGAAATGAATCTCGGTTTTAAAGTCCGTATAATTCTTACAATTTTTAGTATAAAAATCAAGCACCATTGAATATATTCGGATGAAACTTTTCATAACTGTTTAGGTTGTAATCAAATTAACAATTATTTGGACACTTTTTTACGTCCGATATCGACTGATACGAGTTTTTATTCAAAAACTATTCGCAGTTCATGAATGTCCTTGGATATATATTTCAATATTTGTTAGCAGAATAAAACTGTTATAATAGCAATTCGTTTCGGCAGCAGCAGTTTAATTCTTATTTGTATAAAATCAGAATTTTACTTTTGTCAGAAGTCATTCTGAACCAATAAGTTATGTAATATTGCCTGTGCGCTTTTTGTGTATAATTTTTAAAAGGCAATAAGCCGAGCTTTAAAATCAAGTAGACCACTTATAAAATTTAATATCTCCCACTAACTGCCAATTTTATTAAAAAGTTGTGAATGCAACGGCGCACACAAACACTTCAACAAACGTTTATATCATTTAAGCCAGTATTTCTAATAACAGGTTAAATAACTGACAATAAATGTTCTGATTTAGAGCCATGTATATATTTACATACAACTATAGCTATAGCGATACTTGTATATACACAAAATCACAAAAATCAGAAACTCAAACATCAACGCCAAGAATTATGCAAAAGCTTTGTATTCTGAAGCGAGTATTGCTGTTGGTTCTGTTAACAACAACTTGCGTATGCAAAATTATTATTGAACACAATTTACTCTTCTAAGGCAGTTTTTAAGCTTTGGCCACACAAACGCACGTACAGAAGAGAGCACATTGACACAAACAGCCTTAAGTAGCGAATCGAGTAATTGCCTCCATCGCCCGAATTACTGCAGATATCTTTCAGAATGATTATTGCAATGAATTCTCTTGCAAATAGCTAACTGGTGATATCGATGCCGATGTTTGTGAGAAACCACTTAAACGCAAAAGCAATGCAGGCAAACAATGGCAAACACAAAATACAAGCACACTTTCAGGCGCTCAAGCGCATGCAACAGGAACTGTTGGCTAAGGCCAGAGATGCGATAAAAGTACGAAACAAAGGCGTATTGTTTCTGGCTGCTATACACATACACACAAATACAAACACACACATGCCGATTACGTTTGTTTGCCAGCCATTGATTATTAGCAGCAACTATGGCGATGATGCAGACAATGTCCGCATGATATGCTTCCAAACGATCATCATAATAGCACGACTACACACAATTTTCGGCAGTCGGCAGTCGGCTGCCAGCGTTAGCAATTGCCATTGTGTTGCCCTTAAAATCAAATTTTGTGAAAATTTCGTTTACTTTTGGCATTTCGAAGCAAGCGAGCAAAATAAATCGCCTTTTCTAAGCAACATGCATGTATGTATGTGTGTATGTGCGCATGTGTTGGCCAACACTTCAGAAAATATCATTACATAAGCAAGCAGAAATCGGTTTAGTTGCAGGTGCAGACGAATGAATTTATGCATTCTTTCTTTATCACCACATACACACACACTTAAATGCATACATACACTCATATTGATGAAAGCAAGCGAAAAATGCTGACCACAGTATTCTGCTGAGATTGTCATTAAATTTAACTTATAAACCTATTTAAGCATTCTTCTAATGAAGCTAATAAAATATGTTCTTGATTTCGGCAGAGTCAGCATGTGTTGTAAGTGATGCGAAATAAATCACCCAGACTGATTGGGATTTTAATTTGAATTTTCTTGGAAAAATAAATATATTTGCATATTTTAAAGATTAAAAATTGTTTATGTAATGGAGATTATTGAAGCTTTAATTGAATTTACGTGCTGTTAGGATATAACGCAAGCCATATGAATTATATTACCAAGGAGTTAGATTGGAGTGCTACTCTCATTGGCTCAAGTGGCGCTGAATGCGCTGTTTTGAAGCACTATTGTGGGACTTCGTAATCTTGCTATACCATCTCTTCGGAGTGCTCAAACCATTTGGGGGTCTCAATGGATATATTCATGCCCATTATGTCTTTGTGAATAGCCATTCAAAGTTTGGCTCTTGAGGGGTTCCAAGTAGTTTGTATCGGGTTTGTGTTCGAGCTGGGAATTCACAGAGAAGATGGAAGACAGTTTCCGTACTCCCTTCCAGCCTGCAGCTGCGGAAATTGTTGTTATAAGGCGGACCCACATATAGCACATGCTCTCCTAAAGGCCACTACCGCGTTCAGGTGGCTGTAAGTCTGTTTGTACTATTTCTGGACAGATTTAATAAGTCCCTGATTCTATTTTAGTGATACTTGAGCCATATCTTCTTTGTTATTTTACAGTTTGTTAGTGATTTTCATGTGCTCTGAGCAATTTTTTCAAAATATATATAAAGCTCTATTAAGATCATTCCCAGCGATCAGAGCATTAACTCCACTTGGAATTCGTCCATAGACGCTCCTAGCTTTGCCAAGTCGTTTGTCTTTCAGTTGCCGTAAAAATGTTCCCATGACCAACTCAAATTATGCACAAGTCAGTTTTACTTGCCACTGAGCTTAAAGCCTGTCTCTAATTATGTACTACACTGGAATCAGTCCTTGTCGCCGGCGATGCCAGAAATACCGCCAGCCTATCCGTTTATATGTTTGTTTTTCGTATCCTATTGAATATCTACGGATTCAATATAACTCGCCAGCCTTTCTCTATATCTATTACTTCCGCTTGGCAGATGTTGGCTTAGTTTTTCACTTCTCCATTCACGTCTAGAGAATATAGTCTGATTTACTTAAGTACAGCAGTTTCAAGATGGCGATATGTTCTTATTTTATCCGGTTCCAACTTTCTAATTCCTATTTTGATGGCATGACTTGCTGCTACTTTCCGAGTCAACTCACGTATGGGCAGTTAATGCCGGAGCCTATTAAGCAGCCTAAATAGTCTCGGCATCTCGACACATGCTGCTCTCTATACTCCACTTTGTTTCCTGATATCAAATTGTTTCTTTAATGAGTTTGTGGTGGCCCACTAGTACTAGCACCAGTATTACCAATTATTTTGTTTGTTTATGGAAGCATCAGTTCCGCTTTAAAAGAGTTTACACCCAATTCGTTGTACACGACCATAGCTGTAACCTTTATGGGACACTTTCCATAGTCTCATTGATTGTGGAAGGAAACATCCCCGAAACCATGAACACTATGTCATCAGGGAGTTAGAAGTGGAAATATTTTTATTTGTTTACTGAAACTTAATTTTAAGGATATAGGTTCTGAGCAAGCGGAACAAACCTGGATTTTGATCAAAGGCTATATACTGGCTAGTATTTTAAAAAATCTTTTGCGAACATTTTTTGTCATTACAATAGCAAAAGTTTAGTTGTAAATTCGATAGATAGGATTCCGACATTTATACTTTGATTCTACAAACTTGTATTTCTCTTTAAACATTTTTCGAAATTTAAAAAAAATTCGCATAATTTCAAATTTTGCCACACAAAACAGCAACCATATCAGCTTTCAAAATGATCAGCAACACCCTTTCCAATTCGCCAAATTATAACTCTTCCTCACCAATCACCTCAGCAAATATTTCTTTTAAGTCGTTGCTCACTTCACGCCGCTTTTGATATTCAACCTTTTGCCTTATGAAGCGAAAGATTTCCACCTTCGCATACACAATTTCCATATTGAATGAGCAGACGAAAAATATTGTGTTTCCTTATTGCGACATAAGACTTAAAAGGGATTATAAATCCCTTTCGCCAGTTGCCCAGTTGCTGTTACGCCCAGCTGTCCATAACCCTTTGCATAAGCATTTCCCATTACCCTTGTTACCCAACAACGTCGCGGCCAGCTCCTTAGTGAAATCACGCCACACACAGACGCACATGCACAGAAAAACGAACGCATTCTTTTCTTTTTGTGCACGCGGCCATTTAAGCAATTTCTCTTCGCTTTCAGCTAACGGCAGCGCGACCACATAAAAATGCGCACAAAGTGTAAAATTAAAATACAAGAAAAACGCAAGAAAGTCCAGCAAGAAGTGAAGACTACACTGTGAAGCAAAGCAAGCAGCGCACCACACGCACACACATACAAACACATTTATGAGGAAAATTTTAGTGTACAAATTGGAAAATAACAACATTGTAACTCGGGTGGCGTGAACCGTTATGTGGGCATTATGCTACTGCCATCCCGCAACCAATTTCCACCAGCGCTACTCACTACTGACTCGTTCCTGGAAACACTCACTTTGCCGCAACCACATTTGCAGCGCGTTTTTTGCTTGCGTTCGCCTGCCTTGCTCCGGCTTCCTTTGCGCCCAGTTCACTAACCGCACATTTCATTTGAGTTTCCGCATGGCGCGTTTCTCTGTGGCAGCAACAGCCAGAAAAAGAGTGCAAAAACTAACACAACAACAAAAAGGCTTCCATAATAATAGCGGCAGCGAACGAAAAACGCTGGCAGAAACATTCAGCCGTGGCCGCAACTAAATTTATTTTCGAAGCGACACACACACTCGCACACAGGCATATCAATAAACGTGTAAGCGTGCATCGAAAGTGGCAGTTTTATTTGTTTTTGTAGTGCTCAGCGCGGCACAGCTAAGTGCAACATACGCGTTACTTATACGCCCGAGTGGCCACCAGGTCGGCACGACACGGCGCAGGGCTGCTCTGTGGAGTTTGGCAAGCGGAACTTCGGCACCGTTACTGCTGGTTTGTAGCAGTTTATTTACTATTCAGCGAAAGCACGGCGCTTCGCTGCTGAGACAGCCATTTGTGGCCACAACAACTGTTTCTACGGAGTTGTTTTGCTTTCAGCCGTGACTTTTTCTCTGCGTTTCTTATGTCCTTCTCTTTATCTTAGGCATATGCAACCGTTAACTGTTGCACCTTTAATTCTAACGGCAACCAAATCACTTATAGCGAAAATTTTTAGAAATAAAAATATAAATATGCGATTAACGCTGTTTACCAGCCACCAGCCACCAGCCCAAGCACATACTTCACATACTTTTATTGCATACTTTTGCGCGCAAATTAAAAGTAATTGCGCCAGACCCTTCAATGCGCATAGCGCTCAATGAAATGGCAATTATGTAAGTCTTTCATGGCAAACGCGCGCTTGTCTTAGCAAAGTGTGCCAATTTCATAAAAACTCAGCGCGTAAACAAGTTGCCACAAATAAGGCAAATGCCATTAAGAAGTCAGCGCGCCATGCAGCAAAAGCACAAACTCACTTCAGCATACACACACACACACACAAAAAACCGCTTGAGGAGTGAGTTGGCAAGCGAGTCTTCAAACTGTTTCGTCATGATTGTTTTATTATTGCTCATAATTTGTTTCTATAAATAATTAATGACTCGCCGTTAGTGTGCAGCGCATGCGCCCTGCGTACGCTCTGCCGCGCTGCGTCCGTGTGCGTGTGTTTAACTGAACTTTTCGCAATATTTTGCCTGTTCGGCACAAGTCAGCGCTTTGCTTGCACACTTCACTTTATTTCGCTCGACAAACTCTTTGGCCATTTCCCTTATGCTTAAGCTTTTGTTATTGTTATTGCAGTTTGCGCAGAGTTTCGCATTTTTCATTCGATTTCGCAGCTTAAATGCGCAATTCATTAACATATCTTTAATATGCGCTCATTTTACGCGCTTAATGGCGCATTCACACCCCATAAACAGCGCTTTAACAAAATTTAAATTTTGTTTTTGCAAATAATTTTGTTGGTGGAACAAAAACGCTTCGACACTGACTTCGCATGCGAATGAGTTTAATTTAGAAAGAATTCAAAGCATGGATAGCAATCTATTTTTAAATATAATAAATTTTTAAAACTTGCGCCCAAAGTGTTTATGGAATTTTAGCTACAAATTCGATTCCAAAATTCTTTTTTTCGCTGCGCGCGCAAATGAAAGCAACAAAAGTCGCATTCTGCTGAAAAACTATAAAGGAAAACTTCAGTTATTTCATTTTATTTTGTATCTTTTTGTTGACACACAAATTTCACTGTTATTTCACAGGCAAATAACGCTAAAAGTACACTAAAACTCTTACGATAATGTGATTTGCAGACTCGCATACTAAATTCACGCCGAAAAGCATTCGAAGCGAACTGTGAACTCCGCGCGTGAGGCAATCAAACATATGTAGCAGCGATCGTAAACATTTGCACAGATGTCAATGCAAATGCAAGTATCTATAGAGCCTAATATACCTATATATATGTACGTGTAAGCAAATCTGGTGGCTGATAGACGCATAACACACGCGCTCAAGTTGCTCATACGCCGCGGTGTACGCTGCTGAAGCAAGCAGGGCGCGGAGGCGCTAAACAACGCGCTGTCAGAGCGGCAGTCAATGCCACGGCATTAGACGATTCGCAAACTGGGATTTAAGGGTTGCATAAATACCGCTGCCATATGTACCTCGCATATGCTGTAATGGCTTGCGTTCTTGCCTGTGCCTTGCTAGCATTTTATTGAACAGCAGCCTGGCTGTTCAATATTTAAATTCAGATACGCGTGTCATTCGCGGCACATTTCTTCCACTCACATGCACACACACACACGTACAAGCGCTTATCTATTTTTGAATGCTTTGTGATAGGAAGGAAAACGATTTTCGTTGTCGTTGTCGCTGTCGTTGACGACGGCTATAGAAATGGTTTTACTTTTATTTCGCCGTTGCTTCCCTAATATTTCCTTGCACAATGTTGGCAGGCAAAAGCAATATCTTTTATGCGTGCGCATGTATGTGTGCGCATAAATGTGTGTGTTGGCGCGTCGGTGTGCGTGTAGTTGCCTGCCATTCAAGAGGCTGCTGTAACTTGGCTTTTTAACTTTGCTGCGCTTTTTCTGACAGTTTTTGCGGCGCCGCGCGCTGTCGGTCGGAAGCGTCATGTTCATAGGCGCGCATGCTATGCACACAATCTTCTTTTAAGTAGTAGGCATGCTTGCCGATCTGTAGTTTTTGTCATTTCCGCCTTCTTTTCATTGCCACATCACAAATCCCAGCTGCAGTTAAGTGCCTGCTGTGGCGAAAGTCAAAGCAAAAGCGAATTTCTCCAGACCGGAAATAGGATTTTGATTTGTTAATGTGCATGTGCGTGTATGTGTGTGACACTGACACGCGCGTGTTTGCCATTTGCATGCTACAAGGCCGCCTTCTCTCCAAGTACGACGCACCACTGTTCAACCATGTCTTCTCACAGTCATCTACCGCTCATTTCAAGGTGCTCTCTGACATCCACATACATACAAACATGTGTACGTGATTCTGCTGCTAACTTTCGCTTTGTTCGTTGCATCCGTTTGAATTCACTTCTGTGAATGGTGATAGCAAAACAAAGAATTTTTCTATATAATGAAATGACATAAGAAATTTTATAATACTGAATTCTGAATATCGTATGCAAGATTTCAATATATTGACACTGCTGCAACTTGAAGTGGAAACTTTTATTTAAATTGTCCCAAAATGATTAGCATAACTGTACTTCAACCGGTTGAAATCAGCAAACCTTGATAGAGGGTCGGTACAGTTGTGACGTGCAGATCGTCTGTCGGAATTGGGTAAAAGGGCGAGAAACCAATCCAAGAGTTTCACGCAAAGTTTCCCTCAAGATGTAAAATTAGAGTATCTTGTAAGGCGTCGAAATGAACTTAAGCTACTCCAATTCTCACCTTTCTTGATTTCAAGTTGCTGGTTATGATATACTATATTCAGCCAGCTGTTTTGGTAAGAAGAAGTACATCGTTGCTATGAACCAATTAATCAATGCTTTTAGAGGACGAAATTAGCCATTCCTCTAAAAAAGTGCCGGAATAGAACTCATTGAAACTAAAGATTTATTTTTTCGCTTTATTATTCATTCATAAATTAATCAGAATATTTAAGGCATTATTACATTATTACGATGGACAATTCAGGTAGTTTGACCGATTCATTGTATACCATTGTCAGTGCTGCTTGTGTACCCCTTCTCTCTTCAACCAAACCGGTGCATTTCTATAACGAACGATGTAATAATCGAAAAAATTGTGTTGTTTGTTATTCGAAGTTACAAAAAATACTAAAAGACGATCCGTCGATGAATTTCCATTGCCTGGTTGTCTGCTTAAAGATGCGCCCGCGTTGGCAGGATAAATTCTTACAGTATCATCAACAATGAAAAAATACGGGTTTTAGATAAAATCTTAATTTAAAATATAGATCAAGGAAAAACAACTGAAAATTGGATTTTTGGCAGACATTTTTAGAAAAAAATTAAAATTTCAGTGAAAATTTCCCGACATTTTTCAATTAGTTATAATCGAATTTTCAAAGATACATCTTTGAAATTATTACTCGGATTAACTTAAAAAAAAATAAATTTTTTGAAACCAGTAAACCCATGTAACCCCATAACGTAAACTTTCTTCGTAAAATAAGGCTGTGTAGCTTAGAATTTGTGGTAACCGATAGCAAAGCTCTCTGATTAATTACTAAATAATAAAGATGTGTATGAAAATTCACCAGATTTCCAGACTTTTTATTTCATTAGTCGTTTAGTTCTTTAACCGTTTTATACCAGCAATACTTTCCTATGCCAGAAAGCATAAAAAGCTGTTTATTTCATATTTCATTATCCGTTATTTTCACTTACTACTTCTTGGATTTTTCAGCACAAATTAATTTAAAAATTTTTGGATTTCAATAAAATGGCTTTAAATTTCAATTTTAACTTCTTCGTAACTAATGTGCGCAGGTTTTCAAATATATTAACCGAAATCGCAACATTTACTTAAGTGGGGCACAAGCATACGAACATACATGCGACTGGAAATCAGAGTTCACCAGTACATATCTGAGCAAATTCTGTGTTGCTGGTTTCTAAATTATTCAACAGTATGGCTCATAATCCAAATGACATAACACCGCTACCTACCATTCGAAGGCAAATGCCTTACATATTTTATTACTTATGTATGCATGCATGTTCATATGTCGGCCTCTTGCAAAGTCATATGCTTTGGAGATAAACATGAAGCAACAAATTTTGCCGAGAGGAAGTCAATTTATTTGCCGCAAATAAAAATTCATTAAAAATTCAATATGGCAGCAGCAAATATTAGCAACATCAGCAAAGCAGAGATAAGATAAGGCTGTAAGAGCGAAATCGCGCCGACGGATGCTACGAGTGCGCAGCCAACACGTGGTGCAGAAACTCAGGTTCGAATTCAGCGATTAGCTGTACAGTTGTGACTGCAAGAATCATCATTTTGTGTAGCTTAAAGTAACCGCTGCGGTGTTTGTGGAAGCAGGGCCAAGCACACTGAATGTTGAGGGTTAGCTTAAGTGATGCGGCTTCTGTGTGCTGTGGTGAGGCAACTTGGTTCTAGACAGCTGTAGCACACTCGCGAGCGGCTCAACGAACGGCAAGCAAGCATTTCGATGCAAAACAGGTTATCGAGAAAAAGCCAAAACGGTTATGAGGTAAAGGAGAATTCGAAGCATAGCCTATGAGGTGCACGTTGTCGCAGCTTTTCAGTTTCAAATGTGGCTTTTGCTCAAAGCAAATTCTATGCGCGCAATTCGGCTATTGAAAATTACTTTCAAATTCAATTTCAGCTAATGGATATTGATTTGTCAATTAGCTTAATGAGTCCGCATGGCAATAGAATTGTAGCTCATTGCTAGCAGACACTTGCACGCGCTTATCTTTCGCATGCAGTAGGAGGAAGTGTGAGCAAATTAAAATTAGCTTTTTGGTGAAAAATCTATATGTACCTGAGACATGCATATCATATTGCGCTGAAGCTGAAAATAAGTTGGGAGTTTAAAAATAACGTTCCTCAATTGGTGGCTCCGCAAACGGCAAATTCTGCAATCAATTTCCCTGCGGCGCTCGAATTTAAAGCACAGCACTGGCGGCGAGCGTGTGAATGAACGCGCTAGTTGCCGTCTCGCGTCATTGACATCCAGCAGCCGTTGTGGGGCGATACACAAATGCCTAATAACAAAAACATAATGTGTCTAAAAATAAAGTTACATAAGCGAAAAATCGATACGCGTTCAGGCGCACACACACACACACACAAAGTAGCGCACCCGCAATCGGAGGCGCACACAAGCGCCGGCACTCCGCAGGCGCCACACAGTGCAACGCACTCACCGATGTGTGCCTTCAGCGCCGTGCGGCTCAACGTATCGAGCGTGTTAATGATAGCCTCTGCGCCAGTAATATGAATATGAGATTGTTTCAGCTACCATAACGGTGCACACTTGCTACACCCAAAGGCGGCACGTACGCCGCTTCATACACACTCGCAGCTTTGGCATGATGTACGCGTATGCATGTATTTGCGGTCACACTATGCAGCATGCTTGTAGCTTTGCAACAACCGAGCAAGACGCACCGATATGTGTGCCTGTCCGCCCAACGTCAACCGCCTGCCTGCCCACCTTTCAGCTTAGTACATGAGAGCCGATGTTGATACACAGAGATTTGCCGAGTTTGTTACTGTGTGTGTATGCTGCCTCCGCACTTGCCTCTGCTCACGTCGCTGTTCTCATTTTTCGCCAGCTGCTTGCCGTAGGTCTGATGTCATTCACTTTTCTGCCTTTCCCCCGGCAGCTGGCCCTCTTGACTCCGTTTCCCTTGCCAATGGGTGCCCCGCCTGTGTTTGGTAATTTATTTGCCTTGAATATGCTGAGATTTTCTCTTTTAGATCTGACATTTTGCGGCGTGTTTGTTCCACTCATTCTCATTCAGTTTGCTATTTCGCTCGTTCGCGTTTTATCAGCAGTTCTCTTTGCCTTCTTTTTGCTGCACCTGTGCTACCTGTTCTATTTACAGAGGACATGTCAGACAAACATACACACATGCAAGCGCACATACTCTCACTTTCGTGCGCAGTCTTTGCTGTTGTTTTGCTGGTTTGTGTGTGGCTTTATGCTCATTATGCGCCTTCAAGTATGCTAAACAAATTCCGTTTATTCTGTCTTAGGCGTATTTATTGATTGCACCGCCACTACTTCGTGCCACATATGTGCTTAGCTGCACACAGCGTAGATTTTGAGTCCTAACATATTGCGCCTCAGTGGAAACGTGTGAGTTATATATATGGACGGAGTCAGTATGTCGTTATTTAATATATTTGTAGTGCCGCTTTGACAATTAGAGCATGTTCAGGCGTTGGAATTGCTTGAATGCTGCAAATCGTACGCTGTAGTCAATTGTTTCGTGGCGTCTCTCATGCGAATGTAATTTTTAAGCTAGCGATTATGTATGATTATGTTCAAATCGCGATATTGACTTCGATAGACATTAGTCAAATATATATTTAAAATGGAATTAGCGTTGACAATATGCGAAATTATTTTGATCAGTTTGAAATGAAATTTTTTCCGCATAAACGAATTTTTATTACTTCTCACCGCTAATATCTCTTTATACTAATGAAAATTAGTAGATGTTTTCATTTGGTTCCTTTGCATGTATTTTGTCTTTTGGTTTATACATTATGGAATTTTCAAAATATTTGGATATTTTTTATTATGAAAATCACGAACATATTTATTTTTTGAGCTTTTCTTTAGTCGGGTATGCTAGTCTAGAAACTAAAAAAAAATATAATTCGATACTTTAGATTTTAAAAATATCTACCGGAAGGATTTTTTAAATTTATTTTCCAAAGTTATAAACTTTTAATGTCGCGGCAGCTGGAACGGCTTGAGATGTAGACGAAACTTAAAATCTTTAAAGTCTGGTCTAGTCTAGAACATTCAAATTTTGATGCGATCAACATATATCTCAAGCTCGACTAGAATACTCCCTTAAGTGACTACGCCGTGGTACAACATTATATTCATCTTTGTAAAAGATCTTTACTGCTTATTTTGCAAACCTGTAATGAAATCTCTATGCATCTTACTCACTTTATTAAGGGGCTGTACCAGTGTAACCCATGAAAAATTAGACGATTTTCGTGAATTTTCTGAAAGAAAGTACTCCATTCTTTGGTCATAATTAAGCATAGTGCTGCCTTCGGAGATGCCAAACAAAAGTTCCCCAACTGCTGACATGATTTCGGCCGAATGAGTAGCTGAAACTAAAAAATTTAAAAAGATTAATTAAACTGCAGATATTTCCCATACAATGACAAACGATTTTTGAAAAATATCATAAATTAAGAGGATGGCATAGTGCTGTAAAAAACACACTAGTGTTTTAGGTAAACAATTTTTGTTTTTTCAATGCCAAATTGACAATTTTCGACGAATCAGAAAGATCGTAGATCAATTAACTGCGGAATACCTGCGAGCGGCTGCTCTTCAGAACGCTGCCATTCAGAAACTATTTAAGATACGACTTTACAGATTTCATGGGATATTTTTGAAAATATCAGCTATCGAAAAAACAGAAAAAATCGATTTTTTGAAAGAGTCACAGTGGTATAGTCCCTTAACAAGTATTTCTTTGAATTTTCACGAGTTATTAAAAATTCACAACTTATACTCGTTAATATATAGAAGTGTTATAAAATGTTGCATACGATTTCGATTTTGATGCAACTCTGTTGTTTTTAGATTACGAAATATCCGGTCGCAGATCCCAAACTTAACTGTAGTTGTGCAGTGAAATATTTCCAAACAATTCACTCTATATTTTACGCCTGTGAGTATGCAAGGCCTGTGAGCGCTTAAGCACCAGATTCGCCAAAGGTTAATGAACATTACAGACACACATGCATGCGAGTATTTGAAGTGAACGCCTTCATATCGATGGAAATTAAGATTTATACCACGAGCCGATCATTCCGCATTTATTTGTGCGCTCAGATCGATAACTTACTTATGAAATGCAGCAAATGCGACAGCTACGTGCGCGCGGGTGTAGTGGCAGTGGGCTGGATTGTACACTAGTAGTTATTATTCAAAGCCTTAATGACCGGAAATATATTCAAACAGCACAACATTTCCTTTCATTAGAGTCAAAAGGCTGCACACTTATCTGTCATTGACATGTCACACTTTAGGTGTAAACAAGTTGGCATACGCAACTACATTCATGAGCACACACACACATACATATGCATGTTATTTATAATATATAAGTAAATGCACACAATTGAGTAGTTGCAAACAACACAATGAATAAACGGCAACAACAAAAAATCAACAAAATGACATATGTATCGACACTCATAAGTACAACAACTGTGAAAATCATTGATTTATTTCCATTGATTTATTAACGCATTCATTTGCCTAGCGTTCAGCGTGTGCCAGCATTATTGTCGGTTGACCAGCTGTTCAGTTGTTGTCAGCAACATCATCAACACCGTCGTCGACACAATGAACACTCGCCGTTAAGCGACCGACAGCGCTCGTTAAGGTTACGCAACATCATTTGTAAATGCGCCTGTAGTTGCTAGTTAATCAGTGAGCATGGCTTTCCATATATTTACACATTTGTAAGTGTGTGTATGTGCAGGTCGTGAAGCACGAAATTTAAGCAAATTTATGCCTCAATTTATTTGGGTATTTCGTCGTCGTTTTTGTCATGCGCCTTTTGTGATAATGAAATGCAATAAATACGCCATTGATTATCGCATACGATTTCCGCAGCCACAAAAAAGTGTTTGCCTTACAATCATAGATAGTTTTGATTGTGTGCATACTTGTGGTTATTTATTTGCCAACCAAACCAAATGACCATGCGGGCGGAATAAATGATACCCCAGAGGTTGGGGGTACTTTGTATGGATACTTAATGATTGCTAGTCAAGCAAGGCCTTTAAGCGAGTGGGTGGCGCTTACAGACTGCGACCAGAAATATAGAAAAATGTAGAAATGGCAAGAAAGCAAAAGACAACAAGGCTTGCTATTTGAAAGCACGGTTGAAATTCGACTCAACTAATATTCATAATGCACGCAGCGCCAAAGACTAGAAAATATTTATTTCAAACCTACACTTCAAGGTTACATTTCTCTATAAAAGGAAGAACTAAGACCTTAGCAAGAACTATTGACAGCTGAACGGCTACATTTATCCTCCCAGCAAGTAATTGCCTCCGATAATTGCTTTAATTGTGGCAATTTTCATGGCAACGGTCGACACCAGAGAAATTTCGAAAGGGTTCGGTTGGCGCTGGCACAACGTATACAGCTCACACATTAGGCTGCCGGCAATGGCGACTTCTGATTATGAAACTGAATGAATATTTCATGAATGGCGCGGCTAACGCTCAACTGCACTTTCCGTCGCCAACAGATTGACACGCGAGCAGGCAAAATCGACAGGCCTAACTTAACTTAACACTGAGTGACTTAAGTGCTTATGCACACACATGAAGGTGATTAATGGAAGTCATGTGTTTACCCATTTTAGGTGTGAGCTATTATTAATGTGAAAAGAGGCGGAGGGTTGTGCGCCTACAAGTATGCTTGTGCGATTCTACAGCGCCAAAAGAAAAATATGCTCGGTATTAATTGAAGCATAAACAGCATAAACTTTAAAAGTCCCCAACACAAAATAATAAATTAATAGCTGCAAACATTTGTGGCATTCGTGCGTAATTCGGCACTAAAAGGCCCAGTCATGCCGAATAGGCGCTGCAGTGTAATGATGCTGACTTCTCTGTGGCACAGGCAAAGGAAACGCTTAGGTCTGCTGTAAAGTGCGTATGTATGCATGCGGCCTAGTTTTAAGGTGGCCTGCAGTATGCGAATATTATAAGCCTCTCTGCCAGCATTGCCACACACGGTTGCTTCATGCCAAAGCAATTACGCACAGCGCAATTCATCACTGCAATGGCAAGCACCGGGGCGTATGAGTGGCCAACACCGGTTGTCTGTGTGTGTGTGCCTGAGTGCACTGGCACAATAAAGGTGTCCACATTTCTCGATCGCAATACCTTCAGGCTTCGTGCCGCCATCTACCAAATATAGTGTGCTGTGCTTTCACGGGTGTATTTAAATGCTTGTATGTATGTATTTATACAACAACATACTATCTTACTATTCTGTTTTAATCACTTATCCCACACAGCGCAGTATACCCAAATGCTTAATTTTCATTCTTATGTATGATTCAATATTAGCAACATGAAATGTCACAGGCAATAATTGCACACATAACAGCATATTAATACAGACGTTCAGAAAATATATGCATTTGCTCAGTTCACATTAATTTCTTCATCGGTATGCCTTCTCGGCTCATCACCTCACTGTAGACAGAATGATTTATAAAGAAGACGGCGTATTTAGCAATACAGTGCTGTTCAACAGAATAGTTACCGTATGTTGTTTTACTGGGCACTGGGATTCATTGAAATTTTTTTTGCTGAGTTTTTTGTCTATTGTTTCTAGGAGTCTGATGGTAGTTTGTTACCACTGGTTTTGATTTTATCGAGCGTTTTTCCATTTTCATACTTTTGGCTAAACTTTTTCGATTTTATGAGAAACATTTTTATGCCGAAGTTATAGTCTAACAATGGGTCAAATTATTCACTCCGCTTCGAAATCGATTTCGATCCGGAAAAAATCTATCGAAATTTTAAATGCCTTTTGATTCTTCAACCGATGTGTATAGTATATATCGCTTACCTAATTACGAGTGGATTTACTAGGCTGAGGGACTCACCGCTGTCCAAGTAATTTAATTTGAATTGCAAAATTAAAACTTGTAATGGACCAATTACATAAATGAGTGATAAATTTTAGTACATTTTTCCAACCTTATGAAAATCCTTTAAATATTGGGTAGTCGAAAAAGTTTTTTCGTATTTTGTCCATAGATGTCGTTGTAGTCGTATATCTCCAGTGCTACCAATCACATTATGTCACATAGTTTCTTTAGATTTTAGGCTTAATTTAACCAAAAAAAAGTTAAATTCGGGGAAATTGAAATGATATCACTAAGGAACTTGGCATTTATCGTCAAACGGTTTTGAACCATTTAACAAAGGCTGACCACCAAAAGAAGCTCGATGTTCGGGTACCACATGAATTGTCTGTGAAAAATTTAATGGACCAAATTAACATCTGCGATTATTTGCTGAAAAGAAATGAAATCGAACCATTTCTGAAATCAAATCACCCGCTATGAGCTGCTACAGCCTGGTCGAATGATTGATTCTATATTTTACAGTCAACAACTGAAAAAACGGCCAGAACAAATCAACAGAAAGGGTTTCGTCTTCCATCAGGACAACGCTAGACCACACACATCTTTGATAACTCCACAAAAACTGGGAGAGCTTGGCTGGGAAGTTTTATACATCCACTATATAGTCCTGACCTTGCATCATCGGCTACCATTTATTTCGGTCAATGCAGAACTCCCTTAATGGAGCAACGTTGGCTTCAAGAGAAGCCTGTGAAAATTACTTATCGTAGTTTTTCGCCGAGAAACCAGAAAAATTTTATACTGATGAACTAATTAGGGTTTTCACAAGTCTCATAAGGTTATAAGTTTTAACGATTCGAAAACATAGCATGGAGAATTATAAATGTGTAAACTCATTTTTGTATGAAATGCAACAACAATTTTTTTTTTAATTTATAATTTTACGATTTTACGATGCTTTAAGACGGGTTGTAAGTACCCCTAATGTCTCTAGCTGAAAAATGGTCGACCAAAATAGTACATATTTGGTTCATAAAAGTTCCAAATATAAAAAAATAAGTTGAAGTTTGATTAGAAATACGAAAAGACTTTTTCGACTACTCCATATTCGGCAAGGAATGCATTTTATCGAGTCGAGTGAGTTCAATTTCATAGAAGTTTTTTTCTCGTTACGATTCCAATGATTGCAACGTAATTTTTTCGATCGAATTGGATTCAATAATTATGTAGACACGGTATTCTAATGTTCTTCGAAAATAAGGAAGAAGAACTGATTTGAATTGAAACTGGTACTTTAACCACCGGAAAACTAAATTTATCGATTCCAGTGGTCTTTTTTTGATGAAAGTACCAATAACCCATATTTTGTTAAAAAATGAAAATAAAAAAAATTAAAAAAAACTAAAAAAATAAAAAAAAAATTTTAAATTAGAAAAAATAGTAAAAAAAATATAAGAAAAATAAATTATACAATTTAAGCATTCTTGAGTTCTTTTCTCCATAATAAATTGCACAAGAGCCATAAATTAAAATAAAATTAATCAAGTAATTAAAAGGCATACAATTACAATCGAAATACGACAAATTAATCTTATCTGCATTTTTGTTGCATGCCGTTCATATTAGGTAACAACAAGCCACTAGTATAGAAGTAAAGGATCTCTGAGTCCACAAAAACAACGCATTTTTTAGGGCCTACTTTGGTGCTATCTTTTAATTAAATAAATATTAGTTAGAAGCTGACAAAACTGACGTAAAACATAATTTTTTGTAATGTTGCGCAAATTGCCAGAACGCGACAAAAAAAGACAAAATAATTAAATGAATTATAAAACGCGCAGCTTAAAAATAATGCATTTCATAATTAAATTGTTTTGTTTACACACTCAAGCGCCACAAAAAATCAAGCAAGTATCAACAAAAACTTAAAAAAAAATATGAAATAAAATGCGAAATCATAATATAATTACATTGGCTGCGTATTTAGCATTTTCGAATGAAATTTCTGAATAATTGCAAAATGTGCAGCCCAACAACGAGCTAGAGGTGCCACACGCACACGCACATGAAGAAAACATGCTTATATGCGCTGGTGTGGCGCGCGTAGTTGAAGCAAAAAAGCGCATGCATGTGCGCGGGTTGCTCATAAAATGTATATAAAGTCCACCTTACACAACTGCATAATGCAATTTAAATAGGAATTAATTTTAATTACTAACAAATTATGCAAAGCAATTTAGTTGCAACAACGCCGCGCGGCTTTTTCACAGCGCCAACACGCGCACACCGAGCACTCCGCAGCGCACTTTTAGGCGCAGGGAGGCAGGAGGCGCAAATTTATGCGGAGCATAATTTGATTAGGCAACACAGTGGATTTTGCTAAAAAATTCTGTAGTCATATGCCATGCTTCCAGACTTTAAACGGGGCTTTAAATTACAAGTGGCTCACACAAACACACACACGCATACAAATTAAAACATGCATCTGAAGGTTATTAATTTTGTTGTATGTCGGCGTTGTATAATTTCATATTTTTCACGTGGAAGTGAACTTGCCGCGAAGTTTGTCAGCCAATGCGTTATTATGCGGCGAGTCCACAATGCACACACAGACACGCACATATTTGCATTAATTAATGGACACACACACTGGCGCGAAGCGATTAGTGAACTCGAAATTCGCCACTTCAACATTGAGGCAACTAATTTAGTTAGCAATGCCACTGCCGTTGCGGTTTTATTTACGCTTTTTTGCACTTTTTGTGCGCAATGATTGGAAAATTGGTAAATGGCGGCGCAACAAGCACACACGCATGTATGTAAGTTACTTTAATTTACAACACTAATTATTACATGTACTTTTTTCGAAAAATTTCAGTATTAAATTTTCATCATATCTTAGAGTACAGCGCCACAGAAACGTTCGACTGAAGTGAGTTTTCAAACAGGCAACATTTTCAATCATATGCAATATTTTTAACTCTAAAACCAGACGACAGCGGCTACGCCGACTAGGATATGTCGTCCGAATGGATGAAAACACTCCAGCTCAGAGAATATTCGACGCAATATCCGTCGTGGGAAGGAGAGGAAGACATCTACTCCGTTGGAAAGACCAGGTTGAGAATGACCTGACAACACTTGGAACCTCCAATAGGTGTCTACGCCAAGAAAGAAGAAGAAAACAAGACAACAAGTATTTTATCAAAACAAAACAGAATAAATTCATGTCAAGTACAGTCATTGACACTCTATTAAACACACTTGCATTTTTGATATTGTTCTTACAATTTTTATTATTTCATTAATCTATTTTCCGGTAGCACACAGCACTAAACAAGAAGCAATTTTACATTTTTTTAATTAATTCGCCTAAAATATTTCCTCTAAATTTACTAAGGTATAATCTAAAATAAAATAACCTGAAAATACTTAGACATATGATCAAACGCAAAAAACTTTTTGTAAAGAATAAGAATGGAAATCGATTTTTCTGGTAAAATGTCCGTAGTTTAATAAATAATTACACTTCCTCTGTATGTTATGAGCTTGAAAATACTAAATTCTTTACTAGTTTTCTAATCACATCGGGTTAGATTTCCATCTAACAGGCTCTTATTCGGTCCTTAAGCTTTGAAACCATTGCAAATTGCATACCATTCCCGTATATGTATGATGCCAGCAGGTCCCATGAATTTTTGTTTTTTTCTTTCTGGATAGGGTCTCCTACTATATAAAATGTGACAAAAAAGGACGCGCTAATTGTAAATAAAACGAAACATATTTAATAATTCATCAATATTTATTTTGTCATCTTCAAAGCAATACCCAACAGATGAAATACACTTATGTCAACGATTTTTGCAGGCCTCGAAATACTTTTCATAAGCACATTTTAGGATGGCCTTCATCTCTTTCAGAGAATATTTTTTTTTGTCTCTTCGACAAACTGAAAATGGGTTCCACAGAGTGGCAATTTCAGTTTGGGGAACAAGAAAAAACCACACGGAGTCAAATCTGGTGAGTATGGTGGTTAATCAATGGTTTTCATTGCGTTTTTGGCTTCAACGATCTCCCGACCTTCTTCGAAGCTTTTGTACCACACGTAGGCTTGTGTTTTTGAAATGAGCCTTTTCCGACATATGAAACAAATTCTTTGTTGGATTTTTTATCCCTTGTTGAAGTCGCAAGGCACTACTGAGTTGTACCGATTTAAGCAGCTGCTGTAAATAACCCGGTGGACAGATCGCCCTAATATTGGCATAGAATTAAAGGCAGCCTTTTTTTACTTTCAATAGGAAAAATTTGAAAAATCTTAAGCACGTTTAGTCAATTGTCTATATCTGAATAATAATTTTAAAGCTTAGACATATTAATATCTTCAATTTTTGACCTTTCAATGATGATCCACATATACAAAGATTTATCGAGTTAACCGTCAGAAAGTATTTAATGAACTCCTTGAATTTTCATCATTTCTCCATTGGAAGTACTCAGACTCAGTGCTTCTGTGTCTTCTGACAGTGACGAATAGTTTTATATACTATCTTAAGGGTCAGGTTAATCTGGCAGACAATAAGCCACGCATATACCAGTTTTTGTCCTTTGTGATTTCAGATAGAGTTTAGTTATTATGTCCATGAGAAGTAGTCATCCTTTAGGATGCCTGCGCTTAAGGCGAATTTTAACCGACTCACTATTGATACCTCCTCATCAAGTGTATCACATTGTGGGAACCAGATGCTTACAGTGAAATCTTGCCAATGCAGGACAAGTGGACAAGATCTGCGCCATGGTCTCCCTAGTGCCTTGCTCTAGAAAAGTCAAATGAATTTATATGAACTTATCTATATATGGAAAATGAGAGTCATTCGATTTGACATAGCGAAAACATCACATTAATCAATAAATCCATTCTTTCAATATAATAAATATTTAGGAGCTATTTTAAGTACGTTTAAGGTTGAGTGATATTTCTCCAACGCTATTGAAAGAATATATGCCTGGAGCAAATATTAAACTAAATCGTTCGAAGCATGAAAGCATGTCCTTAACTTGTGTGTTTGACTTGAGCATAGAGTGTCACTTTTTTAATACCATAAAAATTCTCTCCATGCATTGAAATTAACCCCCCTCCACAGGTTTGCAGAGTCGCAAGTTTTTCACAATTTTAAAATTTTGAATTATACTTTTCGAGTTAGCAGAAATATGTAAAGCCACACAGTAATACTTGTGACCATATCTCCACACCATTAGAAATTTTAGGGCAAAGGCAAGCCAATTTATTGCGCATTATCTGGACCCGGACAGTGAACCGAATTCTGATTGCAGTAAAAGCTGCCATTCACATGCAAGACGAGGGGCTGAGCGCCGTAATTGCAGTAATTAATCCCATAAAAGCTCGGAAAATGAAACGTACAAATGACGGGGTAATGAAATATTTAAGCGCATGAAATGTCGAAAAAATGCGCTTTGACTCCGCACTAATTGAGCCAAGCCGTAAAATCGTCCAATCGTCCATCAAAGGCTAGCCATGAGTAAGCGCCGCTGAGCTAATCAGCATTTTTACGCAAAGTATCGCACCGGAGCATGAGCGAGCAGGCACTTGTACAAGCGAGCGCCATTACAGCTGTAAAATGTATGCATAAAGCGTGCAACAATGCAACGGCAGACATTAAGTCCAATGAACAATGTTGTAGATGCAGACCGCGGCAGATTTCTACCTTCATTGGCCAGCTGCGGAGGGAGCCGTAAAGCAAATGCCAATAAAACGCACACACACACACATACACATGTAGGCAAACGCATTTACTGCTATCGATTTTTTAATTTTTCCAAATGCCCCGCAGCCTTTACACGCACACATGCAGAAGAGTATAGGTCAGTTTGGCGAAGAGACGGCGAGCGCAGTGAAGACCGAAGTCAGCCGATATCAGGACGAAAATTAAATTGGAATTGATGTGGTGCCATTATGTACACGCATTCACAAATGTCTGGCACATTCGCACACATACACGCACTGTAATATGGCCCGCTACATGTCAGTCGTGCCTGACAAACACACACATGCATGTGGACATGTGTGTGTGGCAATATTGAGTTTAGCGCTCGCGCGTCGCATAAATTACAGATGCCAAATTACAGATTAGGCAATTTAACTTCCAATTGAACCGCTCCGCCGCTGCTGCTAGCATGTATGCTTGGTTTGGTGTGGACCTTTGTCCTTCGATCGATTGCGAAATGCAATTGCGGCAAGTGCCATGCGTCTGTGTGCATTCGTTTGCATGGGTGTGTGTGTTTGTAATCGCTCGTATTAGAGAGCAAACATTGCCTTATTTGAATTTGAGTGTGTAGACTGCTGCTGCCGTATTTGTATCTGTGTATGTGTATCTGAGTGTGTGTGTGTGTAATTTGCGTCTAATTCGTTTCCGATCTGTCAGCCTCCATTTCGTATGTGTAATTCACTTCAATGCTCAGACAAGTATCGTTGTTTCTGTATATTTTAAGCCCAAGTATGCTAGATCACATGGCCAGGTGTCGTTTCGTTCGCTTGACAGCTGTTAAGCAGCAGACACAATTCTCACGCAATCGGGTTAAAAATTGTATTTTGTTTCTACGTGGCACAAAGCAACAGCTGTGGACTCAATTTAATAAAAAAAGGAGTTTTTAATTAGAAACCTGGTCTTTTTGGGTTTCCGTTCAAGTTCTCCACAGTAATGTATATATTTTAAATGCCATCAGAAACAAGAGATTTCGACGTATAGAAAGCCTATTGACTTTTTAAACAAGTTTGATACTTTTACTTGAGAAGTTCCGATCGAAAATTTGGAGTTTTTATATTAAGTTAAGACATGGTGGAAAATAAATATTTTAATTTGAAAAGCGGGACATAAGAAGGTTAGTTTATAATACACCAAATTCGTTAAATTCCTTAAGTTTCTGAGAAAGTGTAATGTTCACTGACGAAAGAAAGATTAACACGTGGAGATCTGATGGACGCCAAATGGTATGTGAAGTAAAAATTTAATGGGGCTAGTGAAATATGGCGGAGCTTCGCTTATGCTATGCAGGTCTATGGGAACTATTGGAGTAAGCACCATTCAATCTGTTGAATGCAAAATGACTAACGAGCTTAATTCTAATATTTTGAAGTGTAATTTACGTGTAAGCAAGGAGAAAATAAAACTTTCGTCGGTGTTTTGGTTCCAATAAGACAAGGATCCAAACCACACAGCGATGATAGTCAAAGAATGGTTGCTTTATAATGCTTCAAAACAGTTTAAGACTACCCCTCAATTTCCCGATATTAACCCTAAATAACGCTTATAGGGATAACTGAAATCTAAGCTGGAAAAATTCATCCCCATAGCAAGGAAGAACTAAAAAAGGAGATTATTGGGATAAGAGCAAAATATCATATATTACAAAAAAAAAAAATTAAATTAAAGTAAAAAATAAAACTTTGATTGAATACAATTGTTATTTTCCTTTGGTCTGTATACTCAATTTTGAGACTTCAATTTATCAATAGTTTTAATTTTTTCTTTAGGTTTTTGGTCAATGTTAAATAAATGAATTAATTTATATTGGTTGTCAAAAAAGTCTTGCGGTATTTTTATTGATTATTTTTCTTTTTTTATTGAAATTGAAATGAATTTTCGATGCCCAGCTCTTGACCGATGCTACGGCTGCTACTATGTCGGTCTCTTTCGACCAATTCAGCGATTTTATCGCAATTTTCGACGATTTTATTGGCGGCTTGAAAGAAACGACAATCAATCAAACACGTGTTAGCGCGTGAAATGAGCTTTCCAAAAAGGTATAGCATGACCCGATGCGACGAATAAAACTAGAACTACGAGCTTTCAGCGCCAACTAGCGAAAATAACGCAAGACTTTTTTGACAACCTATTATTCAAATATAGCCATTAAGAGTTCAGACTTAAAATATTCATTAAAAAAATTCGAATATTTCCACTGAAATGTCCATAAGTTGTGTATTTATTTTACAAACTCCTGTGTATACTCATTTTTGTGATTAACTGTATGTAAGTTTTGAGGTTATATGAAGAAAGTCTATAAAGAAAAGTTATAGATATTTTCATTGTCTACAACATATTATTATATATTATATTGCCATAGTATCTTTTTCTTTTTGACTCGTAGTTTGCCCGAAATCTTGATAAATAATTTTTAAGCCTTAAAAATTCAAACATGTCTCTCCTTCATTTTTCTGTTCTCAGATCGCTCGGACATTATTTTTCCTTTAATATTTAACATTTTATCTTTCGTTTCCGAAGGGTTTCCACCTACTTTCTACTTCTTTCTTTTTTATCATTTTCAAAGGCTTCTGCACCAGGCTATAAAAAACTTTTAAATCAGAAAATATTTTATTTTTTAATTTTTGTTTTTTACGTTTTGAATTTCAGCAACTTTTCTCAAGTAACTATGTATATACAGACTAAATTTTAACTCCCAGCACATTGTCTATTTATTTTGGAGTATACAAATGCCTGCCCGTGTGTTTGCCACCATTTCTGCTTGCGATTTGATCAAATTCTAATTTCCCGCTCTACCGGGGAAAATTTCACGGCACGCAATTACGTTTTGATTGAGGTTTAACTTAATAAGTACTTTCGGAAAAAAATTAACAGCAATTTGCTGATTACATATCTCATTGTTCGGCTGTAGGTCGCGGTTAACCGAACATAAGTATACACTAACAAAATCATGTTTTGTGTGTGCTTTGCCAAAATCGATTTAAAATACATGTTAATGTGTCTGTAGATTTTATCAAAGTGAATGCGGAGTATAAATATTGTAATGGTAATGGTAATCATACGACGCACTTAATGGAAATCGGGTACTAGCTGTAGCAATAGCGAAGAAGTTAGACTTTCCAGCGACGCAATGGGTTTAAGCGTTGAAACTCTTTCGATCGAAAAACTTGCTGTTTGAAGAGAAGTCAACTTGTAATAAAACAAAGTATAGATTTGAAAAAAAGTATAAATTTGAAAAAAAAGGATATTGCATGCTGTTGACGATTTCAAATTTTACTGAAATTATAAAATGATTTTTGTGCTGAAAAGGTATATATCGTCACCTAAAATGCAAAATAACGCAACATCACTTTTCATAAGTTTATCAGCGAAGGAAAAACGTTATAATTAAAACCACTCATATTGAAACAAAATTTAAGTTTTGGTTATAAAGTGTTTATAAATTGGTTATCATACCCTCAAACAAAACTTGAGTTTTGGTTATAAATTGGTTATTATATCTAACAGCGATTTTCGAGCTTTTTTTTGCATTTTAGTTGACGATATAGTGCTGAATAGGTATAAAATCAGACGACTTAACAGCCAACAGCATTTGTAGAGCCCACACTTTCAAATCCGGAAAAAAATCTGGTTACACACAAGTATTCACTTATCACTAAACTTTTTTTATATGCAATCAAATATTATATCCGAACATTTATTTTCGCCTACACATATGCTTTAAAAGCGCATAACATTTAGGTATTCACTGGTCCGCATAATTCCCGGTTTTATTGCCGCGAAGTATGCACCCATGGCTGTTTACTCACTGACCTGCCACCACATTGTCTCGCGCCCTGGCATTCTTCAGCAAAAACAGTTATACGACGCGTACTTACTTTATGACACCTTCTGCGCCGGAATCGTGCGGCAAGCCGCTGTTCGTATCACCTGATGGATGCACCGTTTTATGAGTAATAAAACACATGTTGATTATTTTTTTATATTCTCCTATATATATGGGATTTACAGCTCATATATATACGTTAATGCTTTCTGTCTTTATTTTAATTCGCATTTCCCTCGTGTGGTTTGTGTAATTTCTTTCATTATACATATTTTTGTTTCGTTTACTTATTGTTTTAGGTTTTTATTTCAAAGAAAAAAGTCTTTGGTTTACCATACAGTTACAAATACAGATGCATAAATACATACACATAATGTTTAATTTTCGCATTTACTTTTTACATATACATATACGTATATAATATAGACTTAAACAGCTACTATAAACTAGATTATTAGTCCTTAATGGTTTCTTACTTACATATGCATGAATGATATAAGTTGCGGTGTATGTATGAGTGTTTTTATGTGTGTATGAGCTAGTCTTTCGCTGCTCCTACCTAAACGGCTACACTAGTGTTGATATGTGTGTGGATATGCGAGTGTGGATATGTGTGTGTGTGGGTTTGCATGCTCGTGCGAAGCTGCAGAGTTGTAAGCTCCTGGCTAGCCTGCATTCAGGCGCCATTCCGTCACGAGTTGGAATGTTGTTTGTTTTGTGCTGTGGCGCCACATTGGCATGAAACTTGCATTTTTGTTGTCGTTCGTTTATATTGAGTAGTTGCTTTGATGCTTCGCCAAACACGCTTGGTTATGATACAATTTACAGTGACGTTGCGCCACGCTTTGGTCACTTTCAACTGACGACGTCGATAGCACACGAAAACATATTATTACAAATTTACATGCTTCAAACGGTTGGGAAAATATATTTCGGGGTTTATGTATGTGTTTGTATGTACAAATGAGCGCTTTAGCGATAGCACAGCAATTACTTTACATTCAAGAGTATTTACAAAAGCATATTGACTATCAACTGCTTACAGGTGTATTGATTTTATTTGATTACGTAACTTTTTAAATTATTGTTTTACTTTTGTAACCATTTTTTGAGCGCAAAGAATGTGATTTCTTATTTTTTTTCCAGTTTTACTTTTATACACACATTTGCTCGGAGTTTATACACTGAGGGGGGTATTTATCGTGACACAATAATTACTTATTTCATTTGTGGTGCTTTTCGGGTTTCTCCCAAGCACATAAGTCTATGAATTGATTTCAGTTTTATGGTTTCGCTTTCAATTTACACGCATGACACATACATCTGCGGCCAACTTTACAATAATAACCGTTAGCTTTCGAGGAAGTTCGGCAGCATCGGCTTGAAATGTTAGTGCTAAGTCCGTTTGGATTTGCGGGCATATTTGTTTGCATTTTTCTTTGTTTCTGCCTTTTTATTGAACTGCGGGCATTTGTGTGTCGTTGTGTGAGTGAATTTGATTCATGATATTTTAACTTATTTATATTTTTGTATGCAAAATTTCGTTTAGGTCTGTCTATGTAGCTGTTGGTCTGTGTCTGTGCGGTCTGTTGTTGGTTTGTCGTATTTTTATTTACGGTTATTGCCTAAACTCTGCTCGATTTCTTGCACTGAGCCATAAATTCTTGCGGTTTCCATTTCATATGTTCCACGTGAGCACACACACGCTAACCTGCCTATTGCTTTGTCTGTCGGCAAGTGTGTGTTTGTGTGCGTCAGTCTCGCTTTTTACTCTGGCTTTTAACGCAATCCACACAAAGCTAAACTAACATTTGCTGTGCTTAAGACACAAGCCACGCTTACTCTGCCTTACTCCTCAGCGCTGCGGCATACTCAGGTTTCCTGCTTTCAAATTCCTGCTGCTTTTTTTCACATGCAAATGCCTCACATGTGTTTGCCACAGTACGCACTTATGCCGTTCTGTGCTATTATTATTACACTAGCTGCTTTCAAGTACTAAGTATGCTATAAAAATATTTTATTTTATACATTTTATCTTCGCTTTTGTGTTCTTACTTTGCTCAACTTCTCATCCTAGCTTGCTTAGAGTTCCGAGTGTAAATTTCGTACATTCACCTGCTGAAATGTATGTCTGTAGTTGTGTTTAAAGTGGATTTTTCCATGAATTTGTCTGTGTGTATGTGCATTCGTCCCTAAACTGCGCTGCTCGCACTTTTCATTCCTTTCCTGTTTGTTCGTCAACTTTGAAACTATGTATTCAATGAAAAATGAAATAAACTAACTTCGCTTTAATTAAATTACAGCGCTGTGCTTGCTCTCGAAAGCGTGTATAAAAAATATAAAAAGAGTAGACTTTTAGTTTTAGTTTGTTTGCTTTTCAACAGTCCGCCTAGCTTACGAGTACTGCGTCTACTGTTCATAACGGGTACAAGTAGAAACTGTCATTCGGTTTGTGTAACTGTAAATTACATCTTACACATGTCTACTAATGCTTAGTATGCTTAGTTGCTTAGTTGTAACATGAATCCAATTCGGCAGTATTAGAAATGTAAGTGAAAGAAAAGTTCAACAACGCCGATTGCCAATGATAAGTGAAAGCTTTTAGAACTTTCATGACATAAAACATGAAAGCTATTCATATTTTTATTCGAAAGCTAATTCGATTAGAAAATTTGTAAAAGTTTACTGTAACACAAAGGGTAGAAAACCAGTGAGCATTACGAGCTAAAAAACAGTTGTAATATTTTTATAATTTTCGTGAAACATATTTCTTTATAATGAAGGCCAATGAAAGTTTCACATAAATTGTTTCACGGAGTTATTTTCTTTTTAAGTGTCTCAAAAGGGACAGTTTGAAGTACCAATCGTCACCAAACATGCAAAATAACGTAAAATCTTTTTCATAAGTCTACAGGCGAAGGAAAAACGATATAATAGAAACCATTCATATTGAAACTACATTTGAGTTTTGGTTATAAAAGGGTTATATATTGGTTACCATACACTCATATTATGGTTATCAAATGGTTATATGTTGGTTATTATAACTGACAACGATTTTAAATTTTTTTTGATGATACGTTGTTTCGCATTTTAGGCGACGAATTAGTGAAATTGTACCACTAAAGTCTTTTTTCGAGGAAATAAAAGGTCATTAGTGACACTAAGGTAAATATTTTATGAAATTTTTTTGGCGAAGTTTTAACTGTTATTTAATATAAAAGCAAGGTTATTCCTTGGGTTATAAAGAATTGTATAACAAAAATATTGTTGGCCTTTATTGATATTTTTAATGATGAATTTGTCAATTTTGTCTTCAAAGCGTCTGTTTATGCCGTAACTGCCCTTAATTAAGAACCACTCGCTCAATATGTGACATAACTGCTATAAACCCGTTAAAATTTAAGTTAGGTTTGCCTTAGGCTTAAAATTGGTTCCAAAAGAGTTGAGATTTTGTATCTTCTCACGCTGTCAGGGACCATATTTCCACTAAATGCTTAAGTATTTGAGCAAATATGTGCTTGAACATTATCGCTACGAAATTTAAGAGATTTCAAGAACAAAAATTTTTTTGTATTTTATAGTTTTATATAACGTTTCGTGGAGCTTTAATTTTTCGAATATTTCAAAAACTTTAAACTGTCCACAAATGCTTCCAAATATTATCAATTATGCCGTAAACAAAAACTTGATGTTTTCAACTTGAATTTCCGAATATGAATAACATTATGTCCACCGCTTTGTAAACATGAATTATTTCCGTTACCTAAAGTAGCGCTAAACAAATTCACTTATCATTGGTCTGTAGTCTGCAATTCAAATGACTGGCCCCGTGCTCATTATGTAATGTAAAAGAAAAAGAATATAAAAAATGCAGAAATCTGTAAAACTTTGTTGGGAAAGTATGCAAATAAAATGCAAACATTGAAGCAACAAAAGTACTTTGATTGCAAAATTAATTGTTTTCCAACTTACAGTGCGCTGCGGACTTTGGTTGCTTGCAACACCACACGAACATTTAGCGCAAACATTGCCGAAAGTTTACTGGCCGCATTTTAGGCGCGCTCAATGGACTCCCAAATTTCAGTTGCCGCATGAATATTTCCAACTGCGCGCCAAATGTTTAGTTTTTTCAATATATTATGCACCACTTTCAGTCAGTTTGCGGCGACTTTTTTTCCTACAGTATTTTCTATTGAATTTTCATTTCCACAAATATTTTTTTTTTTCATTTTCGTATTTTTTATATTTTCTCACAACTTTGAAACACTGCGTCTGCTTAGAATGTCACTGATTTTTACTTTTTATTTAGTACTTAACTACGTGCTGCTCTTACGATTTTAGCTGATATTAATTATTTACATTAACCCTAAAAGTATACTTGTAGTTATGCATTCGAAATTCATTTATCATGTGACTTATGCATATATTATATTATATATATATATATATATTAATATTAAATGAAAGTTACATCCTTCTACACAATTTTCAATTATTATCTTTAGTTATGAATTACTCAAACACTATCACATTCACGTTTATTACCACTGGCGAACTGCAGTAGTAGTAGTTATGCAGGTCCGCGCTCCGTCAGCCTCACAAACGGCCGAGTGCGGAGCGCAGCTGCTCAGTACAAAAATCTAATCGTCGTCATTCTCTCCTCATTTGCAGTCAATTGTATTAGTATTCGTATTAGTATGGATGTGCGAAATGGTTCCTCTTTCATATAGAAAGTAAATTAGTAAAAAAAATTGAATTACAAACTATTTGATTTGACGCGCTCTGCGTACAGCTGTGCAAAAACTCACTTAAAGTCAACAACTTAAGCATAAACTAAATGCTAAATTTACAAAAATATACAAAACTTATATCGAAAATCAAAAAGTTTGTGTCGCCGTCGCACTCCACCAAGTACCTTTGCGCCTATAATGTAAGGAACGTGTCGCTGTTGCTAGTCGCTGGCTCGTTTTACACGTCAGTGCCGCAGCCCTCCTGGTAGCCCTCGTCCGGTGAGTTGCGGCTGCTGCTCGTCAGCGCGCGCTTCAGCGCCGTCACCGGTGGCAGCACTGGCACGCCACCCTTTTGCCACACGCGTATTGTCTTGGCATTCACCGGCTGTCCGTTCGGCAGTATTGAAGTGTGTGCTTGGCCTGTGCCGTTTTGCGTCACCGTCACCGCCACTGCGGTCGACGCCGGTGTGGGTGAGGATCGGGAGCTGCTGAGTCCAGCGCCGCTGCTGCTGCTGCCACTGCCGCTGTGCTCGTGCAGGCGTGGCAGTGTTCTGCTGCTGAAGTGTGGACTGCTGTGGTTGCTGCTGTTGCCGCTGCCGCTGGCGCTGCCACCGAGGCCGTGTTGGCTCGCCACTGCCGCCGTCATGTGTTGTTGCAGTTGTTGTAGAGGATGCATTTGCAGGTGATGGTTGTGTTGGTGTTCGGCGCCAGGCACCAGTGGTAGGCCGTAGTCATTGGGGTAGCCACCGCCCACGTACGCGCTGGATGAGCCTGAGAGATTGGTGGTGGTTGTTGAAGCGGTTGAGTGGGTGCCGCCCATGCCACCGTTCGAGTTGTGCAGCAGCGCGGCCGATGACGTGGACGGATTGTGCAACATGCCGCCGACCCCTCCACCATTACTTCCATTGGCAGACGCACAACCTCCGGCCAGCTGCAAGTTGTTGTAGTGCGTACGTGGAAATGTTTTGCTGAAATAGTCGACGGTTCGCTCATGCAGATCGTAAAGTTGGTTCGACTCAATGATAGGCGTTTTGTCGGTGTAGCGCTTCATGAAGAGATCGTCCGCGGAAGAGGTGCCCGCTGGCGTATTCTCCCACAGCCCAGAGGGATAGAGTGAGTCGCAACCACCAGCGCGACTGTATTCGCCACTGGAGTTGCCCAGTTCGGTGCCCAAATTTGCAGTTAGTATCGCTGGTATTTTCAGATCGGCAAACTCATCGCTACCGAAACGTTTTGTGTCATTAATGAGATCTGGGTTGTTGCCAGCCGATGCTGTGGGCGAAAGGTAGCAAGGCGCCGTTGACAACGCACTGCCGTTGTTGTCGTAGCCAGTGGCTGAGTATGGCAAGTCCGTGAGGCGTGGCGGTTTCTGCACAGGATTGGTGAAGCCGCCCTCATTCGCGGACATCGCTGCGCTGCCCTTCCGCTCCAGCGTGCCTGATGTGTCTATACAGTTCGGTATGGCGCCGTTGGCTATGACGACGCCGCCTATGCTGCCATTTCCGGTAATGGGTTGAGTTTTGTTCGTTATGGAGTTTTGATGGTTGACGCTAGTTACCACTTCCATGTGGTTGGGTGTTTTGCTCTCGGTGTACGGCTGCCGCTTGACACGCATCAGCAGAAACATTACTGCCAGCAAAATGCATACAATTAAAACTACCAAAGCGGCGCTAAGGCCCACAATTTGACCACTTCCCAGTGATGCCATGCCTGCGGCGCGCATACTTACATGCAACGTGAAGTTGGCCTCGGCTGTGCCCGCACGATTCTCCGCCACGCAGTAAAATTCACTGGAGTCTGTTTCCTGCGCATTGGTGAGCACCAACCGCGAATGTTTCTCAAAGTGCCCGTTCTCATAGATGTGTACACGTTGATAAGAACTGAACGCGCTGTTGTTTGACAATAGTCTGCCATTCCAATACCAATTTATAACAGCCGGAGGTATGGCTTTAGCACGACACACTACCGAAGCGTTCTCGCCCATCGTCGCCTCCACATAATGGCTGATAGGCAACATTTCCGGTCGGCAAGCAAAGTCCTCCACCTGCAGCTCGGAGAAGGTTCGATCGACGACACGCTCGGGCCCACCTGCACATAACGGCGCCACGGGATATGGTATGTTCTTTTGGGTCAGCCAGAGCTTTGCATCTCTCATGCGACAGTCACACAGCCACGGATTGTCATGGAGTTCAATGCCATGCAATTTGCTCAGTGTTTCGATCGTGCGCGGCTGCAACACACCCAGCTTGTTGCCGTTTAGACGCAGTAAAGTTAAGCCCTCCAAACCATCGAAAGCAAGCGGTGCTATGGACTGAATGTCACAGTGCGACAGATCAAGCTTGTGCAATGACGGCGTGCTGGCGAACGAGTTCGACTCGATCTTGTGTATATGATTGGAAGCCAACGTCAGTTCACGCAGCGATGAGATATAGCTAAGCGCCAACGATGGCACGACAACCAGCAGATTATGCGACAAGTCCAGTTCGACGAGATTGGTAAGTCCTTTAAACGTTTCCGGTTCGATTTCACCAATTTTACAGCTGCGCAAATACAGCTTCTGCAAATTCAGCAAATTGGCGCGTATGAACTTCTCATTCGACAGCGTCTGCAACTTATTGCCCGACATGTCCAGCACCTGTGTTGACGGATCGATGTTCTCGGGTATCTGTATGAGCTGCCGATCGATACACTCTACCGTCTGCTTGCCGCCCTTCCACTTGCACGCGCACACCGTCTGACAGCTGCTCAGATGCGGTTGATGGTGCACGATTAGCGTGTTGTCGGCGGACGTCGAATGCGTGTGCGTCAGATATGGTGGTATTATCGGTGGTGGTGGTGACGCAGGTGGCTTGCCAAATTGAGCCATATAATCATCGGTCATGGCCTGACTGTCGGCCACCGAGTAAACATCATTGTTCATGTTGGCGTGATGCTTGCCGGCTGCGGCACCGCTGCTCACGTACGCACTGTTGGCATCGAGAGGAAAGTGTGGCGAGGGCAGGCTGTTGGCGCCGCTTGCTGCGCCATACGATATGTGGCCCTGACTTTGGCGGTTGAAGCGTGTGGCTAGCGAGCTCGGTGGCTGGCCGGTCAGAAGCAGTGAGGAGAGGAGTAACGGCCACAGTGGTGGCAGCAGGCGTGTTGTTGTGCGAAATTTGAGCCGACCTTGCGGCTGTCGTGTGTATTGATGTTGGTGGTGGTGTTGTTGAAGCGTTGTGCGCTGCTGCCGGTGACTGCAGTGGCAGGTGGTACGCTGTTGTCGCTGTCGATTTTGCATGATTTCTGTTGTTTTAGTAGCTGCCTTAGCTATTACTTGTGTTAGATATGTAAGTTTAGATATTTTTTATGCACATGAATGCATGACTTGTCTCTCTTTGGAATGAAAATGATAATATGTAGCGAATTTCACTTGCTTGCTCTCGCGTGGCATGAGTCCTTCTTGCAATTGTGTTCGCCGCGCACATTTGAGTTTGCAGGATATGTGTTTATTTTAATTTCTAACCGCCAAAGGAGATGTTTTTTTCTCCCTAATTGTTTATTTTATGTATTTATTTTTTTTCACTGACTTGCTTGCGTGCCCAAGAAGCGGTAAGTCGCGAGGTCTGTCTACTAGAAGTTGGAGATTAATTAATTATTCATATTTTTCATTCACAATATTCGTCACGCGATTGGTTTTACGCGAGCTTTGCGTGTATGGAGGCTAGAAAAGTGGCGTTGAGAAGCCAGAAAATAATTTAGAAAATATTTCGATTTCGAAAAAGTAAAGAATTTGAGAACTTTGCTTCGCTTGTCTTTCGCAAACACTTTATCGCGGTTCCAGTTGTTGATCTTAACGCGACCGCGGTGTGTCCTGTATATGCCACAAGGTTTCAAACCAAAACAAAACTTTGATCCAGCGAGCAAACAAAATCGAAGCTGCTGACGCTGAGCTATGCGTCATTTGCAGTCCTTTTATGTTTTGACGCTTCGCTTTAAATTCCGCTGCTCACGCGAAAGGATTGCTGTGTCTGCGGCGCGTAGCTGTTGTTATTGCTTGAGTTAAGCCCTCGTGTGTCGCTTGTATTTTTCTTGCACACACAGACTTTGGCCTGTCAACTTTTTTAATTAACACAAAGCACGCGTTCTTGCGTTTCGCGCGTGTCCTTCGCACCACCTTTTGGCTTAATTTTTATTGCTTTGCTTTGCGGTTTTACTTTTGTTTAGATTTTAGCCAATTTTGGGCCTACAATGATGTGTGTGATAATACGTGTGTGAGTATGTGGGTGTGTGTAGTTTTCATGAGTGGAGTGTCTGGCGCTCGTCGCTTTGCACAATGGCCATAATCCGTCTGATTTTATAGGCGTTCAACATGATTTTCACACATTTCATTTTTCATTTTCATTTTTATTTTCACGATTTTTCTTCATAGCATTTTTTGCTATATTTTTGTTTGGGGCAAATGTTTTGTGAAATTGATTAGTCTCGCAGGATTCGTGAGTGACGTGCCTTGCACGTGTACAACACAATTTCGGCCACTGGTCCGCATAAGTGTGCGGCGTACAGTCCGTCAATGTATTAACTCGCGAATTTCATGTTTCGCCGCAATTAACGGTTCCTAGTAGCACAAACATTTGGGCGTTCAGATTTCGCGCCACGGTATAAATTTGCATGAACCGACTAAATTTAACACTCCTGCCAACAGCACTTGGCTATTTGCGGCAGTTCAAGTACAAATATCGAACCTTTGGGAACGCACTTCATTTAACGATTGTTGTTGTAGCGCGTGCGAATCTCAATTTTTTTCTGTAACATGCGCTGGTCAATAGCACGCGATTTTGTATTTCACTTAATTTTTTGTTGTTATTTGCATATGATATTCCTAGCATGCTAGTGGCTAGGAGTTCAAGACACAAACACACTTGCAACACGCTTTGGTGAAGGATGTGAAATTGTCACACCCCCTTTCAACGCCGCAACATGGGCTAGGACGTGAGCGTGTTGCAAAACTTGTCCTCCGAAAACTATGCGCGTTACTTTACTGGCTTGTTGACTGGCTAACGGACTGCCTAACAGCCTGCCAGCCTATTTGCTTTTCAACTTCGGCTGTTTGCTTCGTTTGGCACAATTTCGCCTTTAACGATTTTTTACTTCGACACGCTGTCGTTCATTTCATTCAGTAAATTACACGAATATTCACGAAAATTTGTACTAAGCTTCCTTGGCGTTTACATGTATGGAAAATCCGATCAACGCATATACACACACAAGCACCAGTAACTTTTCACAGTGGCACTTCAGGCGTTTGCCAGCGCTAAATAACACTTAATTTCACAATTTTCTGCAATTAATAATTGGCTCACTTTAGTGAAATGATTTCATTACAATTGGCAATAAAACTTAATAACGCCGCATTCACGAATACACCCAACCGCTCGGCATGGTTAATCGTCGTGGACTGAAGAAAAATGAATTAAACGCAAACTCAAAATGCACCGTGCTGGAGCACGACGACTGCGGCGACGACACACCGCCAATGCCAGTTGGAAGTCACGAAGGCTGGAGCATGACTTAACGAAACGTGTAGAGCGCGCGCCTCACACACACACACACACACACACTAGTTAGAATGAGTGTGCTACTCGAAAGAAAAGCCGCTCAGTGCAAGCAGGATTTGCCCACGCTCAGTGCCAGCAGCTGCTGCGTTCACAGCTAAGCATTGCCTGTGTTGAATGGGTATGTGCGGCTGTGAGCACAAGCACTGGAGACTTCTCTCTGCAATCAGTCTTCTGTACGAAGCGGAAAGTGAATTTGGAAAAGAGAGCGCGCTCACTGGAAGTCATGAATAACCAGTGGTGGCTGTGGCGTAGATAGTATTTCACTAGCGCGCTGTAGATTTCAACAAAAAGACATATATATGGCGCAACATGTTGCTGAAACATTTATGTAAGAATTCATGCAACGTTATGTTTGGAGAACGAATAATGTGTTAAGGTTCAATGATAGGTGTCATAACTATAACCATGTAAAACAGCTGCTTGAACCAACTTTACGGGCAACACTGTTTCCAATTAGTGGTCCCTATCATGAAGCCATAGCTAGCATATCTATTTAATTTTTTGGTTATGGTTATGGCGCTATGGTATGGTACCTCTTATTAAACCCTTAACATATATTGTAAGCATCAGCAACAACGCCACAACTTTCTTAACTCTTCATTTTTCTAAACTGAGCTTCGGCTGCAAGTAACTTCTGTGGGTGGATCGCATGCCGACGTAAAGTGGATCCAGAGAGGTGGGTGGGTGGTAAAGCAGGGTCCAGAGATTTAAAAGGCTTGCAAATTTTATCAGAATTGAGTGAATAAAAATATAGTGCCAAGGCATTACTTATAATCACCTATATTTACAGTTACACATATGCAGGATCCGTTATCAACATGTTGCTTAGCCCACTTTCTAACATTGTCACGATTGACTAATCGGCAAAGAAGTGCATGCGATTTTGAGTTAAGCTAACTAGCAAATTCTTATTAATGAAAAAATAAAAGGAATCCATTAAAATAACCAAAAATAATTTATGTAACCAAATATCTAATTCCAAATTTGATAGCTGATAATTTTTCAAAATTCACCTTCATTACAAAATTGAGCTTCAGTGTGCGAAATTAATTGTTTTCACTGCTTTTATGCTCCCTGCATTACTAACTAGCTGGAATTACACAACCAAATTGTAACGAACTTACTCGGGCCTCAAAGGCAACTGGCGAGCGAGAGAGTGAAATTGAGAGCAATTTCATGCATCACTTCATAAATCGCAACCGAATTCGACACCCACTAAAACTGTAAACCAATGCATATATGTGGGTGTGTGTTTATATGTATGTACATATGTGTAACACAAAAGAGTAAGGGAGCCGGTTCCGCGGAGAGGAACGGCTTGAAAGGCAGAAAAATGTTTTTTTCTTGGAAGCTGAAGCGCTGCAGCTATTGCTTGCAACATGCACACTCACCCATACATACTATGTATATGTGTATGTCTGCGTTGGGTCCTGCAGCTAGGCCAAAACGTGGCAAGAATTTGCGTACTGCCGTTGCTTGTTGCAGCTGCCACACAGCCACTTAACTTACTCCCACAGCGGCTGTCGCTACAACTACAACACACCGTGCTGCTTTTATTACTTTACTACTTTAGTCGCTGATGTTGTTGTGGTTGTTGTTGCTCTATCAGACATCGCTGCTGTCAATATTTCCTGCAATTTCATTTGTTACTGTTGTTCGGCAGCATTGTGTTGTTGTGCTTCACTCTCGGCGAGATTTCTAGTTAAGTTAGTTTGTTTATGCCCTTCTTGAGCTGTGTCGGGTTGAGCTGAGTTCAGTTGAGTTGAGGTGAGGGAGGCAACAACAGCAACAACAAAAAAGACAAACACGACAGCAAAAGCAAAACAATTTGTTGTTTTCACATTTTCTAGGCAACTGGGCTAATCGATTTAGTGTAGGGATCAACGCTTTTGTGGCCGCATTCACAATGACAGCAATGCGCAGGTGTGCGGGCAGTGCAGAGGCACAATGCCGCAAGATAACAGTGTCAGACGTTGTTCTCTGCCTTTCTTCTGTTTTCTGCTTGCCATTCTTGAGCCTCGATTTTCATTCTACCTTCGTTTTTTCGTGCTTCGCTTTGGTTGTTTGACGAAATGAAGTTTTGTCGTTGGCACACTTGTCGCTGTTGTTGTCTGCTCACGCCAGCAATGGTGTATTGAACACCTTGGCAGCATTCGTTGTTGCTGCAACGCCTATTCGCCGTTTTTCAATTACATTCCACAACCAGTCCATCTCTATTCAGACCTGTCGTAGCACAATTTCTTCTCGCCTCCTCCTCCGCAGCGACTCACCCGATCGCCAGCGAGTTCGATTACTTTTGCTGCTGATTTACTTATTTTTTCATTACGCCTTTGCTCCGGTTGCTTGCAATTTGGTGAGGCAAAAGAAAAAGGTCAAGAACTAGAATGCGATTGTTTGTAGTGGCTGCAGCGGAAATGCCAGCTGCAACAACAATATGCAGACTGTCTTGCTAAACCAATGCAACAATAAGGCAAACAACAACATTTCGCACGCAAAGAAACGCTCGGAAAGCACGTAGAACAGGTTAAAATCACTTAATTGTAAATCTGTGTCAACATTGTGGACAACAATAGCAGCAATAACAACAACAACAGCATTCAGTTTCGAGTGGAAAGCTAGCGAATAGAGTAACGAGGCGAATAGGTGAAGATTTAACAACAATTAAACAGAAAGAATTATATCGCCTAGCATTTGCAGTGCGTGAGGAGAAAAGGTAAAGTCTTCGCTTATACTGTTTTTCAAAATCAATTGCTTTCGGCTCTTAATTAGATGGATCGAGTCTTGCAGAAAACTCTATGAATGTAGCAGCTCCTTTGGATGGTGTTGTGGGTGAATTCTTCTCCTCAAACTGTGACAAAGTCAGTATATCCCTATCATCAGCCTTTCATATGCCTATGAGTATCAATTTGCATCCGATATTATACCTCGATAAGATTTATTTTTGATTGTTATGCAGTTCTCTACGAGTAATTACTTAAACTAAAAAACACTTTATTTTTAAAAATAAAGGCAATAATGCTTGAGTATTTTAATATATAATTCCATTCCTGATGACTAGCTGCAAATTGGCCTTTCTCTCCACAGTTCAATTAGAATTTTGTCATCCGCGCACAGCACCGCACTGTGATTCACAAACTCAGCTCAAATGCATACAATTTTCGTAAGTTAATGCTCCGTTAATGCAGGTCAACGCTGTCAGTCGCCCATTCACAGGTATCATTTCCCCAGCGATTCGCTCAATGGCTTACTTTGGACTGCGCAGACTTTAGTCTTCATATACAAAGGTTTATCATGACTTTAGCACACACTCACCTTTCACGCAGCGCAACGCCACAAGCATTAATCCGTAAGTGCACATATGATTGAATGTGTGCTTGTGTGTGTTTGGGTATTTATATTTGGCTGATTACTGGGTAGGCGGTCGAGTTCAATGCGGCGCGCCGCACCACACCGCTGGAGATTTTTCCCAACAGACTGTAGATCTTTGATTGATTTAAGCCGCGAGTCGCTTCAGCGGTCACTGACTTGCTACAACTGCACATGCCACACAGACAGACACAGATAAAGGTATCGAGGTTAGCCAGACTGCAGCTGCAGTGAGTGTGAAGGTGGATTCGTGCATTGAACTCGGCAGCAAAAAGCGAAATGAAAGGTTACCCGGTACAAATCTACATACAAACACACCTACATACGTGTGTATGTGTAAGCGTGATTACATAAATTACTGGCAGAAGTGTAGCACACCAAATGGCGAATGTCTCGCAAGGCACCGACTGCAGGCGTGGAATTCGCTTCCCATTAATTAATTAAGATAAATTACTGATTGCACTAACGGTTCTGCAGTGAACAACGGCTTGAAGAAAGTGAACGGAATCATTTGCGAAATGCTTAGAAAGGAATGATTTGAGCCGATTTATTACATTTTGACAGTGATTATCCAAATGAGGCGAATAATGATTTGCGAAAGTTTCGTTGAATTAAAGTAATTTGTTTCCAGAACTTTAGAAATATAACGTTGCTTTAAACTAAACTTTTTGAAGATAATAGCAATTAGATATTGTGGTTACTTAATTCAGTTGTAGTCAAAATAAATCCATTACTTTTCTAATAGCTGACTTTAGTAAACGGTATTTCGCGTTAGAGAAGTGCAAACGAGCGTTAGAAAGATAAGATTTCGTACTCAGATAGTTTTGCGATTGCTTGATCTAGTAACATTTTGCACACCGCCAAAAGTATTGATAATGATAATGGAAATTGTCGAGGCCGATGGACATGGGAGCCCTTTTTCGATTACACAGGAGTTGAAGATAGCACAATAACCGCATGGTACCACACAATTAAGGGTAGCTAGAAAGAGCAGCGCGATGTATGGGTGCTACATGGATAAACCGCAACAAAATTGATACATTTTCGGAGCGGATGGTTTCTGTGAGTTTATAGCGATTGGCAGAGAATCGTCCAGTATAAGTTGCTTTCCTACGGCCAGACTCTTAGCTCAGAACCCTACTATTAAGCATTGATATTGAAAGGAAGCAAACGTCTAGAAGCGGGCAGCTTTGGCCAAGAAAGAGGAATGGTGCTCCATAAGGACAATGTCAGGCCGCAAACTGATAGTGAGTTTTCAGAAGCTTCGGGGGCTTGGCTGGGAGAATATTGTACAAATATGTCGGGTATGGCGTTGTTATGTAGCGGAGGGTGCTCGAGAAAAACCATACTAGCTAAGAAACTGAACGTTGCACCAGTAAACATAGCTGGTCCGCCCATGGCGGTGAAGTCTTGCATTACACTAAAGGAAGTTTGTATATGAGGGAACTGCAGCGCCTTTTAAGTGAAGGTAGCTGTTAACAAGATGGCAGTAGATGTACTGCTCCCAAATGCGGCTTCTTTCAGAGTTGTGTGCGCTCACTGCGGTACTATACAGGCTTAGAGTTCGCAGACTGTTCTTTCAAAACTAGTAGAGGAGTGCTTGATCTCAATAGTCTTGTATAGGTATCCCGTTAAGGCGGAATCGCTGATAATATCTGCCTTAATAAATGGTAAACTCAAAATGCTTCGTCGGTTTATGCAAATCTGGTGATCCACGATTAGGACTTTAACCGTGTTATAGGGACGAATATGTGTTTAAGCGAGATTCATCGATTTTGGATCAAACCTGCACCCTAATCCAATCTAACCTGCTTAAAAGCTTAAATTTTATAAACTATTTTTATACTCGATATATATGTGCAGTCTAAAATTGAGCTAAGGAAAGGTCCAATGGAACGCCGACCTGAGTTGTTCTATAAATCTATGACGACGAACTCAATGAACAAAAACAAATGTACATACATATATACGCAACAAAACCATTAACAAACAATTAAACATAAATTCAAATGGGTTCATTTATTTTCGCTGCCAGTCATTCGCCTACAGGGGTGTGTTGCAACAGGAAGAATGGTGTAATGCATTAACAGCCGAAGGAAGCAACTTCTACAGAGTTGCCTCAGAACCAGCAGCGAAGAGCAAACAACAACTGCAAGACTAAATCTATTCCCAGACACTGAGCCACACCAACACATACAACTGTGCATGTACGCTAAGACGCTTATTAACTCACAGAGGTTTGTATGAGCGAACGAGTGTCTATATTTTCCCTGCCAATGGCCTGAGTGGCAAACGCCAGAGCATACAGGTGATTATGAAGACACAGTCAATTTATGGAAGAATATTTCAGGTTGTGCCACAGAGACGAAATACCCGAAAACGAAGTATAAGAACGCCGAGTCGCAGTCGCAGCTAAGCCGATGGAAAGAAATCTGGCTGGAGTGAGCTAAACCGATCGGTGCTGATACGGAGACATGAAAGCGGATGAGATTTTGTTGCTTTTGTGTGGCAATATCATTGTCGGCTGATGGCTAGCTGGCTGCGCTACTGTATCCAACTCTAGTCTAATAGCCGACTTCATTGAACGTGCGCGTTTACATACATATGCTCCTTTCTGCTGTTGGCGAGAAAGAGAAGGTATCGGTTCGTAGAACTGCTTATGAATTGAAACCGAAAAATAAACACAGAGGCCAAACGCTGTGCAGCAGCTTACCTTAGAGCCCACACGGCGGCGCGCAACAAGAACGGCCAAGCAAACATCCGCTGGCAGTGATGACTGACCCAGCGGGTCAGGAAGTGCGAGACGCGGCAACGTGTGAGCGTGCGCAGAGGTGTGTGTGGTAATTTAGAGCATCTTATTGCTTTGCCAGCTCTGATTACACGGCCAACTGCCAACTGCCGCGTTGCAGCGATTGCCTGCTTTATTGCCACAACCACATTTATGTATGTGTGTGTTGCAACGAAGCCTGCAGCATTTTATGCAAGTCGGCATAACATCGTAACTTTGCCCACACCATTTACTCCATCTCGGATATCTTACACTTGCCGGTGTAGGTTGCAGATAGCTTGAAGCTCGCACTGTGTCGAGCGCGCAGCTTACTTAGTTGGGATTAGAATGTGTGCAGTTGTGCGAAGTAACCAAAGTGACCGGTTTTTGCTCTTCTATTGTATATTCACCAAATAAATGGAGTTACGAAAACGCAACCATATACATAGTTGAGATAGCTAGGTAAGCCCACACGAGCAGGTGTTCGGTACAGAGGCGTAGTGAATTGTCGTACAATACTTTGTAGTAAGATCTCCAAGTTCATAAGATTTTTTTCTCGAATTGAAATTGAGATTTAGGAGAGAAAAAGAAAGAGATAGACAGTAAGAGATCGAGAGAGAGAAAGAGAGAGAGAAAGAGAGAGAGAGGCTGATTAACAACACGCTTTACTCTAAGCGTAGGCCACGCAACAAACCGGAATCATATATAGACAAGCCCTATCTCTATCCAACCTATCCCATCGCATGAGAATAAAGACCATTAAGCTGAAAAATCTTACATAAAGACATATAATCACACATTGTGTCGAGCGAACCCTCGTCTTCGTGGCCGAAAACTCGTGAACTCTCGTTTAGCTAACCGAAGGACACCTTGCCACACAAAATAGCCCACAGCTCTCTTTATTTTTTATCAGCCCTTTTGCAAACACCACTCTTAAGCACCTTTAACAAGTTTCAGCTTGCTACATATATCATCAGATATTTAAGAGGTTCCCCCTCCTTTAAAATATCACAAAAGATTTCTACGCCACTGCCAGCTAACATATATACGTTTACATCTGTAAAAAGGCAAACTCGCGTAGATATGTTGACGTGTGTAACTAAAGTTGCAGCATCATATGAAGCAAGTTTTGAACTAGTTTCTCGCAACAGCCATACAAAGCCGGCTACACGCGTTGCAAGTTACTTGTTTTCCATAGCAAAATGTAATTTTCACAGTTGCTGCTTTCCCATATATGAAAATATCCACTCATTGTTGCAACGCGCCATGGTTGCTTCTCACGTCTTACTCTAATTCGTTCATTTATCTTGTTTGCTTTGCGCTGTTCTTTTTTGGTTTTTTTTTCCTACTCAACTTTGTTGTTTGGACTTTTGCGCAAAAAATTGCTTGCTGCCGCGTCTCTCACTCGCCTCACTCTGTGGCAGCATTACATTTCTAATTGCATCAAAAGTTGTTCGTCTTCACTTCACAACTCTGGGTGTGTATTAGCTTGGCTTATGAAATCTGCAGGTATTTATACGGACTTTCATCCAGTGCCCCTACTCCCTTGAACTTAGTTGGTATATGTGTGTGCAGCTCCTTATAATTATAACTGTCTCCAGTGCTGCCATTATGGTCAAACTGCAGCAGAGTGTTGGAAAGGCCGCTTGTTGCTACATTTGAGTACCTCTGCCCTAGCCTATTGCCCCTTCTTGGTGGTCGGAAAATGTTCTACTTGAGTGTGTGAATCACCGCGCCAGGTGGCATCTACAACTTGCATTCAGCGCCAGCTATTCCGAGCTTCTCTGCCACACGTTGGCGTGCACTTATGAATGCTGATAGTGAGTGTATGTTGCCATGTGCTGCGTTCAGCTTGCCTTCCGTCGCTTTGCAAATTCCTGGCATTCCTTTCACACACCGCATAGTAGCCAGGCTTAATGGAGCATATCTTTCGAGTGGCATCCGCTGGTTAATTTACTCAAACAAGTTTCTGTGTTGCATCAAAGTTTCATATGGCGAACACAGACTTCTGCTTATGCATTCATTCACTACATTTTACTAAATCTCTATCCGGCCGTATTATATAAATTTCTTTTTTTGTTTGAGTTCAGTGTTGCATGAATGACAGCGGAATATCAAGCGGAACGTTACCTATAGTATGTCCGCGCTATGGTTAAGCCTCTTCAATGGAATGTGTGTATGTTGCTCTATTCATGGAGATTCACTTTTCGATCAATTTGGAGTAACCCAACCCATCGAGGGTCTGGTTAAGATAAGGAATCGATTGTTCTTCTTTCATATTGCACTGAATAGCGATATTATGATATACGGGGTTTGTCGGGAAAGTAATTGGACTGAGTCGATTTTAAAAAAATTATTGAACCAATCCTTACAATTCTTTAAAAACTTTCAAAATATGCTCCTTCTGCGTCGATACAGCGCGATTTCCAAACATTGAAGGCATTCTCCGGAACAGCCTTGAGAGCCGAGGTCCGTGCTGTTTGGATCCCCTTCGTCGTCTCAAAACGCTTGCCTTTCATCGCTTTTGCAGGCTAGGAAGCAAAAACACGTCCGTGGAGGCCACATCAGGGCTGCTGTGGAAGCGTTGGGATGCCGGCTTTGGTTAGGTATCTGTTCACAAGAAAGTTTGAGCAGGGGCGTTTTTGTGGTGCAACTTCCAATCGGCTGCGATGTCTTGTCGGAGCCTATTGACCCTTCGTTTGAGTCTCTTAAGGACTTCCACGTAAAACTTGGTGTTGACGGTTTGTCTAGGAGAAACAAATTCAGGATGGATGATGCCTTTGATGTCAAAAAAGATAATGAGCACCGTTTTCACTTTGGATTTCTCTCCCAGCATGGTCTTCATCAGCGACCTCCTCCTGGACCTCCAAAAAGGCCTGTGCCACCGAAATTCAACCGTTCTTGCTAAAGCAACATCTGGGTAAGCCTGATTTATCATATCAAAGGTCTCTGTTACCGAGTTTCACACAGAATTTAACCGTGTACCTCTGCTCAAACGAACGCTGCATATTCGGCTTGCACCACTCACAGAAACAAGTCGCGCGAAAATGTTTGTCATGACTTTCCAGGTGCTCGGAGACAACTGACCAGCCAATCGTTCGTTAACTATGAAAGCCCTCTACCGAATCCAGTCGGCGCGCATGCTCCGACGTACAGCTGCGGCGGAATAAAATCACCCTATTACTTTCGGGACAAACCCTATAACGGGCTATTGAAAAATTATAAAAAAAATGTTTATAGAACTCTTAAAAATGTTGTCAAAGGTATTTTGGTCTAAAAAGGCACTTCGAACGTTGTATACCGAAGACAGCAATTGGTCTAAATATGGCAGAAATGTACATCTTTAATATCTGCCTTTACGAAACCCGAATATTCATTTGTGTTACACTTGGCAATCTTTGAATGTACGAGCTATAAGCGAACAGAGCCGATCATAATCAGCGAATGTTGTTCTACCGGATGGGTGGCTTCGTCAACGTGAAGCAGAAATTGAGTTGAAACTCTCTCACGGTCCGATAGAATAACAAGGAAAATAAGCAATTAAGAAGAAAACCTGCGACAGCACGAAAACCAAGTAAGACCTTGTCATTAACAGCAACAACAATAACAATAATTTCGCTAAAACACAAATCGTATAAAAATTCATGTTTATGGTTTTCAATTTTTTCTGTCTGCGCGCTGAAACGGGAAGTTGTATTTGTTGTGTTTTTTGATTACTTTTGCTGTTTGGCTTTCGTTCGCGCCTTTGCATCATTAGTTCTGCTACGTACTTAGGTTTGTGCAAGTGATGTGATGCCACGAAGCCAATGCCAGTTCTTTTTTTGCCCACACTTATGCCGACGCTGTTGTTGCCTCTACCATGTGTGCGTGTGTGAGGTTTGTGGACCCATTCATTTTACAGTGTTATATTTTTTCTTTAAGTACTTTTGGTAGCAACGCCGCGCAGTGTCACCGAAGCGGCGTGGAGACGATGAGGAGCGGGTCAACCTGACCGCGATATGAAGTCCAAGTCGGCGCCTCACCGTGACAAGCGAGCGGCCGAAATGATAGCGACAGTGCTGGTGGTCGACAGTCAAGACAGCTTCTCAAGTTCAACGATATGGACGCTCGTCTATTCGGCAGCAGTAAGACACATAAGTAATTGCGCGGCGAAGGCTAGAGAAGTGTGGGAATGAGGCAGCGTCAGCGGACAGCAGCAGTGTGGAAGAAACAGGGGCAGCAGCCTTGACAATGTGTTCAAGAGTTGTGAATTTCTGTAGTTAACCTGGACAAATGTTTTAATGCAGACTGCTTTGGCTCGCAATGCTTTTCTCTATCGCGCTTCTTATTTAGCTTGCTGCTTCTGGCATTATTGTTTTTGTTTTATTGTTTGTTTTTAATTTTCATTTTCATTTAATGAATGAATAAATCAGCGAGTCGCATGAAGTAGCGCGCCAGCAGACAGCGAGCCAGCGAGCGAACCGCGCAACCGACAAGCTGTCCGCGGCCTGTGACAGCCGCTATTGTTCTACGCGCTCTCCGCGCAAGCTCGTCTACATATTCATGAAGCGAATGAAGTTTGCATGGCAGCAGCACTTAATTTTGGACACATTTCTGCCCATTTGCATGCAACGCAACTCGTTAACGCGGCGTTCTTTTCGCACAGCTGAAATTATTTTATGGCATTCTAAAAGCATTTGCTTACATTTTCATTTTTGGCACAGTTATTATTACAGTTGTTTTAATTTCTCACTTTTTTGGACATGAAGCGCAGTCAGAAACAGAATAAGCTAGGAATTTCGAGGCTAACCAAATGTCAGCTGGTACCTCTAACCGTTTTGGACTAGTTCGAAACTAGTTACTAAGCATTTTAATAGAAATTTGTTTCTATATCTTATATAACTATATAACTATTGTGTATAAAAGGTGGGAAGTTTTTGTCAGTTGCTGCTGAACACAGCAAGGTCCAGATATGGTCTAAACCACAGGTACCTGCGAGACACTCAGAAAAACCGGCCTCAGTGGCAATTATGTTTGCGCCCTTCGCCCACGCAGCTAAAAAGCTTTGATTTCAGTTGCTCAGTTGGCGATTTTCATCATTCATAACTTTCAGTGTTCTAAAGCTGGAACCAAGCTTCTAACTCCACATCAGGGATTATCGTTACCACTTTCCATTTTTGTCAAAAATAAAATTTATTAGTTTCATTGGCATGAATGCAATCAATAATGCTCACTGAAAGACTTCGAAATGTGTCCGCTTTCACGGAGACAAAGAGACAACTACAAAAGCGCAAATCCATTTCAAGTGAGCTGCGACCCACCTGATCTTTAAGCACCAACTTAAATACAAATTTATGTTAACGCCATAATCCTATCAGAATTGCTGGTCACTTCCTTTACTATTGCTATTGTTGTTGTTGTTGCTATTACAACAGTTCTCTTTGGGTTCCAATTCCCATTCACATTCACACTTTAAATCCGTAGATACAAGCAAATAGCTTAAGTATTCCCAGTTTTTACGCTAAGTCTGCTATGGCCCAGGCTGTGTGCCACACACACAAACGCACACACAAAACAATAAATAGCATCAGCGTGTATTTGGTCAGCTTGTATTTTATATTCGATTGTATTTGCTGCTATTTGCCTTCCACCTTTTATTTGCGCTCATAAATCTAACATTTTATGAATGTGTAGCATGCAACAACAGCAACAAACGAACACAAAAATCCACGTTTGTTTGTTTACACGGTTTCTTTGTTGACTCATATGCGTACCTGCCACTCGCAGCCGCCGCCGACGTCGCCTCTGCCATCGACTGCACCGCACTACAGCATTCATTGTGCGGCCTGCGTTGGCTTCATCGAGCAGGCCGGCACCTCAACTACCTGTTCGACGGCTTTTCATTCATGCAATATTTAGACGAGAGCTCGCCACATTGTTTGCGTGCGTCTTAAATTACAATACATCGCACTGCCCCGCACCGTTGCCCGCACTGCTGCTTGCCACTGTTGCTGCTGGTGTTTTGGGTAGCCATCCGTATCAACGAACGCAATCGGATAAGGCGAAGGGAAAGCTGAAAGCGATGTATTAAGAAATAAGGTAAAATAAATCTGTTATATGAGCGTCAGTCACTCGCTTTACCGCTTTGCGGCCGCCAATTGCATTCACCGGCTTACAGCTTAGTCTCATTATTTTCCTTCGTTTTGTAATACTTATTTATTTGTAGTCTATAAGCGTCTACTGCGGTCTGTCATTGGCGGGAACATCGGAAATAATCAATGCTTTGGCTATCAAATGTCAATGGACTTCTGGTTCAACACACAGCCTAGCCTAGCACCTAATTGCCCCGCAGTAAGAGTTCTAACACTCCAGTTCATGGTAATGTTATATAACCCTAACCGGATATGGTCTAGTTGGAAAAGCATCGAATTCGGACCAGTTACTAGTTATTTTTGAAGAAAGTTGTTTCCTTAGATTCAAAGGACAAAGGGCGTAGGCATCGCTAGATATATCTGTGATCTTATTTTTAATGCAAAACCAATCTCTTGAAATTCAGCGGCTGCCAATTGAGAACTTGTCATTTTTTTTAACTAAATTAAAATTTATTCAAGAGTTTTTCCGACCGAAATCTGACCATTGACATCTCGTACTGTATCATCATATAGAGCAGATTAGATAAATAAATGAGGTTTTCACCCCGACCTAAGGTCTATTGTGCCCTCTTCTAAGTCGAAACGACGAGGCGATGTGATCCCAATTTGGAAACAGGGCTCCAAGGGCCTTTATGCTGAGCCTACAGACTGCTGGCCACTCAGTTAACAGGTGTTCTGGAGTTTCAGGCTCCAATTCGCACAAGAAGCTAAGCCCATGTTATGTAAGTTCTTCTTGAGTTTGCAATGACCAGTGCAGAAGAAACCTTCATCCTTGCGGAGCAGCTCCATTATGGTATGGGGAACAATCGCAATGAACGGTTCGGGTTCTACCATGTTGGTGGATGCTGCGGAACGGGCGAACTCATCAGCCAATTCATTCCCGGCTATAACTTTGTGACAAGGAACCTAGATAATGTGCGGCTGATTACGATCTGATAGACTGTTGAGTCATGTAAAATACACCAGCTTCTTGAGTGGAAAGAAAGAAACGAGTCTACGAACTAGTTGGGCTTAAAGTTCAAGTAATATTGTATAAAGACTACATCAGATCAATGTAGTGCTGGTAGTTTGATATGTTTGCAGTATGTATGTGTGTAAATTAATGTTAATTTGTATTTAATCCGTCGATGTTCTGCGATGGCTTTGTTTACGGATAAAGGAAAAACAACAATTGCAAGAAATCAGTTTTAATCAGAGCTTTGGATAAAATGAAAACGATCTGATGAAAAAGAAAAAGTAAGAAACAAGAAAGTTCGAGCACAACTCATAGAGGAATGTGTTTGGTAGAACCACGTCATATACCATACAGTATGAAATACCATATGGGGGAAGCGAAACTGATTTCTTCATCGTCGCTGAACTATGTCAATGTCGTCGTATATCGAATGCAATATTCGCCGTGGCCAATGCGCAAAGAACCATACATCTTTCGCAGAATCTTTCTCTCAAAACTCGTAACGCCGAGTCATCAGATGTTGTCATCGTCCATGCTTGTGCAGGACGGGAATAATGAGTGACTTTTAGAGTTTGGTCTTTGTTCGTTGGGAGAGATTTTTACTTCTCAATTACCTATTAAAGGGTTATTCCACGTTAGATATCGAGGCTGACATTGTTGCTGCTCCTAATACTGGTTCCAAGATGGACAAAATTATCTTCAACTTCAAAATTATGACTGTCAACAGTGACATGGAGGCAAGTGCGATGACTGTTTGCTTGATGATAGGAGATATTTTGTCTTGCTATCGTTTACTACCAGACATATTTGCTTCGCTTCCTTATCCAGTTTGAGGAAACCGGAACTAACGGCGCGGTTGTTGAGGCCAATGATATCGATGTCATCGGCGTACGCCAGCAGTTGTAAACTGTTATAGAAGATGGTACCTTCTCCAAATAGTTCTTCAGCTCGAATTCATTTTTTCTAGAGTGGATTGAAAAAGTCGCTGGAAAGGAAGTCGCCTTGTCTGAATACTCGATTTTATGAGAGTCTTCGTTTTGACATTTTCTTCATCACAGACGATCTGATATGTCGCTTTACTCTCATTTAGTAGCGACTTCATGTTACTATGTCCAGTATTTCATCTCGACATCAGAATGAACAGCCTTGCTACACTTTTTCCCGGAAGTTTTACACGAATAAAACCACGTCATTTGAAATGACTAATTACATTTTAGCAAGAGCAACCCCTGCACTTTATTTCGAAACAATAATTTTGCATTCATTTTTCAACCTGCCCTTGACTACTTTCTACAGAGCCTACAATTTACACAACTGGAGTTAACGGTCAGTCAATGTCTTTAGCATAATAAATGTATAAGTATAGAACACTGTAAGACAGACGAACTGACACGTTAAGTGATCACAACAAAAGTGCAGTAGCCGACCCGCACCTCAGGCACGAGCGAATGGGCGAACTTGACCCGCCCCTTTAGCGATGGCGCCCCATTGCAAGAGGACAATTAATCAAGACCACAAATGACCGGCAAATGAACACCCACGCCAACCCTTAACGCATTTGCCACGACGCCGGGCAGAGCACTTACTCCGAACTCCGTAATATTCACGGCGAAATCGCACATCACAAAGCGCAATTAAGCAATTTAGATGCCTTGAATAATTAGAAAATCGTCAGCGGCCGGATGGTGTCGGCACCGCTGAGTGGTTGGGCGGACACACATAGCGACACAGTAGAGTAGTAGAGCCGACGGAATTGTCTTGTCAAGGGCCACGAAGGTTAAGAAGGCGACGGTTTGCCGGTGTAAACGAAACACAGGAAGCGAAATTCGAGCGGACCTTTTCGCGACGCGCCCACCGGGTCGCCGGCAGCTGAGTGCAAATTACGATGAAATCAACCGCCACAGCAACAATGCAACAATTGTCTCCGGCTGTCTGTGCAACAGCGCCGGGTCGCAAATGTCGGCCGCTTAAGTGGCTTAAATAATTAAGATAAAACAGATTAATGTTGAATCTGCTCATTAGATCTAAGACAGGAAGTAATGGGGATTGGCGAATATAAAGCAAAAAATGCAAGAAAGATAACTAATGACACAGGAAAATCTTCGTCAGCGCTTTCCAAATACTCAAAGCGGCATTAACGGTGCTATAATTACTTAAAGGTCTCGTAAAGCGATTTTGGTATTAAAATTTAAGAAATCAGAAATATTTATGATGCAAAGAGTAATAATTATATAGTACAGAATGGCACCTCGAGAAACTCTATAACCAATTTTTTTTTTAATCGAAGAAATCATAAATTTTCGCCTAAAAATTGAAAAGATTTCCACACTTCGCACATTTCACATTCTGTTCGCTGAGGTCAGTTATCCGAGTATACAGACCGTGACCAAGCCAAGACATGACGGTTTCGCCAAATCGGTTAACGCCCGCGGCAAATGAATAAATAGTGAGATACACAAGCAACATAATGAGCCTACAAGTACTTGACTTGGCGCATCTAAGTATGTAGGCAACCATCCAGCGGAATAAAAAAAAGTTAGCAACAAGAGAAGCTTATATGTATGTACAATAAAGTAATAATGAAGAAACCAAAGTGCTTATAAAATTGTAATAATATACCATCAGTGTTGTATTTGAAAGAAAAGTGAAAGTTTCGCGCAAATTTGCTAAAACCATGCACTGCAAAGAGCATCGAACGGAAACGGAAACACACATTTGAATAAGACAACAACAGCAAGTTGAAAATAGTGTATAATTTGAATTTTCACAGTTGAAAAGCCCTGATGTGCTGCTAAGTTTACTGTTATATTGTAAGTTGAAGAAGAAGACAGGTTGAAAGAAGAGCGAATCGCCATTATTTCACTTCGGCAATTGAGCAGTGAAAGTGGTGATGTACTGCAATTAATATTATAAATATAATTATTATGACTTTTTAGGGTGGCGTAATTGCAACGTAACTGAAGCTAACTCTACAACAATGAAATGTATGAAACAGAAAGTGATTGTTGTTGTTGCTGATTTAAGTTGTCGTGGACATCATCTAACGGGAGGCCCAAGAAACGGACCAAAGGGAGAGGGGTGTCAAATGAGTGAGGTTGCGGAGGCATACAAAGGGGTGGCCAGTGTCATGCGGAGACTCATTGCACGCAGGACATATGTACAGTGGACCAATAAAGTTTACATACACCTAGTTCTATTAAATTTCGACACGTTTATTTGTTTCAAAATGGATAAATTTTGTGGTTTTTTTCTATCCACTTCATGATATGTATATTTAGCATTAAATATAGCATATCAAAATATTTTTTTTTTACACAAATAAAAAAAAATTAAAGTTAAAGCTTAAAATGAGCATAATTTATATCAAAAAAGTTTACGTACACTTATGAATGTTTACATAAAACAAAAGTAATTACAATACTTTTAACGGTTTTTGGCCTACATTTTGTTGCTATTACTGTCCCTAGACATCGTTGTATGCTCCTCACTCAATTTCTAGAATTATTTCCGGATATTTTGACCCACTAAGTCCACGATCCAGCTTTTTGGCCTTATTTTGATGAAATTCGATGTTTTCGAATACGGTTTTCCAAAAAGTTCCAGATATTTTGAATAGGATTAATGTCTAGCGATTGCGGGACCTATGGAGTTATTTTTATTTCCATAACAACCATTCACGTACAAGATAAGTTGTGTGTTTTGGGTCGTTATCCTGTGGTAAATAGAAATGGCTGCTATTAACAGCCGATTTAAGCACACTTAAAATTTAAATCTTTTTCTTAAAATGCTCAGATACATATGCTTATACATTTTTGAAATGTACACAAAAAAATAAATCCCCAAACAGTAAGGAATTTGTTGAAGAGTGCTGGTTATCATAGCCGAGTCGCGCGTCGTAAGCCATACATACATAAGGTTAATAAAAAGAAAATGTCGGCGTTTGCTAAACAATATTTAAACAAACCGTATTGGTTGGGGAAAACATTGTGTTCACCGACGATTCAAAATTTAATAAATTTGGTTCGAAAAGATCACGAAAAGTGTGGAGAAAGATCAATGAAGAGTCGCAAGGACAAAATGTATTGCCAATGGTAGAGCACTGTGGGGGTAATGTTATGGTTTGCGGGTGTATGGATGCATCTAGAGTTGGACATTTGGACTTTATTAGTGAAAACATGGATAAGCATATGTATCTGAACATTTTAGGACAAAAATTTAAATTTTAAGTGTGCTTAAATCGGCTGTTCATAGCAGCAAAACCAATTTCCAACAGGATACCGACCCAAAATACATGTCTTATCTTGTACATGAATGGTTGTTATGGAAATAAAAATAACTCCATAGGTCACGCAATCGCTAGACATTAATCCTATTCAAAATATCTGGAATTTTTTGGAAAACCGTATTCGAAAACATCGAATTTCATCAAAATAAGGCCAAAAAGCTGGATCATGGACTTAATGGGTCAAAATATCCGGAAATAATACTAGAAATTGAGTGGGGAGCATACAACGATGTCTAGGGACAGTAATAGCAACAAAATGTAGGCCAAAAACCGTTAAAAGTATTGTAATTACTTTTGTTTTATGTAAACATTCATAAGTGTACGTAAACTTTTTTGATATAAATTATGCTCATTTTAAGCTTTAACTTTAATTTTTTTTATTTGTGTAAAAAAAAAAAAATATTTTGATATGCTATATTTAATGCTAAATATACATATCATGAAATGGATAGAAAAAAACCACAAAATTTATCCATTTTGAAACAAATAAACGTGTCGAAATTTAATAGAACTAGGTGTATGTAAACTTTATTGGTCCACTGTACATTAGATATGCCAAGGTCTACTCTGAATAAGTAGGAGTTTAACCTGATACAGTATCCAGAACGAAGCTACGCAAGAGTCACTGTCGTTTCTCGCGGCAACTCGAGCTCTTCGTCTGCAATGGTTGGTTATTTGACTCCGAGTACGCCATTCACTAGAAGGGAGTCGGTGAAGGTGTTGATGGCACCACTTTGAATGGCGGTCAGTGCTTGTCGGAAGTTAGTTGCGTCCGAAGTCTAGTCGGCGTACTGGCTAATGTCGTCGATGTAATTGAGGAATGATCTTTTGATGTTCCTAGGCGGCGGTTCCGCTCCAAGCTGGTGACTATAGGTGTGATTTCTGCGAAAGCAGAGAGAGGAGTTCATTATACTCGTTTGCTATTAAAGACCTTTTTTCTTACGCTTGAAAACCGATAACTTGTGAATGAAAGCTTACTAGTAACAGATTTTAAAAATTTTAATCCACAATGTCATTGGCACTTATTAGAAGCTTTTGAGTGAAAGCTTTAGGAGTTGAGCTTTCACCAAACTTTTCTAATTTTTTTACGCTGATGAAAACACTCTTCCTTTTAAGCCACTTTATTCACCAATTTTCTCAGTTTTTTCTCCTAATTTATATTAATAAATATACTTGTATTATTTGGCCATCGACAAGTGTCACAATTCAACCAATTTCACTCGCTGAAACTAATAATCTATTAATTATACATATTTTCGAATTGCAATTACACAAAAGCAAATAAGACATCGATCCATTTTGCGTGTCTAGTTGCTGCTGCTTATTGCCTTTCATTGCCATTTTCGTTTCCAAGAAACTTGGCGTGAATGTGCCATCCCAACGGCAGCGAAGCATCAGTGGCGCAACGGCGAAGTGGCGAACGCCTTTTTCACTTAATGCGATTTTAATTTAATTTACTTGTGTCGACTTTCCATTAATTGCGCGCACATCAAACTTTATTCATTTAATGCGCTGCTGTTAACAATCTAAAACATCAATTAGCTGGCCAACAGCAAAAACAACAGCAACAAGGCAGCAGAAAGCGAAACACTCCACTTTTAGTGTGTGGGTGTGTGTGTGCGTACATAAATAAATAAATATTATGCCATCAAAGTGCTGCAATGTTGTAAATAAATAGACTCATGGCGGAGCGCTTTTCCCGCTATCTGCGTGCGTCTGCGAACATGTAACGGAGAATGCTTTGGCGTGAAAGCCGGTTGCAGTCAAGACAGAAGAAAGACTTCGCGGCCTCGTTACGCTTTCAGCATTTTATCTCCACCGCTCGTGGTTTGCTTGCTCACCAACTTGCTAATGGCTGCTGCTGTTGCAGGCGTTGCAAAAACTGTTGCCACAGCCAGCAGACTGGCTGCCATGGCGGCGAATGCTCAGCTGATCGCAATCGGATACTCGCAGCTGCAACTGACTGCTTTCAGTTTTTCAGGTTTGTACATACATATGTATGTATATATTTCTGTGCTTCGCATCGAGTGATCGTTGAATGTAGGCGCTTCCGGTAACTATCATTGCATCTTAACGGTAAAATACATGTCACTACGAATGAAATTTTTTGTTTCGGGTTTTGCTGTTGAAAAATACTAAATGCTTATTAATATTATTTGTGATTTAGCGAACATATATACACAATAAATGTTCTAATGGTCTGGTTATAAAATGTCTTTCAATAGGGCACTATAAGAGTAGACTGATATGGACAGCAAACAACAAGTCGAAATTATTCCGTCAGTGGCTTTCAATTTATGGTCATAATAATCGTCCTGTCTGATCAACAATTGAGCGCCTAGTAGAAAAATTTGGAACCACAAGCACAGTACAAAATGTTCCCATGCCAGTGGGATAAAGAAGTGCCCGTAGTGTCGAGAATATTGCTGCTGCAAATCAGTCTCTCACACGTCGTTCTCAAGCGTTGGACATCTCTGTGACGTCATTGTGGCATGGTTTTTTGAAAAGATCTTGCCCTACATCCCTAAAAGATCACACACATGAACAGAAGCCGCTTGACCACCAGAATCGTCGCAAGTTCGTAAATTGGGCTTAGCAACAACTTGAAAATGATCCAGATTTTTATCGAAAAATCATCATCTAGAGAAATGATACTCATTTCTGGCTGAATGGCTTCGTCAATATGCAAAGTTTGTGTTACTGGTCATGCAACAATACACACGTATTCCATGAGTCACCATTGCATCCCGACAATAATAACGGTTTGGTGCGGTTTATGGGCCGGCGGCCTCATTGGGATGAACTTCTTCCGTGATCTTCTGGAATCGCTCAATGATAACCGAATATTTTTGGCCCGTATTGGATGATATGGACTTGGACAATATGTGGTTCCAACAGGACGGCGCCACAAGCCACATAGTGAATGTCGCAATCGATTTATTGAAAATCAAGTTTGGTTAACGTGTTACCTTACGAAATGGCCCAGTCTATTGGCCGCCTCGGTTGTGTGAATTGACGTCGTTAGACTATTTCTTGTGAGGCTGCGTCAAATCTAAGGTCTACGACAACAATCTAGAAACGATTAATGTACCTCGTACGAATATCAAACGTGAATTGTAGCAGTAGCGGCCGATTTTTGCTTGAAAACCGTCGAAAATTGGATTCAGTGTCTGGACTTCTGCTAGCGTTCTATACATAATGGCATCGAATGTACTTTCACAGTAAAAGTTTCATTGATATATCAAACCGTTTTTGTTTTAGGAGCGCTCTTGTTGAAAACAGGTACCCCAAGGTGTAACAGAGTTCACTTTAAATACTTTATATACAACGCTTGTTTTTTCTTACTACAACAGCTAGCCATATAATCCTATAACCTGGCTCAATGAATAATTTTAGAGATGCTCTGCGGAATGCATGAGGTCTTTTTTAAACTAAGCCTCGAGCGTATGGTATATAATCATAATGAAAAAGCGCTTAATTCCAATTAATACTTTAAAGAATTCATCGACTTACTTATCTGCATGTGAAATAAGAACTCTGGAATTCACAGCAGACACTGTGCTAACAACAGATAAGAGTCCCAAAGAAGTAAACACCTCATGGACAAGCTCGAACATGCTGCGACTGTGAATGAAGTCATTGTCGCGCAATAAGATTTCCGATTTCACCACAGCCATGAAGCTAATGCAAAGCAAGCGCTCAGCGAGCTCAAAACACTGACTCAGCAATGCCAACAACTGGTTGAACGAAGCGCGCCGTTGTTTGGTTGATTAGTTGATGACACGTTCGCGACTATCAAGCCAGTGGCATGCACTCACATGACCACACACACATAAATACTCATAGGCACTTCGTCCAGCGATCCGCGCGCAGTTCATCATTCAAATTTTCGTGTCACCACTGCGTCCCGTTCGATCATCCGTCAACACTACGTTGCGTGCTCACTGATTCATTCATTCAACACACATCGGCCACACACACACACATAACACACAGTCGCTGTTCATTAAACTTATTTATTTATTTGTACTGTGTGATTGGATGTGCTCACAATTTTTATGGAACTTCTTTGCGCGCGTGTGTGTGTGTGCTTGTGTGGCATAGTCGTACGTTAATTCCGCCCGCATCGCTCGGCTCGTACGTTGCAACAATGTTGGCGCAAGAATTTATTTATTTATTTATTTACTTTTCATTTATTATGATTCACGAGCGAACTCTGTGAATAAGTCGCTGAACAAACCAACTAACTGTTGTTGCTTGTCTGGCACGGAGCAACGGACGACAGCTTGTTCGGTTGTTTGATTGTGTGCTTGAATGCCTGAATCGCTGAATGGGTGAGTGACTGCGTGAATGAATGTACGCAGGCGAAAAGTTTGTGGCTTGGCGCATTGTGCTTTCGATATGTATATTAGCAGCAGTTGCAGTGGAGTTGCCAACGACATTGGAATTTGATATGACAGCTTTAATTTTTTCTTCTTTGGTAAAAGCTCTTAATTGAATTTTGCTGAGTTTGGAATATTTTGGATATTAAAAAATTGGGTAGTCGAAAAGTCTTTTCGTATTTCTAATCGAACTTCAACTTATTTTTTTACAGTTAGATATTATTCCATCAGTGTAAAACGTCTCGTCTCCGGTTACCATTCGCTTTAGAAATGGTTCGATTTCCTTTCGTTTCAGCAAAGAATCGCAGATGTTAATTCGGCCCATTAAATTTTTCAGAGATAATTCATGTGGTACCCGAACATCGAGCTTCTTTCTGTAGGCAGCCTTTTTTAAGTGGTTCAAAACCGTTTGACAATGAATAATAAGTTCCTTAATGATGACATGGCTGATTATGTGGCGGTTGTGGTCAATATTTCCCATATTTTCATCGACTTTTCAACGATTACTACAAGGGTATTCAACCTATGGACGAAAAAGCTATGTCTAGCTCCGATGTAGCAATTCTCTAAACTAAAATCGTAGGATTTGAGAACAATAATTCTGGTTTGGCTTAGACAAGTCTTCAGCGTTATAGTGACGTCACTTTTGGAATGCATTTCTGGTTAAACTAACTAATAAATTTGAACTCAAGTTTCACAGATGAGGTTTTAAAACAGTTAAATCGTTCTAGGCTTCGACTCTAAAGCGAATACAAACGCAGCTTTGAGATGGCTCAGTCGTCACTATATATTTTAGCAGACTTTTTGCTAACCGGTTTCTCTCGAACCTAGCAGTTTCAGTTTTAAATTTCTCAAAGAATAAGTTGCACAAAACTTGTTTTCAATTAAAACTAACTGGCAACCCTGGCAGCAAAACTTGCCGTGATTGCTTGAAATGCAAAGTTGCATGTTGCCTACAAACGTAAAGCAAAGTTATTTTCCGTAGAAGTGCACACATTTATACGGAAACTATTGATGTTTGTATGTATGTATGCACGTCTGATTATGTCTGTGAGTGCAGCGCCAGGCCACCGCCAAACGACCGGAAATCGATGCAATCTAAATTATTTACTTGCTGCTTGCAGCGCTGCTGACCAGAACGCCGATAGCAACGGGTGCACGTTATTATGTAAGTATTATGTGTATATAGATGATAAGTATATACATATATATATGTATATACAAATATGTACATAAATGCACGTCGTGTAAACGCAAAGTTATGCTCAAGCCTTCATTGCGGCTCTTGAATTGACAAAATTAGGGTTGGGCACCGCGCAGCGGATTATGCCAGCACCGAGCAATTCAGCAGCAATTTATCTTTTATTTTGGTATTTCTAGCACTTACAAGTTTATATGCCTCTGTTGACTTAAACTCCCCAAGCAAGTGACCACCGCATCGCCTTGCAGCGTCAACATAGTTAGAGTCTCTAGCGCGACCGCAGTCTTGGCTCCCCTTTTATTGGTGTGCTGTGAGTCGCAGTGTTCCCTTCCAACCATTGCATTCTTTGCTTTAAGGCGACAAATATAAGTACCCAGAACTCAACGTCAAGGCAGCAACAACATTTTTGTCACAAATGAGACACTTGGAAAAGTTTTTCCATTCACATACATACATATCCATATAACCGCTGATTTGTTGTGCACACTTTTTATCGTATTCACTATTGGTTTTTGTTCGAATGTGGGGCATGAGAACGGCGTGTATGGCAACAAAGCTTGTCAACAATCATTCAAGATGACGAACAAGATAAAGGTGTCATTAACATTTGTCAACCCGGCTACTGCGGCCGTAATCAGCACATATGTATGAGCGGACAGCCAGTGTACACGTGTTGTCTATATATGAGTGTGTCGGTGTGCAGGTGAAAAATTGTCAAACACCGGGCGCCGCCTTTGGTGCCACTCATGTTTATCTGTCAACTGATTTCGAACCATATGGAGAACTCCCACTTCAAGTCCACGCGATCGACTACAAATTATGCATTTTACTGTTAATTGCAAGTCACTTTATAAACACAATTTATGGCTAATATGTGTTATCACTCAATCACGTGTGCACACAAACAAAGCAGGCAGGTATTTGTGTCACATATAAGCCAATATGGGCTCCATAAACATTTGGTCGGCAGCTAAACGTGTGTAAACACCGGAAAGTTTCTGTGATTGCATGTACGTCGGCATACATATAAATATATTTGTATATATGTGCATGCACATTTTATTTGAATGCCATATTAACACCTTGAAATGCTTGTTGTGAATTGTGATGCCCTCGACACAGCGTTAAAAGTTCAAAAGCGATAATTACATTAAGATAACGGTAATAAGATATGATTACCCAAAACATGGGATGCGAACAATCTTCAATTCATAAAAATTCCGGCTTTGTTTGGAAGTCGGAGCCACTGTTAGCACACACTTTTTTAGATCTGTAGCTGAACGGATCATGTCACAAACTAGGTTTGTCAATTAATGACGTACGGCATGAAGGACTCCGTTATGTTTTTTTCTGTGTTCGTAAATAGTCCTGATAAACCTATCACAGACCAATTGGAAACCGGGTCAACTATAATTATAAAATGGGTGAGAAAATTAACGATGGTACAGTGTTTGACCGGAAAGTAATAGGACTGAGTCGATTTAAAAAAATTAATTGGATCAATCATTACAATTATTTAGGAACTTTCAAAATAGGCTCCTTATGCGTCGATGCAGCGTTACCAGCGCAATTTCCAAGCATTGAAGGCGTCATGGAAGGTATTCTCTGGAATAGCTTTGAGAACCGAGGTGCATGCTGCTTCGATCCCTTTGTCATCTCAAAATGTTTGCTATTCATCGGCCTTTCCAGGCAAGGAAACAAAAAAAGTCCGGGGGGCCACATTTGGGCTGGAGGGCGGCTGCGAAGGCTTTGGGATGCCGGCCATAGTTAGGTACCTGATCAAAAGAAAGGCGATGTGAGCCGGGGCGTTGTCTTGGTGCAACTTCCGATCAACTGCGATGGTTTGTCGGACCCGATTGACCCTTCTTTTGAGTTTCTTGAGAACTTCCACGTAAAACTTGGCGTTGACGGTTTGTCCAGGAGAAACAAATTCTTGGTGGATGATGCCTTTAATGTCAAAATGATTTTCTCATTCTTCCGGTCTTCATGAGCGACCTCTTCTTGGCACTCCAAAAAGTTGATGCCACCGAAACACACTACTTCTTGCTAAAACAACATCTGGCTAAGCCTGCTTGATCATAGCTGGGCTTCGCGGAAACTTGACCAGCGCTGGGATACAACCAACTGTACTACAAGATTTAAGCATCATCAACAAGCTGTCAAAAGAAAAGGGTGTAGGCGATGGTTGGAACTCAAGTTTCAAACATTTGATCTGGGAGCATTCACACATCCATTTTACCGACAACAAATAAAACCTTTGTCTACCCAACTGGCTGAGCGCTTCCCCAGTTAACGCCCAACCTAGCCCCAATAGACGCTTGTATCATGAAAGTAGAACAATTTCTTAGTTGCGCTATTCTTGTCGGTTTCATCATGCAACATAATTAGACCTAACGATCTGTGGATCTCTATGGACGTTATATCCGGCTTATCAACTTCATTCAAACGAACTAACGAACTTTTGCACGCACACACACACACAGACGCACATTACGTTGTGTAAGGAAACTTTTTCAACAACATTGGGCTGAAATGACAACTTCGGGTCGAACAACAACCACAGTAACAATGCGATATTTCATGGAATTCGCAAACGACTGTTTTTACACTTAAATTCCAATTATGCTTCATATATGTAGCAGCTGGGGAAACTCAAAGTACACCAACAAATAACCAACCAACAGACATCCGCATGTCTTTTACATATAACTGAACGCCTGTCGCTTTGACGCCTGCTATGACATTGGTGGCGGCAATAGGTCAAACTACCGCAACATTAAGATAGCTGGCCAAATTTCCACTGCGGGTGCGGCGGCTGCCAGGCTGTGAGCGCGTCGACGAAAAGGAAAAGTTTTACGGACACATTTGCAATCAAAACATGTGAGCAATTATGTACGCATTCATTAAACTCCCTCGACGCAGGGCCTCCTGCTGCGGAAAAAACTTTAATACGTGTGTCTACATATTTTGTAAGTCCTAGGACTCTTGTAACAAAAGCATACATATGTACCCGTATGAGCTTTGAGTCGGGTGTTTCGAGTAGTTGACGACAACTTTTGACCAAATATTTGACAAGTGAACTCGAACTCAAAAAGCTGGACTCTCTCACACTCAAGTAATTTTTCACCCAGTAGACACTTGTGTGGTCGGCTGAGAGGCAAAGTTTGCCTTAGTGTCAGCCTAAGCAACTCTATAGAGTTTTACTGTTAGAGCAGAATAATGAGGGAAGATAAAAAGGGAACTATACAAATTTCTAATATTTAAGAGTTCATGGAGGAAAACAAGATGGCTGAATATCTTAGAAAGCGACAGCCACTAATCTGATGAAACATGAAAGAGATCGGTACTGGTTCCTAGTGTCTAGACTTCTTTCTTTGAACATTATTTGAAGTATTGTCAGCCTCTCAGAAATAAGCAGGGAGTACTTGCAGCAATGCACACCAATCAGCGCAGACCGAGGTCCAAGCATAAAATTGGTATTCGGTCGACGGAAAACTTTCGGTTCTGCGATCTTGAGGCCGAGACACTAGGGCAATATCATTTGATTAAGGAAAGACAAATACCTAAGGTCGCATTTCACCATTTATGTCCATTTTATTCTAAGATTATGGTTAAACAGACATTTATTTCTTTTTCACTAAATCAAGAGTTGGCTAGAAAAGTGATGAATGAGCCTCTGCTGCCATTGATACCATAGAAAATCGATTCAGAAAACCGAGTCAAATTAGCTCTACTGAATCTGTATCCGACTTTTTGACAACCTGTTTCCTAGTCACGTCATTTCAGCAAGCAAGAATCAAGGCGTTAAGCCTCAGCAACAAAAGGAGACATTGGAATATTTCGAAAGTAATCTTTAGGCTTGGGTCACATTGCAAAAGACTCAAGTTGACGCAGCCAAGCTTTATCTGCAACATAAATGGACATACGGGAATGTATGTGAGTCTACTGATTGATGCGGTCTCGGTGTCGGAAGACGGCTGAATGTGTAATCAGGAGCTCTTGTGTGAGGTTGGGAAATTCGTAACTGCAATTAATGTTGGCTCATTTCCAATATTAATTGCCTGCGATTCTTGCGCCTATACGATGGCGCTTACATACACGTTAATACACCACACAATCACTCACATACTCATGCACACACATAACAGCATGCATAGGGGCTGGTAAGGGGGAGCATCCCAAAGAGTACGCGCCGTGATTTTATTCGTATTTTCTGTTTGGCACTGTCGCATTTATTTCTGTGGTCTTTTTATTGGCGTTTGCTGATTATTGTTGTTGTTTTTTGCGTTTTTTTGTAGCACAAAGCGACCCGTCGATTGCCATTTCAGCTAATTGTCTTTGTGGCTTAGGGCAAATGACAAGAACCGCAAAACCAAATTTAACCATAACAACAAATATAAGTACAAATAGCACCCAACAACAACAACGAAAACGCATCATCAAAAGTACACACGACAGAAACAACAACAATATTGAAACGGGCAGAGGCAATATCACTTGTGCTACCTACCCACACACACCCTCCCACTCACTGAAGCTGCCGAGCATTTCCGTATCTCGCTGTGCGGGGGTACGTGTGGGGGCACGGATGCGAAAGGTAGGAAAATTACATTTGCCCGATTGGTATCCGACCGACGGACCAACTCATCGAGCTGGCTGCGTTTATTTGGTGGCAGGAAAGGCATGAAGTGCCGATGTGCGGGCGGCGGCGGCCGGGGGGCGCAGTATTACGTGGTGAGCGCAGCATGCGTGGCTTAAAGGTGCTTTGGCGAAAAGCTGCAACGTTTAATTGAGTAATTTCGGTTAATTAAATCGACGTACCGTTCTCTTCATTATGCGTTTGCTGCAAAGAACGGTCGCTAAGTTGTGCCCTACAGTGTGCGTCTTTCGGCAGACGCAGAGACACAAACGGTACCTTGCTAATACAAAAGCACGTTAATTATATCGAAATTAAATGGAATATACTTTGGAAAAGTTTACAAAATAAATTTTAGTCATTTTTGCTGATTATCACGTGGGTGTGTAGATTGCAAAGCCTACAAGTCAGTTGTTATTCTAGGAAGGTAGGTTATGGAAGGTAGCTGTCTCACGACGCACGAAGGCCTTTAGGAGGCCAATTGCGATACCAGGACTACAGTCTCCTTACTTTATTGGCTCCTCTCTGCACTAGCCCGTATTTCTGATCAACTTCAGTGACTTCCGAGTCGTTGTCAAGAATTGTGGCGATTATTTTCCAATATACTTGCAGAGCTTTTTAATCGTTTATAAGTTGTTTGATAGTCTCCTCCTCTTCTACCTCCTGACAGCTTCTACAATAGTAATTATACGGCATCCCTAGTCCACTGGCACGGCTACCTATTAGACAATGACCTGTTGATACTCTTATTAGAGTTCTTATATCATTCCTTTTAAATTTTAATAGCTTGTATGTGCGGTCCATATTCCGTTCATGCCATATTTTCCTGTTTGTTGAGCAAGTCAGAGACTGATTCCACCGAAGCTCAGCTATATTTATTAACATATTTGTCGAAAAGATATCTGAAAGCAGCGAAAGTCATAAAAGTTATCGTTTTCCGGAGTCTAATTTTAGGGTGTTGCTTGTTCTGGCTAGTTCATCTGGTTCACAGTTCCCTGGGATATCATTATGTCCTGGCAAGCAAGGCACTCTTCTACTAACTTAGATCCAACTTTAAGAGACTTTAGTTATCTCAAATTCTATATAAACATATTCCTTATTGTGAGCACATTTCTTGTCAGAAAAAGAAAGTTTCCTTTAACTGCTTTGATCTCCGATTGGAAGACAGTGTAGTGGTCGGGTCTAGTTTTACAGAGAACACACCACCTTCCGCTCGATTATCTAGTTTGGAACCATCCGTATAGATGCTCATCACTGCGCTCTTATCTCAACCCTTTCCCAATTTTCTCTGTAAGGAAAGGCAATATCGGTTCAACTCTGTAGAATAGAGAAAATCTGTGGTAATGGGAAGAAACGGAAAATTTAAAGTATCATAGAATACCCCTTACTACTGGCGTCTAATGGGCAGGATTTCCTCTGTCGTAGAGCTGACCTCGCTGCCATTTGCTTACGGAACAAGTCTTTAGGCAGTAAGTGAAAAATTAGGTTAAGCGTCGTAATATCGGAGGTCTTTCGCTTTTGCACCTTACTCCAAAAGAAATGCCTCAATTCCATAACCACCAATTTCACAATATACATATTGAATCTCGTGCCTTACACACTGTCGATGACTCCACCGAATAATTCTTTGAAATAAATGCTTTTGTTTAATTAAAACGCTCTCCGTCGAAGCTATTCAACTCATCATTTAATTGGCTTGCTGAAAGATGAGTCAGCGCATACACTTGCATAAACATAACTGCATATAGTACATACACAGTCATACACAGATATTTGAACTGACTAAGGAATATACGGGCGCAGATCACTTTCACTCGTATATATTTTTGTAAGCTTAAAGAACTCGAAAAAGAGCGGCAAAAAGGACCAAGACATTTGTGCAAAAGAATCACCGCTTCATAACGAAAAAAATAAGAATCTTCATCGTTCGAGCGCTCCTTGAATTTCGGTACATTTCGCCAAAAAGACAACGAACAAAGAGAAAATCATAATAAAGGCAACAACAACAGCACAAATGTGTTGAATATTAACGGGAGTGAAAGTAGCGCCAAGGACTACGCGCTCGGGCCAAAGCAAAGGGATAAGACAAGAGAAATGTCTTGGCGCAGAATCACCTGCTGTGCGTTTTGACTCTCAACTGCCGTTGCAATTTGGCGGCATAGTGGCTAAAGAGTTCTACTGCCACACGCAAAGCGAAGAGACCCGGTCAATATATTTGGTAATGGCGGCGGCGCTGTGTTGATGTGAGACACGTAGCCGTGCTTAGACAGGATTAAGAGTGTGTTTCCTTTGGTATTACAAGTTGGCGACGGCAAGGGCACTGCATAAGTCTTTTGCGTACGGCAGTGGCAGCAGCGTTCACTAAATGATAACGGTAAATACCGAAGATTTAATGTGCAAATATAATTTAACATAAAAATGAAGGATATTTGGTTTCTTCCGCTACAGCGACGCGCGCGCTCCACATCCGGCGGTTGGCTTCGCTTGCCAGCCAGCTTTGCTTTTATGCTTCTGCTGTATTTACCTTCTCCCTCCCCTACACGATTATGAGCCCAATTTATCGCTTTGCTTGGCGCATATATTTTATTCGAAGTATTCGCCATTTATTGAGCTAGCTGTTCGAGCACAGTTACGGCTGCCAGCTTTAAGGAGCTGCACGCAACCGGGAGTGGCGCACCTGTTCGGTGAACGTAATGAGTATCCAGCAGGGATTTAGCTGCGGCTTAGCAACACACCCACATCTGTGTGTTGTCTAGTCCTCCATCCACTCATATCTGAGTTGCCACATTTGCGTGTAAGCGCTCTGGTGGTGGTCCGCCATTGATTGCATTATCCTTTATTAGCATGCCACAATTTATCTGTACTTGTGCGTTCATAAATTCTCAGTCCTAATTAATTGTGTGTGCGGGTATGCGTGACGTGCTAATAATCTGTATCTTCTCTGTTAGAGCAGCATTTATTGCTTTTCTTATTAATATGCGAAAGGGCAATTAGCTCTAAGCTGTCGAAAAAAACGCCTTGAAAAAATAAGTGCCTTGAAGGTATCTCGGAGGTTCGAAAAATATTAGGAGACAGTATCCAGTTGAAAAGTCTCTGTCAACTAGCTGAACAATCCTAGACTTAAATCACTCACAAAGCTCCGTCTCAACTATCTATAATTATAAAAAATCGCTTTGCCAGCTCGCTTAATAAATTTCGCTTGGCTTCAGTCTTCAATCAGCAATAAAATTTCAGCCACTCCTCGCGCTTAGCTATAATTTATTTGTCTTCAATATTGGAAAATCTGTTCAAAACTTACTTAACGCATCGTCGGTCTTAGTGGCACACGCTGCCATATCTGTGTAGAGGCGGCTTTCCAACTATGAGGCTCGGCTTCCTGCCTTCAGTCTAAAAACATATCTACATATCAGCTGAATTACGCTTTAAACTCCGCAATTTTACTTTTCTCCCAACGGCTGTGGTTGAATTCTTCTTGTTTTTCCTCATCCGTCATAGTTGCTGGTCTGCTAATTGGAGCATTAAAACAACGCCAATAAATGGTTGGAAAGCTAGAAAAAGTAAAAAATAAAGGAAGAAGATAAAATTTAAAAGATACAAGTTTCAAGTAACCGTAAAATTTGCTATGCCGGAGACAAAAGTGTATGTGTGCGTGTGTGAATGCAAAGAGAAAATTTGTATCCATTTCTTTCTGGCGAAATCTGCCACAAATTGAAATCTTTTTCTCAGCAGTGTTTTCGTGTTTTCGCAGCGTAAATGCATTTTAAGCGTCACACTTCCGTCGTATTAACTCATTATGGCGTTGAAAGCAGATAAATAATTGCCAAAATGTTGCGTTTATATGCTGCCTTACTTGGCTGCCACATACCGGAGATGCGACTAAATGTACAAATGAACTTAATTGTCTGTCTTCTGAGCACTGCTGCACACAACTCACGCACATTCTAAGGCAATAAATTTGAAATACTATGTATGGGAGTGTGTGTAGACTTAGATATTTTTAGCTAATGCTAGCAGCTTCGAGTGGACGTAAAATGTACAAACAGGAAATGAAGCGAATAAAACCTTAGAGAAGCTTAATGAGAAAAGTAACGACCGATGACCCACAAACTTTGACGCTGATGAATTTGTAATGCCACAAAACTTTAACAGTTAAATGAAGCTTGCATATTTTGGCACTAATGAAAATTAATATTGACAATAATTATGTATCATTCACTAAAACTGAAACCACACACTATCAGTGATCAATAATATCATCTATAAGTCTCGGAATCAAAGTAGGCTGAAGGCACAGGTTAATGACTTTTGGATCCTTGTTTCCAAATAGGGATCACATCGCTTTGCTAGCACCCTGCAGTATATTGCACTTTATTAATTTGCTGGGGCTAGGTGAATTTTTGTGATTTAGGAGAGGGCACAATAGACCTAAGGTTGCAGTGCATTCCTCGTCTATCACTCAATCAATCAAGTCACGGAATGGTCATATATTTTCCCACAAATCCATGTATAACTTCAGCGAATCGTAAAATTTGTTGTACTTAGTCGATTCATCATACATTTCCAGAGAACTTGCTGAATATCTTAATGGAATATTAGTCTGACCAAGGCGGAGCTTAAAAGCAGATTTGAGAAAGTTGTTGTCATTATGGAAATCTGTTCGGAAAACTTTCAATAAAGCAGCTGGGAGCTAGAACAGCCTTCGAAGTTTTCGGAATTAGAACTGTTAGCTCAAGTAAGCAACAAAAATTACTTATTACAAGGAAAGAAGGTCCAAATTCAGGTATAACCAAACACTTAATGTTCCCGGAACTTGCTCGGATCAAAGACCAGGAAAAAATTTCTAAATTTCATAATGTAACCGACAGGTTAACCGATATTTTCAGTAAAAACATCGGAATCATAACTGATGTCAACGTTTTCGTTATTAGGAGGTTAGAACATTTATAGCCTGATTTTGAAAATGTTTGGTCATAAGGTGACACACTTTATAAGCCCATTCGTTAAAAATTTTATGCTGATATACAAGGTTTGTCCGGAAATAATAGGACTGATTTTCTTCCGCCGCGACGGTACTTCGGAGCGTGCGCACACAGACTGGATTCGGTAGAGCATCTGGGGAGTCAGGACATACATTTTCGCGCGACGTGTTTCTGTGAGTGGTACAAGCCGAAAATGCATCGTTCGTTGGCACCAGGTCTTTTTTGAGGACCTGAAAGAGGTCGCCGATGAATGAGCAAATTCAAATTGAAAGCGATGCTCATTAACTTTTTTGACATCTAACGCATCGTCCACCATGAATTTGATCCTGCTGGATAAACCTTTAACGCCAAGTTTTACGTGGAAGTCTTCCATAGACTCAAACAAAGGTTCAATCGGGTCCGACAAGACAGCCGATTGGAAGACGCATTACGACAACGCCCCGACTCATACCGCCTTTCTTGTGAACTGCTACCTAACCAAGGCCGACGTCCCAACGCTTACGCAGCCGTCCTGCAGCCCAGATGTGGCCCTAACGCATTTTTTTTGTTTCCTTGCCTGAAAACGCCGGTGAAAGGCAAGTAGTTTGAGACGACAGAGGGGATCCAAGCAGCACGCACCTCGGTTCTCAAAGCTATTCCAGGGAATACCTTCCATCGCGCTGGCAGCGCTGCAAAAGGAACCTATTTTGAAAGTTTTTAAAGAATTGTAACGATTGGTTAAATAAATTTTTTAAATCGACTTAGTCCTATTACTTTCCGGACAAGTCCTGTATGTATATTGGAAGAGACATCACAGTCAGCCTTAATAATTTTAACAGAAGTCAAATATTTATCCATATGTATGCATATAGTGAGATAGACTCATTTCAGCACACATTCACATGCAAGGTTCAACTATATTTCGCAGCACAAAAATGTCAAAATTTCATCTGCTCCGCCAGATTTCATGGTAAATTAACGCATTACGGCAAACAACCCGCTCCGTTTGCGGTTATGTGCATTTTAATAAATAGATCTGCGCGCACACCCGCACACACTCCCACACATGCATACTATACATATGCGCGCAATTAGAAACATCAAGAAAGTTGAAGTACGCCACGCGTGGCGCTGTCACCGCAAATTGCTGTTGCCATGCTTGCAACGCCGCAATTGCGAGACGTTATGCGCGAGCGCATCTCTCCGTAACGCTGCTGTGCCAAATCTACGCATACGGGCATCTTATTAGTGAATGAAGTTGTATAATAAACTGCACACACACGCACGCACGCACATACACAGGCTGCGGCTTGCCGAGATTTTGTTCAAAAGTCACGCTTCACGGCGAGACAAGCCACGAATTGCGCTACCTGCAATTGCAGCAATTTACATGCGCACATACACACCCACGTCTTTCCACATACATATATGTATTTGTGTGTGCGTGTGTATATGTAGATTTGTGAATACCCCTAATTGGCCACAAACAAATGTTTTGCAACCGACGTTTATTGTACCTGCAATTGCGGTGCGCAACAATTTTCCTCATTGCTTGCGAATGTGCACAGCGCCGACGGACGATGGCAACTTTCGACGCGTTCCGCCATTGACTTGCGTCATGCAGTCGCTTGCAGCAGTCAGCCAAGAAAGCAATCTGCCGATTTCGCAGTCGCACAGAGACGCCGAGGCAACGAGTTGAACGCCAGTCAAAGCAACAGTGGGCTCTCGGTGATTCCGCTTGGCTATCGGTGCGTTCGGCAGTCCGTTCGTCCGTCGCTCATTGCACTCACTAATTAGTTGCTATAATTTGATTATTTCTGTTGCAAGCACTAGTTGATTTCACTGTCGTTTCCAAAGCTGCCTCTCATATCGTAATTCAATGGCTTATTTACTCAGCTGCTGTGCACCTCCGACGGCCCCACGGCCGCACTTGCTTTGCCAAAGCTGTTTTGTACCCACCGGTTGATGGTTGTGCAATTTTACGCCTTGCTGCATGCCACAGATGTTTATTTTAATTGAAATTGTTATTGCATTACTAAAAATAGGCATTTGCATTGCTCATTTCAAAGCAAAACACTCACGCCCACACAGGTATTTATGCGGCTATTTCCTAACTTGCCTGGTTGCTGTGTCACTGCAATTCGCTGGAAATAGGAAATCTTATCAAATTAGATGATATAACTTCCGAAAGAATTGTGTGTGGGCTCTATGAGTGTCGGTTTGGGATGTGCGACATTGAACCTCATTCTGATCCTCCCCCCCTCCTCGTGCAACGAATTTTCTCAAGAGCAATTTTATTGACCCTTATTTAGGTTTTTGATAGCTAATTGTGGTGGACGTAGTCTTTGTAAAAGTTCACGCAAGTGAGGAAAGTTCTCAGAGCCCCATTCACTTTGTAGTGGCCAGAAACGATTCTTTTACATATGGCTCAAGCTGCTCACGACTTCCTGTCTTAAACCAAGTATCCTCTTGGTAGCCAAAAAACATTCGTTTAAAGGCGAGCTAAAGTTTGTAAGCGAAAGATCCGCTCCCCAGGGTTGTGAACTGGGTTTGGGACCCGCAATCTAAAAAAATCCCACCAATGAAAAGGAAACAACAGCCTCGGATCCCTGCAAACGGTGTAAGGATTATAATTTGAGGGCATGCACCTGGAATGTCCGATCCCTTAATTGGGAAGATGGCGCTGCCCAGTGGTTGATGCCTTCGTTAGAGTAAAGGCTGACATCACCGCCGTCCAAGAAATCCGATCGACGGGATATAGATAGACTGTTTTTGGGATCAATATCTACATCTGCTAAACTTCGTTTATGCGGAATAGTGTTGCGGTTCCGATAGCGCTGAAGTTAAGTGATTGGATCTATAAACCAAAACCATTACCATAGTAAGGATTTGAACCTAGAATCTGAACAAGTGTTGCAAGTTAAAAGTACATTTCTGTCATAAAGAGTGTCTTCAAAAACATAGATAACCCAGTCTATCGTATAACTGTTCTATAAAGTACTCATTCACAACAAAAATAATTTATGTTCGAATAGCAGCCGCCCACATTCACCGTTTAGTAAGTGATAGCCAAACAAGACAAGGCAAACGTGGCAATGAAAAATGCAAAACGCTCGCGCTAAATGCTCACATTCACGCCAATTGTGGAGACATAAAAAGCACCATGTTCGCACAATTCGAAAACAAAAGCGACAGCGAGACGAGTTGCAGTTACCCTGCCGCCACTTGCAAGGCCTGAGCAAATCAAGTTAGCGGCTTTATTCGCCTGGCTAACAAGCATATACTTGACGGCCATTACAAGTGGTTGTGGGCAGCCACAAATGCAAAACCACTTCGACACTAAACCACCCACTCACACACACACACATACGCCCCACATGGGAAGAGTCTCTAAAAGCAAGCTGCCACATTGAATGACTTGAAACGCCGCTGCCACAGCTGCAACTTGACTTTATTACACGCAGTTTGGCATAGCGCCGCCCGCACAGCCCACAAGGTCTGGAGGGTGTCGAAAAAGTTTGCCATTGCATTGCCCCACTCACGCTGTGTTTGCACTGCGCCGCCAGTCGCCTCTCAGTGGCCAGCTAGTAAGCCGGAAAAGTGTGGCGCACTCGACATTTCCTGCAGCAAAGTAGTTAGTTGTTGCCACAGCAGCGGCATTTAAGGCAACAAAATCAAAAGGCGCTACAGCAGAAATCTAGTCGGCACACACACACGCACCTGCGCACATTGTTGCGCCGCAGACGGCTGCTGTTGGCGCTAAAAAATTGTGAAGAGCAAAAAGCTCGAATTTTTAGTTTATTTCTGTGGTCACTGGATTTTTGCTCTCATTTCCAAAGGTGCAGGTATATTTGCTCGGTGCGATTTTTATTTCACCGTGGGTGTTTACTTTTCCAGAGTGTCCTGGCTGAATCAAGCCACCACTGAGTGAACGCGTTACATACGAAGGTAGCATGATTAGTGCCAGAAGAAGTGACAACATTTTGCCTTAAGAGTTTCTATTCAGACTACCTTAGCCGAGGAGAGTATATGGGCCTCGTCTAGGACTAATGAAAGTTTGGAAAATACTTTTAGGTCTAAGGAAGCATAAAAACAGTGTATATCTAGTTCTGAGCCCTGGTGCATACATCTGAAAAAGACTCGCACATCCATGCATACATATATTTAAATACACTCATAGACAGCATTAGACACACCTCTCTTCACGATGTTTGTAATCTTTGTTGCTTTCTGAAAGCCACAAAATGCTTCGCTTTCGCCATTTTTTGCTCTCATTGTTTCATACATTTTTGTTTTTGCTTACTGGTCCTAGTACTTGGTGACTAAGCGCCGTTCAGGCCCAGCGCGTGACCCACTCGCGTAACCACTCGCATGCAGTGGCAGACAGTCAACACCAGAATTCGTGAATTTTAAGCATCTTTAGCGGGAATTTCACAGTTGTCGCCTGCACTTTGTTGCAAAGCGCCGAGCAGCTTAAAAAACTGTCTTCGCGGCCTTCACTACTGGCTACACAGTCGCTTTGGCTTTGCACTCATTGTTGTTGTTTGTATGTTTGGTGGTCGATGTTTTACATTGACATCGCTGCTACTTAAGTAATCCAGACTTTTTGTGTCTGCGCCTCGCGAAAAAATTTGTTTGTCTAAACAAATGCTAGAAGGCTGAACACTCAGCGGTGAAGAGGCTTGAATTGCACTCCAACTCTATGAAATAGTTTAATTAGATCGGCATTTCTGAGAAAGACGTATTTCTGGAATCCACTTAGCCATTTTTTGGCAACCACAATCAACTCGAAAGCTTAGTTCAGCAATGTAAAGCTAAAAGGTATTCGTAGACCGTATAAAGCTCAATAAGTTTGATAGAAAAAAATTTCCTCAATACAGCCTCACAGTCCGTTCTTTCCAAAACTGACGAATAAGTAGTGACAAACATGAATTTTCAACATAATATTATGGATTTATTCGAAATCAAGCATATCCAGTATTAACCTAGACATAGGTTAACCAGGAAATTGCTCTGTATTTAAGCTATATTAGGTATAAAAAGTTCTTATTTATCCCTATCAATAACCATAAACTAAACTCCTGTTCTGCTAGCATTTGTTTAGAATAATTTCATCCTCCACTATCTCAGGCATGCAAAGAGCACAGAGTCACATGGATCCACTTTGTATCGATAATAACTTATCTACTTTACGGTAAACACGGCAACTTCCACGTCCATAAATATCAGTGCAGTGGATACATACATAAGCGAAGTGGATCGTTAAACGTTTTAGATTAAACAAGAAACAAGTGGAGGACAAATGGACGAAAATAAATAAGTTCGAGGGCAAGCCAAGTGTAAGTTGCAACAATACGGTGGTACCCATGCCCCTAGCAATCATTGAAATTTGCCAAAATTCACTTACAGGTATATGAGAATTTAGATGCCCTGCAGGAAATTTGTGGAAATACAGAACGAAAAAGGCTGGTATATGGCGGTTTGAGGGCAAACCGTAAGAGTTGAGGAAGTCTCGGAGTTTTTTGAGTATACATGCTTTAAAACCATTGGGAAATGGTAGTAATTGTCTATGGCCATAGCATTGCCAGAAATCTATCTTTCAGGCAAACTGTTTTTGATATTTATGGAAATTAAAGTTACTTGAATTTGTTTTCAATTAAATCCTAAATGTAAGCAACAATTTTTGTGAAAAAAGTGCTAAAGAGAAGCGCAGAGAGCTGCAATAAAGAAGAGATAGGTCTAGTTTACGTCAAGAAAGCTCAAATTACTCGGAGAAAGCTCAAATTACTCGGGTCTGAATTTGTGAAGCATGAAAATCACACAAAGTCAAATATTATAGTTAAAATATTAGAAGCAAAAAGTTTCAGTTTAAAATATGTTTTGCTTGTTAGGCCATGCCACGATTCCAAGTATCTTCGCTGTTCATTCAACAAATGCAGTGCCACAAACGAGTGTTTAAAGTACAGAGCGTGTTGTTTAAATCAAACAGTATCTTCATCAAATGCACGGCATCTTCGTAAACTAACCGTAACGGAATTTATGAAAGCGTTCAGCACAAAGCAAAGCATATCAACAGCAAACTTATAAAGCTCTCCAGCTTGGAATAATGATACACACTCACACACTCAAATGTAAAGACTGGCGGTGAACTCTTGGCTGTTTAGACTGAAATATACCAACAAATTACTTATCAAAACTACTAATGCATGACGAAGCATAAGCAGACAAAGTTCATATCAAAAGAAAATAAAGCGACATAAAGAAACCAAGAAAAAACACGAAAGTTAGAACGAAAAATGAGAATGGCAACAAAATGAAGAGAAAAGCAGATAAAAGGCACGTCAGCAGAGCGGAAGCCGTGAACGACTTTAAAAAATTGACATTCGATACGCTGCACCCAGTGGACGGACAAGGCACAGTAAACAAAATATAAAAAATATGCAATAACAACAAGAAAGACATTAGCGTTACTGCTGTTGAAGAAGTGCCTCATTTAATTCACAATTTAATGCGATGAAGTGGTCGGCAGTGACAACAGTAACACAACAAAATAGCCGCACCAGCAGTCAGCAACAACATTTACGCTTCAATGGCGTTCAGCTCACGATAATGAGTGCTCGGGAAAATGTGCGTTACAAACACATGCTATTAGAGAGTATTCGATTCTCATGAACAAACAACATTTTTATTTTATACATACATACATACGTACGCAGGGCCGCTGGTGAAGTCATCGAGAAAATATTGGTCACCCGTTCCCCACCACAGGTTTTGTAACTGTAGGAGCAAGCGAGATGCAGAGATGATAGCTACTTTTGTGAAAGCAAAGCCTCGGTTTCTATTGCTGCATTCCAAAATACTAGTTTTCAGGGTTTTCTAACCTCGCAACGTGGAGATCTAGATGTGTACACTGGTAGTGTGTTCAAATGTGTCATCAAGACCGGTACTTAATATGTTCCGAACATATAACGAACAATATTTATTGGAACAGGAGATTTTGATACGACCGAAACTGCCAGCAATCCAGAAATAATTTTAGATGTACTTGGAAATTGACCTAAATAAAGATTGACTACTTAAAAATATCAAAAAAAAATTGTTAGAATTGTCGTTCAAGAAAATTTGGGTGTATGAACACTCTTCGCAAAGAGAGCTGCAAGTGCTTACAATCAAACGTTCCACACATTTTAATGAATCGGGTATCGAATTGTCTGCACTATAAACTCCAGTGCCTTCCAATCGCGTCTTTCGGTTCGCTGAGCTGCAGAAACTGTTCGCTAGAAAGAAATTAAGCGACTATAAACGGATAGTTTCGGAGTATGTGAACTGTATGGGAACGGAAAGTGTGTAGATTGAGATAACTCAAGTATTAGTTACCCGTTAAAACGAAAGTAACTCTTCAGCCAGCTTTTTACAAGGCTTCAACAAGACTTTTGAATGAAAAAAAGCACAATGTATTCATGTTGCAACAAAATGCAAGACTCCAATTCTTTAGCAATCTTCAAGACATAGTGCCTACCATAACTCGCTTATCCGAATCAGTTTCAAAAATCTGTTGCTTTCCTGAGATGCTTGCTTAACTCAGCCAGCAATCTATAATAAGACGCTTCACGTCAGCACTAGTATATGTGAGTATATATAAGTATAAGTAAATAAGCATAAACTTGCTTGCATTCGAGAAGCAGGCAAAGAGTCACCGGTGCACAGAGCAACTCGCTGCCTGAGCGGATGGAGCATGTGTCGAAGTCTCAAAGCGGTAATCCCACGCAATGAATTTATATGACTGGATGAATAATGTCGCTCCGCTGCAATTGCAACATTGCAGCATTCCTGTGTGGGCTGACTCTTGCCACACACACACATACACATACAATTCACTTTGCGACCGTGATGTGGCAACAACCCACGCAACAACACAGCTATGGGCGTTCTCTACGCGAAAACGCAAAAGTCGTGGCATGATTTTTATTGCTTTTCGCGAGTTTTTAGTTTGACATTCCGCTCACACACAGGTAAGCAGGGCAGGCAAGCGGCAATTCGTGGCAACAAAATTTGCGTTGGGGAAGTAATATGAAATTTCAGTAAATAAAATGTATGCAAGCTGTATATAAATCAGATCTGCTGCATTTTGTGATTGCGTTTATGCGCATGGGTGCAATATGTCGCAATTGCGCTGCGTCTGCTGCACAAACACACACAGAGATGTGTATTGGCTTTAAGGTTTATATGTGCTTTAAGGTGGTTCAAGCTCAGCTACACTAAATGCCACAAAATACAAAAGTGATCGAGTGCGTTGGCGTGGCTTTGTACGCGGGCGCGATCCGCTGGCCGATATGAACCATCGATGGTGTGGCACAAAAGTCCTTAAAACTCGCGCCACTTATCAGTTCGCCATAAACATCAATTTTAATGCGGAAATTAAGACATGAAGTTCGCTTTTCAAATAAATAGATCTGTCAGTGAATGAAATTCGCGCATAAAAATCGCAAACAAACGACGCCAAGTACATTTAAGCATTAATTATTAACTTTAATTACAAGCCTTTCAAGCGCCGGCTACAGCCTGTTTATCATTAGCACACCGCGCCACTCTACACGGTTGCGCCAGGGGGAGGTGTTGGAGAGTGGCCTGCTTTTGAAGCGCGCTGAGTGCCCGAATGAAATGGAGTGGCATTGAAACAAAAGTTTTCCATAGAAAAGCGATTGCGTCCCCAGCAGCAGGAGCAGCAGGGCGCTGGTGAAGACAAAGTTTTCCGCTGCGACAATAACTGTGCGGGCGCGCGGCAGCCGAACAGTGGAACTTAGTTACACGCACAAAAACAAAGCCAATTGTAAACAAAGGCAAAACTTTTCAAATACAAAGCACAGCTTCTTCACTGTGCTCGTAAATATCACAGCATTAATTACGTCATGGCAATGAAAGGCGGCCAACTTTTCTCTCTCGTAGCTACTACACTATGGTTCTGTGAAGGCCTTTTCACATGTGCATGCGCATGTTGGTGTGTGGGTGTGCAGTGTCAGTTCAAATATTGACAGTTCTCGATGCTGCTGTGCTTACATATCATAAAAGCCTAAATATGCCTTGCACACACATTAATATACAAATCGAAAAGGATCAGTTACGATAATAGCCCAGTGCACAAGTGTGTATTATAATATCCAAAAACAGTTGCGTACACACCCACACACGCACTATATGCAAACAAACACAACTACATGCCCACAGCCACACATACTTATGCCAAATAATTTCCTGAGTGTGTGCTTCTGTAGAAATATGTGAAACTGGATGACACTTGTGGCAGTGCTCCATTAGCATATCTCACCGAGCTCTATGAGGACATATTGCACTGTGCGGGTGAACCGAAAAATTGTGACGCACAAATATTTAATGTTTAAGCTCTACTACTGGTTGCATATATTATCAATTCAAGTAGAAATCAAAGCAGAATATTTCTGTGCTCATAAGGAAGCTAAGTTAAGGCTAAGTTAGGGACGTTACAAAAGTAGACCGACAGGGACAGCTATCTATATAAATTTCAAAACGACGTCAGTCCGTATTGTCCGATGTGTACGGAGTCAATAGAAGACTCTGCGCACGTGTTCATCCATTGCCCTCGGTTTCTAAACATAAGGGAAACGTTAGAAACAGCACTAGGTGGTAGTTTAACGGTGGAAAGTTTGATTGCCTCTGAGAAGTGGAAAGCTGTTCGCGAAGCGGCAACTTCCATCATGACAATATTAAGACAGACACAGCAGAGTAGGCGTCAGTCCGTCTGTGCTATAGAGGAGACGTAAAATGTCTTGTCACTCCCATGAAGTAATACCTTATCTGGTGGTTCCGTGGGAGAGTCTTGAGTTGGGAGTAGGTTAGGTTTAGCGGATTAAAGTCCCGCACTTCGGCTTTCGATGCTTCCTCCTACTTAAAACAAAAAAAAAAAAAACCAGGGACGCCATACTTTTCCCGCTCTTTTGACATTTCTCTTCAGTAAAATTTGCCATTCCATCATGAAAACATATACTATCTAACAACGAGTCGATAATTTTATTTAGAATTCTAAATTTTATTACCGAAATTCGGTGTCAGTGGCCTCAACTTTAAGAGCGCTACGTTCAACTTATGGTTGTCATAATCGTTTTGTCAAATCAACAATCATCATCAAACAAAAACATCAGGAAGACCCAAATCAGTCCTTTACACGTCGTTCTCAAGCGCTGGTCATTTCTGTGACATCGTGGTGACGAGTTTTTAGCGAAAAGATCTTGGCCTACACCCTTACAAGATCAAATTGACGCAAGAACTGATCTACCTTGACCATCAGAATCGTCGTGTGTTTGCGAATCGGGCTGAGCAACAACTTGAAAATTATCCGGCTTTTCATTGAGAAATCAGCTTCAGCGATGTGCTTCTTTTCTGGCTGAACGGCTTCGTCAATAAGCAAAATATTCGTTGTTGATCAGGCAGCAATCCACAATGAGTCAACATTGGATCCCGAAAAAATTACGGTTTGGTGCGATTTATGGGCCGACGGCGTGATAAGGCCGTACTTCCTACGTGATGATCAAGACCGGCATATTACTGTGAATGGCAATCGCTATCAATGATAACCGAATATTTTTGGTCCGAATTGGATGATATGGACTTGGACAATATGTGGTTGCAACAAGACGGCGCCACAAACCACTCAGCGAATGTCACAATCTATTTATTGAAAACCAAGAACGTGTTTTCTCACGAAACGGTCCGCTCAATTGGCCGCCGAAGTCGTTCGGTTTGACGCCGTTAGACTGTTTGTGGGGCTACGTCAAGGCTATGATCTATGAATAATGGCATCGAATGTACTTTCTCAGGAATATACAGACCTGTTATCTGAGATTTCATGTAAAAAATGGGTACTTGATCATGAGAAACTCACAGACCGCTTTTCGAATAAGTACAAATACGAGTAGTGAAATTTCAGAGCTGCAAATGGAAGAAATTCACTTGCTAATCTAAAGATTTGAAGCATCTAATTTAAAAAATTATTGAAAAATCTATTCTTATTTTTGGCTACTCAAAAATACTCATTTTGTGAAAAAATTTAATACTGTTTTAGTTTCGAAGCTTCTTGAGCTTTAATTCTTTTTGTATATTGTTGTTGTGGTTTAAAATTGAAGGGAACAATTCCTCTTAAACTTCAAAAAATTTACAAAATTAAGAAGAAAGTTTTCGAAACTTTACATTTAACAAAATCATTGGTATTTTCTATTGTCTACACAAATACGGTTTTTATAAAATATTATGCGATTTAGTGCAAAAATACCAGGAAATTTAGAAAATAAACATAAATCCAAAACACGTTTACATGTGCAGCTGCATATATGTATGTGTGTTAGTTATTTGCAGCAAAAGTTGCTATCATTAGGCATTTCATGCCCGGCTATCGCCTACAGAATTTGTGATTTCCTATAAAAACATAAACATAAAAATTCAATCAGCCCAAATGTACACATGCGTTGATTTGTTCCTGGCCACACAATCAGGTTGTGCACACACAAAAGTGCGAAAACTTGTTTCCATTATGATTCTCTGCAAATATTGGCAAAGCACACGCACACAGGCACACACACCCTCATACATATCGGCACGTAAAACATGTGCGCACATAAAGAGCGAAATAATGTCCCTAGAATTTGCTCGAGGATGAAGGTAGTGCAGTTAATAGACAGCAATAAAAACAAAGCCTTCGACAGAGAGCTGAATTATGAATCGATTTGTATGTGCGGCGACAAAAGTTGCCAGCAAGAAATTGACCAAGTAAACCATAAAAGTAATTAGCTTTCTTTGCGCATACTTGCTTTGCTTAGAAGTACGCAGGACAGTTGCTCGCGCGCTTTGCCTTAGTATTAAGAAAAAAACTGAAAGATTTCAAGCGACTCCCTGCAGGGTTTGCCTTTTCGTGCCTGCACAATTTGATGTAAATCCCAGATAAGTGTGTTCAAACTGGAAATATTAAATTTTTGCAGCTTTCCGCGCATACACACATATACTTGTGTGCTTATGAAAGGCTCACACAAATACATACACATCATGTGCGTAGTTATAGGCGAGTGTAGAGGCTTAAATGTGTAATTTCGATTTTTCAAGAAGGCACTTCTGCAATATTATGTGTTCTTTGCCGTATATCACATTTGATGAATGATTTGTTTGTTTGACTCGGCACACACACACATACGAGGTTGCTAAGCATTTTCATTTTGCACATACATACATATATGTATGCTCTGCAACTAATTTCAGGCTGTTTAGAGTGGAATCATCTCCTTGACAGTCAATAGGTTATGCTCACATTTGCAGATTAAATTGCTTGATTCCCTTAATTGAATTGCATTTTTTAAAATAAAATTCATGCAAATTACTGACAGAAAGGGCTGTGATTGAGTATGTTTCTTTTTTTGTGAATTTATGGCTTAGTAAGACTGAAAGCGAGATTTCGACCTGCCGTGAGAGAATATGTTGTAAAACTTATTTTTTGTAAAGAAAAAAGTTTGCAGCTCTTGACTTCCGGTCTTAGACCGAGTATCCTCTGGGTAGCCGAAAAGCATCAATATGAAGGCAAGCTAAAGTGAGACGGCGAGCCATCCCTCCCCAGGGTTGTGCGCCGCCAATGAAAAGAACAGGTTCGGATGAGAGTATATCAGCATAAGGTGTGTCTACGCCATACCAAACCAGCATAACTGAGTGATAAATCGAAACTAAATTAGTCGAAAAAATTAGAGCAGAACCCGCTCTGAAATGATGACATTCGAGCCATTTTGGAGCCTGATTTGAGGTAGCTTTGTTTAATAAGTCGAAAGCCCCATCGATTACTCATAGTTATTTAAATTATTAAAAAAATAAAAAAAGTTGGGGTTAGGTTAGGTGAGTTTATATGCTGATTCCACGAAAGGATCGCATATGAAATATGAGCAGTTTTTTGTAAAACCAGAATAAAGACTTCAGTAATTAAGTTTTAAATAATTGAAGTTTCAACAAAGCGGCTTGAGCTCATTAAAAATCTACTCAGAATGGTAGCAATATGCTGTTATGGTACAATTTCAGAACGTCGGCTCAAACCCAAGGGATTTTTTCGCATTTATGCAGACAGATGATCAATATTTTGTAGGGTCTCCTACGTTTCTTCTGACTTTGAAACGGGTCAAACTGAGTATACCTCGTTTAAGGTATAAAAATGGACATCACAAACCCACAAATACACACACAACATTTTTTTACAAGCCAGTCTTCTTTTGACGAACACAAGACGTGGGCAGCACAACAGAGATGTGCAACAAGCTCAGCAGGGAACCAAAGACCCCACTCAACGATCATTTTCACTACCTACCACACAACAAATAAAACTAAACACATCTAATCTGCATTTGCTGCGGTCTTGTCAGACCTAAAGTCACTACAAGGATCCTCTAAACATACAACATATAGACGGATTGCAATTACAACGCTGCCAACTTGTAAAAAATAATAAAGGCGCAGCAACTGACTGACCGACTGGCTAACTGACTTAATGAATCGCTTTCAAGCGGGGTTCGGCATGCCGAACGTGCATGCGGCGCTGCTATTGCTGAATGCAAGCCATGTTGCAAGTACAAAATTCTCTGAATTCAACTCTTGTGGCGCTTTAATTTATTGCCAACACAGCGGACGCAGCCACATGCGAGCGACGTTGGTCCAATACGGTTAGTCAAACTGCATTTGCGTCATGTGTGTATATATTTGCATATGAACTTGTGGAACACATAGAAAAGAGCTGTGTCCACGCAGGCAGACGACAGTGGAAACGCAACCTGATTTGCATCTCACGGATATGCAACATGTGTCGTGTTGGCATGCAAGTTGGCACTTCGTGTTGTTGTTGTAGCTGCCAGCATTCATCTCTCCGGTCTGTCCGGTGGTAGGTGCGTCTGCGTCTATAATTGCCCGCATGTTTATTTGCAAATATAAAAGAGCAGACACAATCGTACTTCGTGAAATCATAGCGGCTGAATCATTGCAGAAGATTCTCAAGGTTTCATCTGCCCGACAACTCGTTAGTTAGTTGCATGCTGTGCTTGTACGTGTCCGTCATTACAACTAGTTCATGGGTGCCTAGAATGACAGCAATGCTCAGAGCTTATGATCTCTTTAGTAGCGCTGCTGGTCTGTTAGGAAACTATAAAACAAATTAACAGTGTGGCCAAGTTTTGCTGCAAACAAAGTTGTGTATTCAAAAAAATCTGAAAGGCGTTTAAAATATTTGAATATTTGAGTTTGTGACACAAAGATCACGAATTTTCATATCTGACTCCGTAAAATGAAGTCAAAACTAAAGGAAAAGGAACAGTAACAAGCAATGTCTTTCAACACTTCAAAATTTCTTAGGTTATGATTCTTTTTTATGTGTGGCTCAAGCAGCTCACGACTTCCTATCTTACACCAAGTATCAACATCCCTTCACACAGGATTGTGCGCTAGGTTTGCGACCCGCCACCTACTTCGTCGCATTCCGAAGTATGGTTACCTGTAGTACTAGATTCCTACATAAGAAAATACACAAAGCTACCTGGTTGTCTCCGGATCCAAAAACCACCAACCAGATCGATCATGTTGTGATAGACGGAAGACACGTCTCCAGTGTTTTAGACGTGCGTACGCTCCGAGGTCCTTACATCGACTCGGATCATTATCTTGTTGCAGCCAAGATACACACCCGACTCTGTGCAATATAAAACGCACGTCAACAAACACAAGGAAGATTCGACGTCGAGAAGCTGCAATCACAACAGACAGCAGAACGATTTCCGACTCGACTTGCACTCCTGCTCTCTGAGAGTCAACCACTCGGTATAAGGGAACTATGAGACAGCATTTAAGCTCCTTACGTACAGCTGCAACCGAAACCATTGGTTTTTGGAAAATGCAAAAGAACAGCTGGTACGACGAGGAGTGCCGTGTCGCAGCGGAGAGAAAAAAGACTGCCTACCTCGCAACGTCACGATCGACCACAACATGTGCGGGATGGGTTAGATACTGAGAGTTGAAGAGGGAAACGAGACGCATTTGCAGACAGAAAAAGAGAGAGGCCGAAATGCGTAAGTAGGAAAAGCTTGTCAAGTTGGCCGACAGGGGTAATGCTCGGAGATTCTATGAAAAAATGTGGCGACTAACAAAAGGTTTCAAGACCGGAGCATACATTTTTAGAACCCACAAAGGTGATCTGGTGATTGATACTCAGCAGAGCATACTAAAACTATGGCGAGAACACTTTTCCAGCCTGCTGAGTGGCAGTGAAAATATAACGCCAGGAGAAGGTGAACCCGGCTCCCAAATTGATGACGATGGAGCAGACATCCCATTGCCCGACCATGAAGAAGTTCGAATAGCAATTACCTGAAGAGCAACAAAGCGGTCAAACAATGGTCGGACGATCCAATCCACAAAAAGGGAGACCCCACAATCTTCGCCAACTTCAATCAGAGCGACCTATAGTAATGGCAATAGAGCCAAAATTCTCAAATAAACCTAATATTAGAATATTTGAACTAATTATATTTTTAAACTCTTTCGAATATTTTCCAATTACAAGCCCAATACAATACATAGACAATAGACATTGCCAAAAAGTGCCACATTCATTCCACAAATAATCTCGACTTCTTTGACGCCTCAACAGTTCCTTCGCAATCCCCTGCCTGTCTCCACAGCGCACAAAAGCGCTTTGCATAAAAGTACCGGCGACACAGATATAACCATTATTGCCAACATTTGTATGTGCGTGTACGTGTGCGAAATTTCAGCTGGCAGATAAACTTGAAATTGAATTGAAATTTCACCTGTTAAGTTTCTCAGCATTTAATCTTAATTAAATCGAAATGATTTTATAACTTCACTACCAGCACACCGGAATGGACGACCACTCAGAACCGGTTCGTTGGTCCTTTGCGTTGCAGTAAGCCCCTGCGCTGCCACTGCCGCACTCTGGCCACCGATTGGACCGACCGAGTAACTGGGCTGTGTGCTGCTTGCATTCCAGTCTGCGTAACTACGAACTGTGAACATTTGCTGGCAATTCAGCCGCCCCTGCACCACCCCACCGCCGCTTGCACGTAAATGCCACTTGAAGAATGCAGTGAAACTAAGTGTGGAGAAGTGGAGCGCAGTGCAAGTGGATTGAAACGGATAGACAAGGAGTTGATGCGGAAGGGGTGGGCGAGATGGCGAGGTGGTGAAGTGAAGTCGGTCCAACGCCGGTGAAGTGGGTTGGTGTGTCGCGCAAAGGGTTGAGTAGCAGCTGTCGGCAGCAGTCGCAGCATCCGTTGCTTCACCGACAATTGCGTGTTGGTGCCTGTCCATGGATTTTGTGAGTGTGTGTGTGTGTTGGTGAGTATTTTACTGTACATCACTGCCACTTAAAGAGCATAGCAACCGCACGACAGGTGCTACAGCACTGCACTCACATGAAGCCGCGCTGAAAGCACGGACACGAAGGAGCCGCTGCCGCTGCCGCCGCTGCTGTTGCAACCATCAATTTTGGTGTTGTAACTACCGTTGCCAGTCTGGCCTCACTTCTGTACGCGTTATCGCAAAAGCGCTAGATAAATTTAAATTGAATTGCCGCTACGAGTGCGACTCGCTCACACACACACACGCGCGCACACACGTTCGCTTACGGCCCGTCGCACACTTGGCAGGCGAAGCAGTTTACAATGGTCTTTAGTCGTCACTGGCCACTCGCCAGCCCCCTTCCAGCACTCGGCGCTCGGCGCTCGACAGTCGCAAAGCAAAGGCCAAACGTGACATTTCAACTGCCACACACTCGTGCCACATACAAAGCTCCTGTTTGCTGACATTACCTACACACACTTATATGCCACATTCCCTGCTGCCACAACGCTCACTATTTGCCATTTTTACTGGCGCTGTTGTTGCCTTTTGCTCCGGTTGTTAGCACTGCTGATGCAATTGCACATGTTGTACGTACTCAAGCTGTAGGTAATATTATTGCTGTTGCACTAGTTACAGGGGTAGTTGCTGTTGTTGTTGTTGTTGTAGCAACTCAGTGCCTTGCCACTCGTTGTAGCTGCCATCGTTACGCCTCTTCAACTTGAATTTAATAGTTTTCGCTTTGTTCCCAGTTAGTTTGCAGCCAACACTGAGGCAGCAGCAAAGACACCAGCACCGACACTTACGCACACACATGCAACCGGCGACCGGCGTGTAGTGAGTACAATGTGCTGCGATTAAATTAAATGTCGTTATGTGTCGTAATTTTTTACTGAGTTTTGTTTGCTCTCGAAGTTTTTTGCTGCGCCCTGGCAGTTGTCGTACGTGAGACCGGCGCAGGGCAGCGGCGCGCGCTACAACAATCGCACTTCAAACGCTGAAAAATACATGGAGAGCAGCGAAAGAACACGGATTAAGCTGTTTTCGAAAATTATTCGATAGTTGATACTAAAAATGCTGTAATGACAGCGTTAAAGTGGACATTGGCCATTATGGGGGTCTAGGAATAGAGGAAATAAGATGAAATGCTGGCAAATAAAACACACAAAATGCGCTGCAATGAAATGGAATGGAATTAAACAATATCCAATGAGCTCAAATAAAAAGAGACGCTTTCGCAGAAAATTACAACGACAGAGATAAAACAAAATGGAAGAAGCGTCCCGAAATAAAATCCAACGACAAAGAATTTTTATTTAAATTAAGCGATAAAGGCTTCAAACGAAACGTGGTGACGTGAAACAGAATGCGATCGCAAGAAGCTTAACAAATCGAAATGAAATCAAAACGAATTTAAATGAAGAGGAATGTGTCAGAAGAAAAATTATATTTGAAATTTATATCGAATTTACACACAACAAAAAAAAAAATAACTTCGAATGAACCAAAGCTATAAAACCCTTACCAAACACAAAATATTCCTTAGAAGGACTTGATTCCGATCGTTCTGTTTCAGGGTTTGCCCGGGAAGCAATAGGTCTAAGTCGATTTAAAAAAATTTATTTAACCAATCGTTACAATACTTTAAAAAATTTCAAAATAGGCTCCTTCTGCAGCGCTGCCACCGTGATTTCTAAACATTGAAGGCGTCACGGAAGCTATTCTCCGGAATAGCCTTGAGATCCGAGATGCATGCTACTTGGATCCACTCTGTCGTCGCAAAATGCTTGCCTTTCATCGGCTTTTTCAAGCAAGGAAATGTCCGTGGGGGCCACATCTTGGCTGTAAGGCAGCTGCGGAGCAGTTTGGATGCCGGCCTGGGTTAGGTTGCTGTTCACAAGAAAGGAGGTGTGAGCCGCGGCGTTGTCTGGGTGCAATTTCCAATCCGCTGCGATGTCTTGTCGGACCCAATTGATCCTTCGTTTGAAGCTCTGGAGGACTTCTACGTAAAACTTGGCGTTGGTGGTTTGTCCAGAAGGAACAAATTCATGGTGGACGATAGCTTTGATGTCAAAAAAGACAAAGAGCATCGTTTTTACTTCCCTTCTTCCCTTTTATGGACGAGGAGCCGCCGGCGGGTGCCAGTCGGAAGATTGCCTCTTTCCAGTCTCTGTTCTTGAGACTGTTAAACTTGTCGATAAATAGCTCATACCACAAGTATAGTCCTCCGAAATTCGGTTAGTCTGCCTCTGAGACTACGATATTCCATGAACATAAATTCTTCCTTCAGAACTTAATCGGTGGTGTGTATTTGGAAAATATGTTGTGTACTTTTTGAGAGAATTCCCAAAATCTTGTCATTTATTTACATAATTTAAACTTGCTCGTCTTATATATTTTTACTTTAAAAGTAACGACTATTGTTTAAAATTTCCGTTTTTATTTTATATTTTCTCTGGCATTGCAAAGTTTTCGCTGTTTATTTCCGTTTGTTGGACCAAATTGAGTTTAGCTCGGAAATAGCAGCAGCAAAATGTCACAAAGACGAAACTGAATGTAGAAAGAATACAATATAAACCGGTTTGACATATGTTTTAACCAACCTCAAGCGGATTGTTGAATAAAAAAAGCAATCACACATACATAGTCGTACATGTGTGTATGATTAAATAGCGCTACCTTCGTGTTCTTTGAACTGACTTGAATTGGTTGAACTGTTTTGAGTTCAGCTCATACATACGCGCATATAAACACATGGCAGTTGAGTATGACATGATTTCGCCCTCTTGAAAACTACAAAGCTTTGTAGGACGATTGTGGCTTTGTGCTTTTCGGCAAACACAAGGGTTTATCGCAAATTCCGTTTACTACAAGTGCAGCGCATCCTTTGAAGGACACTCGAATACTTACTCGAGTGGTTACTTTGTTTGCTTTGCCGACGGCTGATATATTCGGTATTTTCATGTAAGTCATACTTTAAGCGAAAAGCTTATTTAGACACAATAAAAGTCAGACAGAAACCTATCATCAAAAAGGGAGTTTAATAGTTGCTTTTGGCGATAGGAGTAGAAAATAAAAGAGCGAAAATAGTTTTTGTAAAAATTATATTCATTGTTTGCTATTTCCCCCACAGTCCAACGTAGTAAGATTGGCGAGTATGAAGAGAATATGTAGCAGAAGTATATATTCACATTAGAATATAAATTTTAATCAAATGTGTGGACCAATGAATACTTATGGCATTTGAATAGACTGAAGGATGGGTCAGAAGCTGGCCACAACAATGCACAAAGAATATATTTTTAAAATAGAATACATCTTTATTGTTTCTCTTTACTATGAAATTTCTTAATTTGATCTATTCTCAAATTTCATAGTATATAAAGTGGACACTTTGTTTGCGACCTAACGTTGAAAAAGTCGATGAAATTATGGAGAAGATTGACCGGGGCCGTCACATAAGCAACCATGACATTGCGAAAGAACTTAACATTCATCATCAAACGGTTTTGAACCATTTAAAAAGGTTGGCTACAAAAAGAAACTCGGTGTTTGGGTGCCACATGAATTGTCTGTGAAAAATTTAATGAACCGAATTAACATCAGCGATTTTTTGCTGAAAGGAAAGGAAATCGAACCGTTTCTGAAGCAAATGGTAACAGGAGACGAAAAGTGGGCCAAATACAATAATAATGTGCGAAAAAGATCATGGTGCAAGCGTGGTGAGCCGCAAAAAATGGGTACAAAGCCAGGATTGACGCCTTGAAAGGTTATGCTGAGTGTTCGGTGGGATTGGAAAGGAATCATTCACTTTGAGCTGCTATAGTCTGGTCGAACGCTTGATTCTACATTTAACTATCACCAACTGAAGAGGCAAGCAATCGAAATAACGGCCAGAACTGATCAGCAGAAAGAGATTCGTCTTCCATCAGGACAACACCAGACAACACACAATTTTGATGACCCGGCAAAAACTGGGAGAGCTTTGCTGGGAAGTGTTGATGCATCCACCATGTAGCCTTGACCTTGCACCATTGGGGTACCATTTGTTTCGGTCAATGCAGAACTCCCTTAATGGCGTAAAGTTGGCTTCAAGAGAAGCTTGTGAAAATTACTTTTCGCCGAGAAACCAGAAAAGTTTTACACTGATAGAATAATGTCTCTAGCGGAAAAGTGGCAAAAAGTGGACGGCCAAAATGGTACATATTTGGTTCGATAAAGTTCACTATTAATAAAAAAATAATAAGTTGAAGTTTAATTAGAAACACGATAAGACTTTTTCGACTACCCAATATAATAAAATATGGCTGGATTATCTCTCTGCTTGATTTAGTATTTAATTAGGGCCCATAATGTTTGTTTATTATTAATAGCGAGGAGAATTTTGCCTAGCGGATCAAGAAAAATATTTAATTCCAGCATAAATTAAGCTTTCCAAATCAGATCCAATTCATGCAAATGGTGCATGCAACAGGCGCTCAAATACCCATTGTTTGTATGTTTGCTTGAAGTGACTTTGAAGAGCGTTCGCCTAGATAAATTTCCATAAAATGTAGTGTGTGGCATAAACCCAGCATTAAATTTAGTATGCAGTTCTAAAAGTGCGACTTAAAGCTTTTAGGATAGAAAGGTGGAATAAAAATAATAATATCAAAAAAAATAATTTTTTATGCTTAAAAACTGAGTGAAGGGAGAGAAATCTAGTATACAAATATGTTGCCTGAAGGGGCCTGGATTTGCAGCCATCCAGACTGAGCCAGCTTGAAATTACTTTTCTGAATCGGTTTGGGAGAAAAGAGAGTGACTAGTTTTTGCTAAATTTTAACCATTTTAAAATTGTGAAATTTCTCATCATTTCTTTCAACGAATTCCCTCATATTGTCGGCTCAAGTTTGGTAAGAATCCAGTCCATATCACATTGAACCAAAAGAGCTGCAAACGATTTCCATTCATTCAGTGCTCATTTCCATTTCATTCAATTCTCTTTGGGATCATACCTCTCTTCCCAAAGCTGAATTTTGAAAGCCTGTGAAACTAAACCTCTATCTTAGTCCTGCAACTAACGATTCACAACTCTATAGTCATTGAATTTGCAAATAATCCCGCTCTCAATATTATTAGTTTATTACTCATGCTGGGAAACAACCAGCCGCCAGCACTAAAATCCGTTAACTTATGAACCTGCATGCATGTGTTTGTCTATATGTATGGCTGCCAACAGATCGGAGTACATATAGCGCTATATGCAGAGTGCTTAGAGCTTCAAGAGTGTGCGCTGTGTGCGAATTTCGGTTCGAGTGCAACAGTCAGCACACAACCTAATTGTCAACAATTGCTGCTGTTGGCATTTCAATTGTTTTCTCAACGTACACGCTTGAAAGGTCACAACAAATACTTAAGCACAACACACACACGCACGCACGTATGTGCATGTGTGCATATTCATTCAGCGCAAATACAGCAGGCACGCACTCTCGAAGCCGATGACGATGTCAATGATGCTGTCGATGTAGTTGTCACGCATGAAGTGCCATCCGGCAATGAAGTGCGTACAACCGCGCACACATACACAAACATACGCACACACCGATGCCGAAAAACCGCTTGTATATGTGTTGTTAAATGCATGCATGTTGTTGGTTGTGTTTGTGGTGCATGCACACACACATCAACTCACATATTTATCTATATTTTCAAGTAGCAGCGTAACTGTAGGCATTTTATATCGATCCCAATAAGGAATCAGATGTTTTCACATACAAGGCGCTGCATTTGGCATTCATTGACTTAAAACCACGCACCACCACCAAATCAAACAAACGCACACACACGCCACCCACATGCACTCAGCAGCCTGTGTGTATGTGCCACTTGCCTATCTCACCCTTCTGCTCCTCTAGTCCGACTAATATAGTGCTGTAGATGGTTGTTTGTAGGACACGGTGAGCATCACCGCTCGAAGCATGGATTAATTAATAGGAACGTACCCTACAGGGAAAATCCGAGTGGCTTCGGCAAATTTCCAAATCTCGAATGGATTTCAGAAGATTCGGACAATACTGAATTAAGTAGATTCGAATCTATATTTGTTTATATGTCTATGAATATATGGTATATATATAAACATTTAATATCTTTTTATCTTATTTAGTTATAGCACAAATTTTCTGCTGCCGCCGAAATCGAATGGGTTTTCCAGGAAAGCCGTACTCCGCCACTGCAAATAAAAATCAGGAAATGCTTAGAGACTCATATGTATATATATGTACATCTGCATGCATAGTTCTGATATCAATACGTGCCATTTCATTTAAAAATCTGTCTTCTTTGCCTTTGATGTCATTCAGTTTCATTCAAGTTTCGACGGCATTATGTCCGCATTTATTCAATTTTCTCATAAAACGAAATCAAAATGAAAATATTTATAGTCAAAAACTTGACATATCCCCGTTGAAGCAGACAACAGACCCTTAAGCTAGCTGTAAGTGCACTCTGCCAATTCCCAATACATGTCATATGAGTGCTCTCGCATTAGCGGCACACTCGCTCTCTGACAATTGTCAACAACATTTCACACAGCAAGCACTGATTAGGGTTGCTTATCCTTCATTTGCTGTCACTCGAAATTATTGTTTATGAGATCTCGCATTTTACTTTAACATTTCCACATTTCAAGTGTCCCATGCTTTGTTTCATTCAGTTCACAGACACACACACACATATGTACATATGTGGGTGGCATGAGTGGAATTCTGACACGAGCGCCTGTATGTTGTGGGCGTCTGTGTGTATGTACATATTGGAAATGGAATTAATATGTGTCAAATTCACTGATACTTTGACATTTCATTTGAGGGCGCATATTGCGGTGAATATGAAAAGCACTTCAGCGCTTGTGCTCATATGATTAAGTGGGTTGGCTCCGACCCCATCCAATTGAGTGCCGCTTGAGTTCCGCATGCCAATTGTCTCATGCGCGTGCATCTGTTATATTGTATTAACGGTACATCGTTTTATTCGCACGCAATCGAAATTGTTATCGATTTTTATATTTTGAACAATTCCTTAACTTTTTCAGTCTTTCGGAGACTCTAAATGTCAGATAAATAACGCAATTGTAAAAGAGTTCGGCGTGATCGACTTTAAATATACGAAGACTACTTCTCAACATTCTTGACTACGATTTCAACAAGTTCCAGAAAACTCTGAGTGGATTGGAACGGTTTATTTGCTAGGGGAAGGTTAAGTTATACGTTGGCTGTCATGCCATACATAGACCTACTGGTCCTTAGTAATGCCCAATGAAGGTTCAGTTTAATTTGAGGTTAAATATTCGTCATACAAGACGTCAACGTTTTTGTTAACTTTAAGAGCCGTGATATCTAATTTCGACACTTCAGGCTATTCCCTGGACTGTGATGCCCATCCGGGTCGCAGGTGCTGCCAGCAGTTTGTGATAGGTCATTAGATTAATAACCGTCCTGCAGTCTTTTTGAGACTGGATGAGTGAAAATCCTGTATGTCCTTAAGGAATTTCATCCCGCTCTGACACTCCAGTTAGTCCTTTTCGGAAACTTCATTGTATGTCGTGTTTAGTGACTACAGTGTTTCCTGCACTGGTTCAGTATGATTCTGGTATCGATGTATGGTACTTTTGGCAATCTCATAAACTGGGCAATGAGAAGGGATCGCTATTTCGTTTCCCGGAATTCCTTTGTGGCCTGGAACCCAGTATATATGTTTCTGTTTATTGTCAGTCACCACATTCTCTGACTTAATGCGATGTGAGATTATTGAAATTGAGATTCTTTATGTTACTTCTTGCGTATCAGCTGCTTTCTTTGCCGTAATTACTTCCGTTCGGAAGACACTGCAGTATTTAGGAACTCCATTAACCATTTTTGATCCATCTGTATAAATGTTATAAGTTCCGCTGGCAAGTCGCATGCTCCTTCGCCATCCACCCTCTCTTAATATGACTTGAAACCTTCTCCCCGAAATAAAGCATGACGGTTTGTGGTCTATTATATCAACCAACCCCCTGCTTATAGAGGTCCTTGTGGAGAATTCGCGTGGCGCCGCCAATCTTGCGGTTAGTTTTGCTGCATCGCTTTCCACCGCAAGGCGATTGGTGGTTTTTGAGGTTGAAAACTGTCGAACTGGTGAATCTTTCCACACAGTTCCTATTTTCTTTCAACCAATGAACTCGTTTCGTTCTTCTATTATACAATAAGAACAAAAGTCAAGGAAAAGAGGATGAAGCTTTAAAAATGTCTCCTTGATTTTAATCGCGAAGAACAAAGGCTTCAAAACAAAGTATCGGTCTACTGATCTTCATGGAATGTCTGCAACTGAAAAACGGTCTGAATTATTTTTTTATTAATTTTCCTCCTCTATATTTTTACACTGTTTCAACTACTTAAAGGTTTTTAAATGCAAACTACAGTGAGGATCAGGAATGAGCAGTAAACAATAGACCCATCCATCACACGTCCACCTGCAATACATCAGCGGAATTCGTATTTCAATCAAGTCAAATGAAATCAAAATGATTTTTTTCCAGCTTAAAGGATAATAATGAGCCATTCAACGTGATAAGTAGACAATGTGCAATGCAAAAACAAAAGTTTATATATAAGCATTCATATCGTACCTGAGCGAAGACAGCGGCACACAGACGCAACCGCAGCGTAGCATGAATCACAATCAGCGACTGACATGGCAAGGTGCTGTTCATCAGTCAGCACAACAATAAAACAAACAAATGACAAGCAAAAACAATGAAGCCAAAAAATTGCGGCAACGCAAGCTGTTGATGAAGCCGCATATAGCAGACGTTGCAAGGAAAGCTCGTCCCACAGACGTTGTTGCTCTTGCCGAGGCTGGACAGTGGGATAAGCTTAAGTTAATCATGGCAAGGTTAATGGTAAAAAAATGAATATGAATAACGCTTTCAATACTTATTCAGCGCATATTTCAGCACATATTCAGCTTTATATTATGATAGCTGAATAAGCGCTGAATACTAAAATTCCTGCCAAGTTTTTTATGGAGCTCCAGTCTAAGATTTTGTTATGAAGAAATGTATAATCAAAACCAGCGAAAGGAAATAAGTACCAAAATCCAAAACGTTAGTTTTCTTCCAAAAGAGTTCTGATTAAGTTGGCTCGCATAATACTTTGCAATAAATTAAATTTCTACCGCAATTTTTGCCATTTCGATCACTGTGGACTGGTCGGATTATGAAGCTGCGTCGCCACGAAATCTTTTGCCGTTTGCGACGTATGCAGAGCACAGCGACGAGGACAATAATTCATTGTCAAGGCGAAGCAAGTTGCAGCACTGGATGCACTGGTAAATATATACAAAATGTAGGTAGCGAGCAGCAGCAGTTTGCTGAAAGTTGTGGCAAAAAGTTGAAATTGAGGAGACGGCCACGAAACGACAATGCCAGGAAGTAGACACAACCGCAGCAACAGCCGCAGTTAAAGCCGCAAGAAAATCAGCAACAAGGTAAACGCCTGCGGGGCAATAGCCAAACAGCTGCCACAATCATACAGACAGACATGCGAACTGAAAGGTCTCGAAAGATTGCGAAAGACATATGCACAGCTCAGCTTATGGCCAACAATCTAGCCGACGGTGGCGTCGAGGAATGGCAATGACTTAACTTCTAGATTTGGAGCGACGCTGACCGCGGCTGCTGACTGCGGCAGACACTGCCGTGAAATTAATTTAATAAATGGCGTTCAACCGGCTGCGCAAGCGCAACAAAGTAAGCGCGAGAATGCGCTTAGCGAGGCACACAGGTAAGCGCGCGTAAACAAAAACAAACAACGAGAAATTGGAACGCGACACGCACTTGCAACGGCGCTGACGGCCCGCAGTTAAGGCTGCGTGAATGTTGATGCGGCAACTTATGTCGCAAACTTGCAACACTTGTGTAGGCTTATTGACACTCTTGCCACATTTCGCAATTGACAGTCGCTGCTGACTTTGAGACACAAACACTTGGGCGGCAGCACACTCCGGAATGTGCCAGTGCAACAATTGCCGTAGGCACTTGCAACAAGAGTCACAAGACACTAAATGACGTGGCGGTGTGGGCTTCTGCGTGGGCTTGTGAGGCATGCATAGCCTTGCGTTTGAAAAAGATGCTTATCTTCTTTCCTTTTGGACATTTTTGGAGGAAGTGTGTGCGTTGGCATTCTTAGGAGTGGTTGTGTCTTAGGGTGTGCAAACCTGCTTTTCATAGGAATTTTAGACAAAGTATCATAACAGTTGTACACATGGTTATCTAGCCAACAAAAACAACAATTCGATTAACTGCAGGCTTTCAGTTTACAGGGAACTTTTGTTTAGAAGCTTTGCTTTCCATAACTCTTTTTATATAAAAGCGTTTTGTGGAGAAGATCAAGCAGTCACAGCGAGACCAGCGGATATTCTTAACGGTTTTCGTTAAAATTAACAGATTTAAAGGTTAAATTAATGCTAGAAGATGCTTACCCAAAAAGTGGGCACCTCTTTCCTACCTCCTCTGCTACGGTCAAACGGCTTGAAGTCCCTTCTTGGCACGTGCCTTTGCAAAAGAAACTAGACATTACTTGCAACCTCACCAAAATTCAGGCTTGGACGAAATAGGGTGGCTGAAAATGCAAAACTGCCACATCATTTGAGGAAATTAGCAAAAAATTTGAAACGCCTTAGGCGGATTTCTTTCATGTCACAGGCTGCCCGTGCGCAACTTAACCCCGCGAGTCCTTCAGCCTTGGCATGCGGCATGCCAGGAACGCTTCGCATACTTGCAACATGTATTTACACAAATTCTTCACCCTTTCTATTTGCCCATTTGCCCATTTGCGCATCCTTTAGTGGAGTGTGGAGCTTTGCATGTGCACCTCCTGCTGCCGTTGCGTTGCGGTTTTATCATATAAATGGATGTGGCACCACGGTGCGCCTTCACTCTGCTGCATGTAAGTTGGACTCTTACCGAAAATTTTTAATTAAAAAATCTCATTAAGTGGTTTCTTGCCGCTGGCACAAACCGCAAATTCTAAAACACAAAAACGCTGCGGCGAGCGAAGGCCGGAGAGGCAAAGACAACAGACCAACAACACAAACACACTCGCATATTCCACATGCCCTCACACACACACTCACGACCGTATATGGGTTGTGTATAAGCCACTGCACATGCTGGCGAATTAGATCACACAAATTGTTGGATACGGCCAGCCGGCAAGGAAATGAACAATGAGTGGCAGCAATGGAAAAAGTATTGAACCATTGCCGTCGCCGTCGCCATCGCCGTGGACCCAGCAACTATGGGCAAAACCGCAGCAACCAAGAAAGCAAGGCACCAAAAGCCGGGGAGACGCTGCCACAATTCGGCAGGGCACAAGCGCACGTAGGCAGCGCAGAAGTGGAAATTGAAGAGGAGCAAGACAAATGTAAACAAAATGCTCGCAAGGCGCTCGGGCATGGCAATGGCCACACAATGGCAAAAGTTGCAATTTTCGTAGCGGCAAAAACGTAATGAATCGAACCGGCGAGCGGGCGAAAACTCATTAAAACGTTCATTTGGCTAGTGAATGAATCAATACAACAACAGCAAGAGTTTGGAAAAGGAAAAAACTGCGAAACAAAAACACATCAAGAATGTTGCAGTTACATTGTGAAAAGTTTCGTTAACTAAGTTAAGTACTTAGTTAGTTTAGCGCTGCAAAAGGGAAGATTAAATTTCAGTTTTAATGGAAATTAATTTCCAACTTTTAAAGTCCGCGTCGAAGGAAATCAGAGAAATTTTTAAAGTGAGCTTTCTTACACCCAACGACGTAGGGGATAATTATCCGACATTAGCTGATTGTTAGACGGAATACAAACAAGAAAAAAACGTTAACTTCGCTTGCATTCATGCTATAATATCCTTCACAAATACAAAAAGTTGCTTGCAAGAACTTGATTCTGATTGGTCAGCTTGTAAGGTAGCTATAGGCTATAGTTGTTCGATCTGAACAATTTCTTCGGGGAATACACCGCTGCCTTGGGAATAAGCCATGCCATAAATCATAAAGATATCTCGTCAAATGAAAAAAGTTTTCCGTACAAGCTCTTGAGTTTGATTGGCCAGCTTGTAAGGCAGCTCAAGTGGCCCAATAAGGCCGGTTTCAACAAGTGAGTAGCTTCTTGCAGAGAAAAGCTTGTGTGCAAAATTTCAGATAGATATCGCGAAAACGAAGGAGCTACTTCGTGTATATACAGAGCTATGGAGGGAAGGTGGCTAAATCGACACAGCTCTTCATGCTGATCATTTATATGTACTTGTTAAAGAGTCTCCGAAGTATACTGTAAGTTGTAATCCTCACTCTAGATAGTGAATCAAATACTACAATGATGTGCGAAAAAGATCTGGGTCTAAGCGAGCTTTGCCTGAAAGTTTTGATGCATCCACTAGATACCCCTGGTCTAGCACCATTGGACTACCATTTGTTTCGGTCAATGCAGAACTCTCTTCATGGAGTAAAGTTAGCTTCAAGAGAAGCCTGTAAAAATTATTTGTCGCAGTTTTTCGACGAGAAACCAGAAAAGTTTTGCACTGATAGAATAATGTCTCTAGCGGACAAATAGCAAAAAATGATCGACCAAAATGGTACATATTTGGTTCATTAATGTTCATTATAAATATAAAAAAATAAGTTGAAGTTTGATTAGAAATACGAAAAGACTTTTTCGACTACGCAATATATTTATTTTTTTGATCACCTTTATTAAAGTACTAGGATTCGCTTATTACTTAAAGTGAAGCCGCCCTTATCAATTGTATGTGCATTAGGGGTCGCTGAACCCAGCTTAAAAACTGAATGAGCATGGTACCGCACAAAGATCCTTAAATCGTATACAACAGCTATTTCTGGCTAACTGAGAGCGATATATAGATCAGTAGGGATCTTTGGCTTAAAATACTTCGAAGTTTCACTTTTATATATATTCCAGGAGGGACTTAAACAAGTATATACTGACGATTACTCAGCAGAATCTGGACTAAATATACATTAGAACAATAGAAAATTAGACCATGTTCATAGAACACTCATTCATTATTCAACATTGAAATTTTGTTAGATTACCAGGTTAAGGAAGTGTGTAGTCTTCGAAACAAGGTCTTCGTCTTCATATTCCTATTGTTATTAGAAATCATTTCTTATTTTTGGAGTATTTTATAAATTTTCATACCTAGAAACAAACTTTCGGGTTCGATAAACGATCAATTATGACTCAATCGCCATTATGCGCCGTGTACTACTTGTCAAAAATACGAATAACATTGTTACATTGTCATTTTTTTTTCTTTTCTTTTTTGTTTTGTTATTCTTTTTGAGTGTGCTCAGGATGTGGTCTACTTCGCCAGCCTTCCTCGCCAAAAGCCAGAAAGCGCCAACGAGCGCATCCCTGCACACCGTCCTTTGCGGTGGCGCTTGCGGCGCTGGTCCGCGCTCGTTAGTCAAGCTTAGTTTTAAATTGTACAATTGTTGTTGTTGTAGCCGAGTCGAGAGCATATGCCATCATTTTAGCAGTGACTTAGCGCTTACTTTTGCCGCAGACCAAGTGGTTTTGCCCAGCAAACCGGCATGCCTGTCTGTCCGTTGTCTTTATTATTATTTGCAACATGAAACCACAGAATCATCTCCGGTTTAATTTACAAACGAAGCCAAACCAATCCACCATAAAACAACAACAACTTGCCGCAATTTATTTTTCGAGGCAACATGAAGTTGTGACAAAAGAAAGCACAGCAAATTAATGTCGCAAGTGGATGGAGCAATAAAATGAAGGGTGTATACAATAATCGAAACGCTTACCTGCCACAGAGACAACAAAAAAAACCAGCGGCATGGTGTATGCAAAACGGCAGCGGCAGCGGCAGCGGCAACGGGAAATGTGATATGTTTGTATGCGTCGAACTTAATTTCCTGTCAAATCGCTTTAACGAAACGCGAAAGGCGCAGGCAGGCAGTCAAGTGTGCTGTGGCAAGCAGAAGCTGACCAAAGGAAGTGGTGAAGTGTCACCGGTGCATGCGTTTGCTCGTCGCCGAGTGGCGCAGGAAACCGCAGGCGGTGCGCAGCGACAAATGCGTGCGAATTTCAATCGGCAAGCAAGTAATTATCTAAAGGCGAGCGGCTTGTGGCACATATACGCAAAGAGGCTTAATATTTTTAATTTGAATAAACTTTAAAATATGCTCGAAAATCACTTTATTAATTAAAGTTGCGAATAACTCGAAAACTATCGTCATTTATTGCAAAGGTTTCTGAAAAATTTCAACAATTTTAATTGCCACACCGCACCGACTTGAACAAATTGCCTTAGGCAAAGCAAAGTAAATTAAACTCGAACGAGCTATGCACGTTGATTATTAAATCCCGGCTCCAGCAGCAAAAGCCAGCAAGAAAGGGTCTTATGCAGCGAACTCCGAAAGGCCCGCGGGCAAGCAAACGCAAAATGCTGCAAATCAAAAGCGGCAACATGCCACGCCGCACAGCAGCCAAAAGCAAAGGCCATGCGGCAGGAAGAGCTGAGCTGGTGGAAGGAATATGCAAAAGATAAGTGCGCGTGGCAGCGTGGGCTACGGTGGAGGGAGCGTTGAGCGCAATAATTCAAAAATCGATTTCCATTTCAAACAAAAAATTTAACACTAATAATAAATGTTTTTAGTGATGGCTCGCAAAGTGCCGCGAGCAGAATTACAACTCGAGCACGGACACTCGCAAACGCACCCATCCAAGCAGGTGAGAAAGCACCAGCAAACAAGTGTGTGTGTGCGTGCGACCTAAATGAATGTGGGCCGCAGCCGGCAAAAACGAAATTATTGCATACCAAGAACGAGCGCTGCAGCGAAAAAGTGCAGCGGCAGCAGCGCCTACAACAAGAGCAACATGACCAGGCTCTCAAGACGCTGGCCAGTGTGCGTTCGGCCAGCAGGCGGCGCACGAGCTGCATAAATCATTTTTTTTTCTCTTTCATTTATATATTCTTGTTTTCGATTTCATGCTGCATCAACGCTCAAACATACGCACACTCGTACAGTTGTATGTGCATGTCTCTAAGAGCGTGGCATGAAAATTACAGTTTAAAATGCTTTTAGAATTTTGCAACCGCACAAGTGCTGCGGCAAGCAGAAAATTGCCAAAGCAATTTCAACTTAAATTAAACGCATAAATCATTATCCTTAAAGTGGAGTTCAGGAAAGGAGCGCCGTTTGAGGCGCGCGGTGGGCGACTATGCAGACCGAAATTTGCAAACATTAAACAATTCATTTTAAATTTTGGCTTTCACTGCATACAATTTATGCTTTTCAATGTGTATGCGGGTATATATGTATGTAATTATTTGCTTGGAAATATATATAATCAACTCTATTACTTGAAGACATTCACTCATTTCGGAATGATGGCTGTGATATTCCAAAAAGGTCGAGAGAAAAGAGTGACAAACCTCGATTGAGATTTAAGAAGATAAGAAAAACGTGTTTGGAAACCGGCGAAAAGACATTAGAGAGAACCTTTTACAAGTTTTGGAAGTGATGCCTTTCAGCAAAGTTTCTTTTAAAATTTAACATCGATGGAAGAAATCATCATGCGAACTTCGATGGAAGAAATCTTCATACTTAAAGTAAAAATTTGCAACTGATGGGTTGCTGAATTAAAATGTGGTCGTACAAGCCTTGAAGACGATGCACGTTAAGGACATCTAAAAAACGCATCAACACCAGAAGTCATAGCCAAAATACAGGATATGGTTTTGGAATATCGTTGATTGACTGAGAGAGATTTGGTAGATGCTTTACGCATCTCATTAGGCAGTGTGACCCATATTTTAAGTGAAATTTTGGGTTTAGAAAGCTATGGCCACATGGGTGCCGCATTGGCTAACAATGGAACAAAAAAAACAAATTCGAATGCGACTTTCTCAGCAACATTTGGAGCATTTTAAAAAGGAATAAGGTGGATTTTGTGCGTCGATTCCCTATTGATGAGACTTGGTTCGATAACCATGATCTTGAATCAAAACAAGAGGCTAAAGAATGGTGAGAACCTGGTTGTTCGGTTTCGAAACGAGTTCGTGTCCGCAAATCGGCAAAGAAGGTTATGGCATCAGTTTTTTGGAATGCGAAAGGAATTTTGTTTGCAGATTACTTGCAAACTGGTAAAACATTTAGTTCTGAATATTATTGCAACCTTCTGCACCAGTTGAAGGGAAAAATTCGTGAAAAAAGACCCAGTTTGCAGAAGGAAAAAATCCTTTTCAATCAGGACAATGTACCGTGTCACAAGAGCATTTTGACAATGGCTAAAATCCATGAATTAAAGTTCGAATTGTGGAAGCATCCATCGTATTCACCAGATTTGGCCCGGAGCGACTTCCATTTGCTTCCAGAACTCAAAAAATTAATGCGTGGCAAACGTTGAAGCGTAATAAAGAGGTCATAACTGCTGAAGCGTATTTTACAGACCTTCGAGATTATCACTTCAGGGATGGAATTCACAGATTGGAGAATCGTTGGAGCAAATGTATTATTGTTCAGGGAGATTATACTGAAAAATAAAGTGTATTATGAATCATAAAATTGTATTTTTCTTATCAAACGACAAAACTCATTGAACAACATGGTATTAAGTGGTGGTGGTTTCGCCCCTACATCCCTCGACTACAACTCAAAAAACCCTACTGTTCGGTTATAATAACCGAAATCCCACAATAAATATTTTTTCTTTAGTAGCTATTGACCTTCGACGTGATTTAAAACAGTGGCACAACGTGAATTTCGTCGCGGATTTCCTGGCCGTCCGACGTCTACTGGTGAAACACTGCGACGTTTAGCCGCTCGCCTCGAAGAGACTGGCACAACACGAGATGCTGCCAGCTGTGGCAGGCCCCGGAGTAGACGTTCTGCAGAGAATATTGCTGCTGTTGCCGAGGATGTCATGGACGTGCCACGCAAATGGGTATCAGTCGACGGTGTTTACAGCGAATTTTGGTACAAGATTTGAAGATGTTTCCGTACAAAGTCCAAACGGTGCATCAGCTGCTGACCGCCAATCGTGTCTAACATACGCTCAAGCCATCCTTAATAACCACCAAGAGGCAGATGCTTTTTCATCAAAAATAATCATGAGGGATGAGGCCCAATTCCAACTTAGCGGGTACGTTAATAACCAAAATTTACGCTTCTGGGGCACTGAAAATCCGCGTGTAACCCACGAAGAGCCATTACACCCGCTCAAAGTCACTGTATGGTGGGTGTGCTGTTTTCGCTGGAGGAGTCATCGGACCTTTTTTCTTCGAAGACATCGCGGGCCAAACGGTTACTGTGAGTGGTGAGCGCTACAGAGCAATGATCAACGAGTTCTTTTTACTGCAACTTGATTAATTGGTATTGGAAAACATGTGTTTCCAACAGGAAACAGCACATACTGCGCGTGCCACAACCAATATGCTGAAGGATGCATTTCCCGGGCGCTTAATCTCCCGTTTTGGCGATTTGCACTGGCCAGCAAGATCGCCTGATTTGACCGCTCCAGACTTCTTTTTGTGGGGCTTTTTGAAGTCGGGGGTTTATGTCAACAAGCCTCAGACTCTTACAGCTCTTAAAGACAATATCCATCAAGAATGTGAAGACCTATTGCCGGAAGTTCTGGCCAAAGTGATGGAAAATGCCATAAAAAGAGCTTAAATGACAATCAACTATGACGGCGGCCATTAAAATGATAACATATTCTCGACTTGATGTAAAAAAATCATCAGTCAAACTATTAACTGGATTTGGCACCGTGCCACCTTTAGTTTTTATATGAGAAGAGATCAATGAAAGGGAATAAATCGCATCGCAAGCTCACCTTTGCACACCATGGAAGGGAATAGATCAGCACTCTCGTTTCTTTCGCATAGGTGGAATGCCCAGTCAGTGAAGTAAAGTCTTATCAGTCAGATTTCAAGTTGATTGCCCTTCAACTAGATGAAATGTTTCCAAGCTCCATCAAATTCGAATGAACTCAGCATCAATTACTGGGGGTCTTTAAAGTGAAAACTGACATTTAGACTTCTTAGGAAGAATTCCATTATGAATTTTACCTGCGATTTACTGGCAGATTTAAATTCAAGAATAAATTTATGGCTGCAGGCAATGTGCCGCTGGTGTACAGGAAGCATGTGCTGCTTGGAGACTTTTTAAACTATTTAAACTTCATACGTGTATCCATACATTACACACACAGCCACACAATCGTTGCTTTGCGAGCGCCTAATGTTGGCAGGAAACATTTGGTAAGATGACGACAACAACTCAGTCAGTTGGCTAATGTGACACGCACGTACCTTGCGGCTCGAATGCCACAAAGGACATGCACAAACATAAACATACACACACACATACAGGCATACACATGGGCAGGTAGCATGCTCGAGCGTAATTATTTTATATTTCTCATTTTTAAACTTTTTGTCGACATTCACAGCATATGTGCCTACATAGTATGTATATGTGTATGCATATGAGTTAGCAGGTTTGTGTGTGTGAGCGTTCGTCATTTAAGTGTGCCGCGCGCTGCTGCCGCTCGAACTCATTACGCCGTCATAATTCCTTCTGACATCATAAATTCCGCACACTGGCTAAGAAGCCACTTGACAACCTGCCTCTAATGGCAGCCAAACCGGAGCGACAAGCAACATGCTTAGATTTCTATGGCACCACGAATGCGTATGCCCGTCCCCGTCGACATGACTGACACACACACACACGCGCATATCCTTGCGGAACCAACAGCTTCCGGAAGACGAGCTTGGCTTTGTTGCTTTTAACTTGTATGATGTTGTTGTTGCTGTGTGTAGTTATTAATGTTGGCAAATCTCGTTGTTAAAAATGTTGTTATTTCCATGCTCCGGCAGCCCGAAGTTTTTCCGTCGCAGAAATTAAATTTGTGTTACTTAAAATTGTTTTCATCTCCTTTGCCTCAATCTTCGTTGTGACGTGGTAGGCAGCGCTGCGAGTGCCCCACTGCGGCGGCTAAAGAAATTGCTCGTCATTATTTTCAAGCGAACACATAAACAAACATCACAATTACTGGTGGCACACTGGCCCTCAGCGGCAACATATGCTTCCTGCTGCAAGTACGCATGTGTGTGTGTTGGTGTATTGTTGTAACCGTAAACTTCCGTTTTAGTGTGAAAAAATGTATAAAAGGCATGTGCCAGCTCACATTTGGCCGCTGCAGTGGCACTAACGATGAACATGTGACAGCCACAAGCCCAGGCATCTGACTAATTCTTAATGCGCCGCTTTCAGTATTTCTTTCAACCACAGCTGTCGCAGAGCTGAAAACATTTTGGTACAAAAGTTAGCACTTTTATTGTTGTTAAAAAAACCAACGAATTGACTCCGATCCCTGCCACAAATTTTACATTTTTTTTTTGTAAATTTCCAGCCTTTAATTTAAAATAAAATGTAATGGAAAAACAACTAAAGCGGCTGAGTAGTGAATATGATTGATTGACAGCGATCTAATGAGTGACAGCTTTCATAATACTTAAGTTGTGGCCACCATAAAATAGCAGGTTCGTCTAAACATAAACCTATTTGTTATTTGAGAGCAGAACAGACTCTCGTCTTCAACATTTGTTCTAATCAGCAAGCAATGCAGCGAAAACCTTAAGTGCCATCGTGCGGGTCCATTCGGATGGCATGATTTTGCTCCTTTGGCAACTTGATTTTGATTTGCTGTACAGCTGTCCCGCCGGCTTGTTGTTCTTCAGATGGGTAATTCTATTTGAACTTATTCATGGTCGGCAATGGAACCACTGTTCCATCGTCATCGATTGGACTTCTCCTGGCGTTATACTTTCACTGCCACTCAGCTGGTTGGGGGAGTGTTCCCTCGATAATTTTAGTATGCTCTGGGGGTTCTACATGAGTATGATCCGGTCTTGAAAATTTCTATTAGTCTCTGCAGCTTTTCGTAGAATTTTCGAGCATTACACTTGTCGAACAGCTTGTCAAGCTTGTCGCACTCACGCATTCCGGCTTCTTTCTTTTACTGTCTGCAAATGCGTCTCGCTTCCCTCTTCAACTATCGGTATCCATCGATCGGTAGTCAATCGTAACGTTGCGAGGTTTCCTTATACCGAGTTGTTGACGAGTGTTCTCAGAGAGCAGGAGGCAAGTCGAGCCGAAAATCGTTCGGCTGTCTGTTGAGATTTCAACTTCTTAAAGTCGAACCTTCCTTGTGTTTGTTGACGTGCGTTGTTGCTGCACAGAGGCGGGTACATATTTTGGCTGCAAAAAGATATTGGTCCGAGTCGAAGTTAGGACCTCGGAGCGTACGTACTTCTAAAACACTGGAAACGTGTCTTCCGTCTATTCCAACATGACCGATCTGCTTGGTGGCTTTTCGATCCGGAGACAGTCAGGTAGCTTAGTGAATTTTTCTATACTGGAATATAGTACTACAGATAACCATATTTCGAGCCTCGGCGAAGTCAAATCAGCCTCATTCCATTTGGGGATGTTTCCTCATGGATGCTGAATTTACCAACCGTAGTGCCAAAGATACCTTCTTTGCTCACCCTGGCGTTAAACTCGCCAAGCTCGATTTTGACTTCGTGGCGGGGCAGCTCTCATAGGTGCGCTCCAAGCGCTCATAGTAGGCATCTTTGGTCACATCGTCCTTCTCTTCCATCGGGGCGTGGGCGCAAATCAGCGATATCTTGAAAAACCGCGATTTGATGCAGATTTTGGCTAGATGTTTATCCACAGGAGTGAATGACAGCACTCGCCGATGGAGTCTCTCTCCCACCACAAATCCATCTGATCATCTGCTTCACTATTAACAGAAATATTAGTAAGTCCTATAACTATATTTATCTAAGATTGCTATGTTCGGTTGAGCTCTTTTTTCCTCTACGACAAACTTCAACAAACCTCTACTAAATTTATTATCGGCAAAAGTGACAGTTAATCCCTATAATATGATTGTCTGCATTAGAAACAATCCACTTGGCTTTACTTCGCCTCTTTTCAGAAAGGTTAACAGCTGTAGGTGAGAGAACTGACTTGTTTCGTGTTCGTGCTTGAGCAAAACGATAAAACCGTTTGCAGTCAAAATTCTCATCAAGTGTCGCTTAAAACAATTTAAAGTAACAGTTATACATAAAAACAACTTTCTATGTGTGTGAGTGTGCGTATGTATTCCAATTTTAAATATATTTCGATGTGCCACTGCCTTCTTTTCGCCACTGCCGGCAACTAAAGCGTTTTTTCATCTCATTTTGATTGCTTTCATTTTTTGGCATTTTCTCGCTTGGTTCGTACGTTTTGCTCATATATCGCAACAACAAATGGCGCCCAGTTACGTGATCAAAATTTCGTTGAACAATTTCGTGCACTCGCATCGCATGCGAAATGGCCGGGCACCCGGTCACTTACACACATATATATTCCTTTTTTGTTGTAGTCTTCTTCAACTACTTATATAAGCGCCAACTTACTAGTTAGCGGGTTATTTGTTGTTCTTTTTTTTGTTGCAAATGCTTCTCCTCACTGGCCAGTTGGCAAATATTAGCACTTGCGCGTTTCAATCCGCTGAAGTACATACATATTACATACTACATACTTATTATATATACGATATATTGCTACTCACGTGCCGGCATTACTTTACAGATTTTCAGGTCCTTAAATAAGCTGCGTAAAGTTTACTAGTTCCTGCTTCTGGGGCAATATTTTTTATTATATCGGGTGATTTTTTAAGAGCTTGATAACTTTTTTAAAAAAAAAAACGCATAAAATTTGCAAAATCTCATCGGTTCTTTATTTGAAACGTTAGATTGGTTCATGACATTTACTTTTTGAAGATAATTTCATTTAAATGTTGACCGCGGCTGCGTCTTAGGTGGTCCATTCGGAAAATCCAATTTTGGGCAACTTTTTCGAGCATTTCGGCCGGAATAGCCCGAATTTCTTCGGAAATGTTGTCTTCCAAAGCTGGAATAGTTGCTGGCTTATTTCTGTAGACTTTAGACTTGACGTAGCCCCACAAAAAATAGTCTAAAGGCGTTAAATCGCATGATCTTGGTGGCCAACTTACGGGTCCATTTCTTGAGATGAATTGTTCTCCGAAGTTTTCCCTCAAAATGGCCAAAGAATCGCGAGCTGTGTGGCATGTAGCGCCATCTTGTTGAAACCACATGTCATGAACCAATCTAACGTTTCAAATAAAGAACCGATGAGATTTTGCAAATTTTATGCGTTTTTTTTTTAAAAAAAGTTATCAAGCTCTTAAAAAATCACCCGAATAATATGCTTTTGTGGGTGTGAGAAAAATTGACGTAGACGTTAGCACCTTGAGTTGCATCTTTGTCTACATGTGGGACTGTCCTCAGACTATAATTTATAGTCGCTCACATGATGACCCATCTTAGGTGAACCTAAAAATTCATTGAAATTTTTGTAGATCCAACGGCTCATCTCTTGGAGCACTCAAAGATAATCAAACATGAAAATTTAATTTTTTAATTGCTGAAATAGATTACATATTATATAATTTAAATATATAAAAAAATTTAATTTTTTATTTGGCGACCAAAAATAGTCTCAATCAATGTGCGCCTTACTGCTCTCTGCTTAAAATGAAAGCACTTCACTACACCTTCGTACATTCCAGTATACACGCTTTGATGAGGGCACGTCTTAATTTTCAGACTGCTCCGTTTGACTTCTCAACCTGTCAACACTTCAGAATGTAGGCGTCGTATGTCGTACCGCCGCCCAAGTGCCTATTGAAGACTCTACCCTACCTCCACGTACTTTTCCATGTCATTATCATCACCAACGAGCCGCATGGGTTCCCAGAGCTGCCCACTGCCATTACCAGCAATATGTCTAACGTTATTAACTGTATGCCCTGCTAATCCCCACACTGCACCCGCCACTCGACGCATGTGTGCGCCAGTTGATGTCCGTCGTCGGGTTTTACAACATCATTTCTCGCAAATTTGCTGTCAATATTTTTCGATTTTTTCCTAACGCTCACTTCAAAGGAAGGCGTGTGTGTTAGCAAAGCTCCATAAAAAATGTGCGCCTTCAGCGCCATAATTGCCCATTGAGGCACAAGCCGGGCGCACATTGTATTCTCATTTGGACACTAAAGCAACGGGCGCTGGACGAGTGCGTTGGGACGCGCCAACAACATGTCATTGCTGCCATCGACTTGCTCGCTGTTTTTCTTGCACATTTTTTCAATTCAACTGTTAAAAAATTAACTTCTTTTTTCCTAACTCCCAATCCAATGGCTCGCACATTCTTCGAACTGCCGCACACCACTTGCTGTTCGCTTCGCCGTCAGCTGCTGCTCGCCGGCGCCACATTCTTCGTGTGACAACCTTACAAGTGCGCCAGGACACATGGCTGATGGTATCTAAGGATGTCGCTGGCGCTGTGGGAATACGCTGTGTACACTCTGGCATGGATCTATGCATGCGCGTGTGTCTTCAAATAAAAAATCGCATAAAAATTTGTTGCGAAAAGGATTATGTTACAAGTTGTTCATTTTTTATCGCAGGCAAACGTATGCAGCGCGGAGTGTGGAGGGAGTCGTTCGTTTGACCTGGGCACTTTCTGCCACGGCGCTTACTGTGAAACGACATTAACTCGCTTTTTTGGAATTTCTTCTGCACTTAGGGCACTCGCTCTTTTTTCTATTATATCATCTATTTCATTTTACTGACATTTTATTACTTCGATTGAGGCGAGTTCACAGAAAAGCATTAAAAGTGCAGAGTCGATTATGGCCACACATATATGTATGTACATAGGTACACGCGCATGCAACTGTGTATGTGTGATACAGTAGATGGAGTGACACTCCTAAAATAATGATTTAAATGCAGTTACTATGTAAAGTAGAAAATTTCAAGGTCCTCATTTAGACCTGCTAGGTGGTGCCTCTGCATGAGTTGGTAATATTTTGAGAGAGAATGAGAGTTAAAGGATTTAAGTGAGTGATTATTTCTAAATAATTTTTATGGAAAAGAAATAAGTAGGGTGTCTATTAAGCGTTGTGCTCTCAGAGTTATTTACTTATCCGTATAACACTCTAGCTCCAACCTAAAAGCTCACAGGCTTTCTTCTCGGAACTTTGCAAATATATAATTAAGTCTTACAACTAAGATTAAAAAAACCTTAAGATCGGAAAAATATATATATATATATATATATAAAATATGGTATAAAGGGATACAGTAAAAGCTGCTATTTGACTTAGGTAAGAGGGATATATAAGAGGACGCACTGAAATTCTCCACCACTCCAATTTCATTTCTTCTAACCTAGATCACTGCATCACAGAACCTTCTTCTCGGCTCAGACCTGTCTCTTCACCTGCGCGGGATTCGTGGGCGGGGCTACGCCGTTGGAAAAGATGTGCAGTGAGCTTTTTTTCATGAATGGAACGAAGCTAAGGAGCTCTCCATCAACTCTAGTTTCAGACTACCAGGCCACTGTAGAGGCTTTCAAAAGAAAATGGCTGTCATCCAGGCAGCATTAGATGAGCTTTCTACAGAGTTTTGCATTCACTTCAACAGCCGAACGGCTATACTTGTCTTGATTTCATTGTTTGTGCGCTCAAAACTAGTCAAGGAGTGCATGACCTCCATGGCAATAGCTTCAAACTTCTTCCATATTAAACTCGTATGAGTGCCCTGTCATAGCGGAATCGCCGAAAGTTGCAAAGCTGGCTGGCTAAGGCGAGCAACCTTTCCTCAATTGCATCCGATTAGAGTCGAATCGGTTTTTTAATTTCTGCTCGCTCTGGTGTTGGACCTTCTGTGAGCTCAGCAAGTGCTGCTCAACAACCAGAACTTGTGCGACTGCAAGATTCTTCTGGTCAGAGTGAACAATAAAAGGTCAATCAAACTGCTGGCTCTTGGCAATTTCGCCGCAACTAAAAATTTTCTGACTGGACGCATCGAAAAGGTTTTCATACGATGCAGCTAAATATTCTATCGGATGCTCTTTGCCAAAGTATGGAGGAAGACTGGGTGAGATCAACTTGCCAATTGCTTCAATATTGCCTAGCTTTTCCCAGACTAAGATTGAAATATCTCGGTAGGCACATCCTAGGCGAATCCAACGATGTTTCTGGGTTGAATATTAATCGCCTTAAGAAACTTTTGGTAGGACAAAACGTTTCGTCGAACGATGAGGATCTGCTGATCAACCTTTGAGGTGTTTATGGGCAACACAAAGGACGAATTTATATCCAAATGAGATCTATCGATTTTGGATCAACTCCAGAACGTAACCTTATGTTGTAGGACTTCACTACAAATGTACTCCTCATACTTCGAGTCTATAACAGAATTTTGGTGCAGATGATCGGTTTTACTTCTGTATCTAATGTGATGAAGCCATACTACAAATCTATCATTCGTTAAAAAAAGATTCTAAAATTTAGCATAATATTAAATTTTTAAATTTCATTTACTCCACTTAGAATTGGACATATCGACAAAAAAAAAAAGAAACACTACAAAGAAGATATATAGTATACATTTCTATGTGAACACGTTTTACAAAGACTTGATTTTTATTTTTTTTTTCTTTTTTGAAGTTTTTGGGTACACTTTGCCGTTTTTGTCGGTTGCTACGGTTTAAACTCGGAGCAGAGCTGTCCAAAGCACTGAGCAGTTGCCATAATAGAAACGCAACAACACCAACAACAGCGGTCACAGCCTCACAGCCTCGCACACATGCACAGCTTTTACTTTTTGCTTAATTAAATTTTTCACGTATTTTGCTACTAAAGACACACATACACATTAGTAGGAAACACAAAAGGGACATGCTCACAGGCATTGGTGAGAAGGTATGTGCGTATGGTGGCCGTATTTCGATGTGCTCCTGCCTCTGTAACGCGGTAATGGCCGAAATTAATTGTGTGACATGTCGAATTTGTTTTCTATTTGGCTAATTCGGACGTTTGACCCGGAAGTCGATGTCACAACTGTTATTTGCGCAGGGAAAATGGAATTTTTAAGCGAACTTTATTTTGCTAATGTCCAGCTAACAACATATTTTTGTAACATTTTTATTTTTTATCTAATTTTATAACATTTTATATTTTTACTTGCAGTAGGGGAAAGAAATATGCTGACGAGTTTAAATAATTTCGATTTTTTTCGGTTTTTGCGAAAATTGTAGTAAAAATGTCCTAATACCTGGGACTTTATGTGTTGTACTAGGGGTCAAAATAGTTGCGCGTGATAGAAAACTTTGGAACTCAAATTCGTAGTCAGGATACCTTAAATAACCTATATACCGGTTAGCACATTGATATATGCTTAAATAATCTGCAGATCGCAAATTTTTCCTTCAGATTTGTTGAGTAGTGTAATGAATACAATTGAGTTTTTTAATAACTGTAACTCTGTTATCCTGAGAGGCAATTAAGAGCAGCTGAGCTAAAATATATTGCAACACATGCAGCAATAGTTGATCATTATGCCCTGAACTGGGTGTATTAAGTTTTCCAGCAAATTTCCAACACTCAAAAAGAAGCCTAGGAGACCTTATAAAATATATTTTACATATAGCTTTGTCGATTTAGCCATGTGTGACTATATATCGCCTATATATACTACTATATACTAACCACTCTTTCTTTGAGATATCGAATTGAAATATTCACGATATTGTCTCCATAAGGAAGCTCCTCATTTTTCGGAACGATTTGAACGATCGTATAGATGATTTTCCAAGGCATCAGTGTAATCGTGAATAATAATCATGATGGGATGAGCATTCATATAGCTGCCTTACAAACCGAACGATCGGAATCAAGTGTTTGAGCGCACAACTTGACGAGATATTTCTTCAGCGAAACTTCTTGTTTGAAGCAACTCTGCAATCTCAAAGGAAATGGTTTATATTGAATCACTAAAGCGTACTGTTGCCATACAAACTGAGAAATCAAAATCAAGTTCTTGTGTTTGTGAAGGGTATTTTTTATGTTGAATTGAATACTTGCTGCTTATCAAACAGGACATTGAACTCATTTGCCAACTTATAACAATGCCATTTCATCCAAACAGTTGTGATTGCTCTGCCAAATTTCTATTTCCGAACAATCCTCGAAAGCGACATATTCTTGTGAGCCACTGTATGCAACACAGCAAAGCACATTTTGCAAACTACACTCATTTATTGCTTGGTGCCCCCCCACGCACGCATATGTCAAGGCCAATTCGCAAGCTCGGTAACTTAATTCACCAACACAACGCGCACTGTTTGCTGAGTACTTTCGATGCGAAATTGAAAGGCAAGCGCTTTATAAAACGGGGCAAAAGCTTGGAAAATCATACAAATATCAAATGGAAAATTTGTCGCTGTCAAAGGAAAATGCCGACGCGCCACACCGCCACCCGTGCAGCGGCTCTAATAGCGAGAGTGGATGGATGTGGCAGCTTTTGTGACTGAAAAGTGTTCATGCCGCCAAACCGCCCCCCTCCGGCACGTTTGTTTAAAAGCAAAAGTGCGTAAAATGTGCTCAGCACCCCGCCCCCCCCACACCGCACCGCAACTAGAAAGCGAAAGCAAAGTCATGCATAGTGGAAATAAAAGCGAGCGAAAAGGATAAAAAAGCAAATAATAACTAAAATGTTGAATGTGAAAAGCATCACTTGCACGCCACGCATGTGTCAGCATATGTACCGCAATGTGCGCAGCAACTTACAAAGTGAAAGTGGCGGCGAGCGTAAAAAAGGTTCGCACGCACACACGCGTGCGCTAAAAGGCAGCTGTCAATTACAGCCGTGCGCCACACGAATTTATTGACTGCCAGCCGATATTGAGTTTCAGCAAAAAATTAAATTTTTCTAAACCACTGACCACTGAGCGCCGCACAAAAAACGAACACAAAAGGCGCAAAAAGGCTGCCAAAAAAGCCAACCCACACACGCTTTGCTCTTGTTGTTGCACGTGCAAAATGTGGCGCTTGATAAAAAATATGTGCCATACACTTCGCAGAACCGTTATATTTTCGAGTTGCAAGTTATTTTTAACGAAATATTAATTAATTGCAACAATAGAGTTCAGTTCGAAAAAATAACAACAAAGTGCAGTTATTAATATTTGGTCATTTTCTCTAATTACAGCGTTTCAATCAAGCCGCCTTTGTGCCTTTTTAATTGATTTGTTTAATTTTGCGTTTTACCGAGCGCGTGCGCACTGCTGACAGACATTGCAGCGCCAGTGGCCGCAGCGCTTCAGCCGCAGTTTAGCCACAATCTAACAGCTGTCAGCAGTTCAGTGTATTTTCAGCTATTTTTAAAGCCCAGCTTGAGTTTGATGCATGCCAGCCATTTTAGTAAAGCACTTTAAGAATCTTCAAAATGCAGGCAGCTGTGATTTTTTCAAATCAAATGGTCTTTACACACTCCTAAAATAAATTATCTTACAGCGAAGGCTGACTGATAGGTAGGGACTTCTTATAAGCAGTGTGATCTGGAGTCTACTCTTTCAGGTTTGTATGGACTAAATAAATTTGGCTATAAGCAGAAGTGATGAAGGTATCTGTTTTCATACGTATTGCACTGCAGACTTTTCTCTTTTGAATGCTTAGAGCAGCGCTAAATAAATGGCTGGTTGGTTACTTAGTTGAAAGGTGAAGCGCATGAGAGCCAGGTTGCAGGCGGTTGCACTTAGACCATTATAAGGCTCATTGCGCTCCCGGGTGGTAATCAAATTAAGCCTTATCCAGCAACGCAGTAGATTTGGTAAGAAACCTGATTTGTTTGACCCCAGTCGTCCAAGTTCTAGTAAGGTGGAGCATTGGAGCCGCAAAATATGTCACGTCTTATATGTGGAATATGTCTCTCTCTCTCTCTCTCTCTCTCTCTGCATACCGACGATTCCTCGTTACTACGCTTCTCACATGTCAGAGTTTTGGACTATCTACCATCAACATTTCAAGACATAAGCTGTTCCTCTAAGGTCCTTCGCATCAAAGAAACCTTGAAAGAGCTCAATAGGTTGACGTAGCTTGGAGGATTTGTGTCACCAGCGGACCACTTCGTCTGCCCTTTCATTTCCTTCTTTTCCTATATGATCGAGTACGCAGATTATGTTAACCGAGTTACCTACAGAAAGTATAGTTTTCGTCTGATTGCAAAAGCTCACACAGTGAGATTTGGTATTGGCGCTAAGGATAGCCTTAATTGCCGCTGGTCATCTACTACAAGGTTTAAGGAATTGCTGGTTAGAGCAGAGGTCCACTTGACACTTTCTATTATGCCCGATATTTCGGCCTGCAAAACTGAATGGTATTCTAGAAAAATTATATATGTATGTATAGCATGGGACGATAATTGCGGCCTCCTGTTTGAACATATTCGACCAGAAGTTATATTTGAGTGAAAATATTTATATACCCAAAGTGCTGCACTTTCAGGTGAACTGCCTGAATTGGTAGGTGAACAGCCGGTCAAGAAAAAAATCTTAACAGAGCCTCCTCTTCATATCTATCTCGCTTCAAAAGGGAGGCCAGAATAAATACTTATACCAAATTTTGCCAGATCGCCCACAAGCAGCTGGAACATTACCACAACCAAAGCAAAGATTTCTTCCAAACGGTGTTAAGCGAAACAGAGTGTTTAAAGCAATGTTTACAACAACATATATTCGTGGCAATAGCTGAAAATAGCATTTTTGTGTAAGCAGTCTTTGGTTATATAAACATGCGCGAGGGCATTACTCATTTAAATAAATGCAAAAAACACTGGAAAAGTCACGTATACGCCGTGTAGTGCTTGCAGAAGTGTCTGCAGTCAGACGGAGGGACATCTTTGATGAACAAGCGTGAGACCAAAATAACAGTAAAAAGAAAATGGTTCACTTTGCTGAAATAGCTGCAACTATATGAGCATAAAATAAAGTAGCGTAAAGTAGAACAGTGAGCAAGAATAGAAAGATAAAACAAAAACAAATATAGTATAGTTAGTGTATAAAGTATAATGAGTGAAAAAATTTACATTGTGGCATTAAACAAACTAGATGTGAGCTCAGAACTTTGGTATCTGTTTCCTTGAAACTGCAGCATATACTGATGGAAAATATTAAAAAATGTCTCCAGTAAAATGGAGAAAACTGCAACTTTTTTTATACAAAATTGAACGGGCACTTAGCCAAGGCGAGATAGTTCTTCAGTAAGCATTAGAGGTGCCAGTCCTTAGCTTTAATTTATCGTGTAACTTCCAATATAGACATATTGATTTTGTGTTTCAGTCACCAAAATTGCGTTCAAAAAACTAACAGTTTGTCTAAATAATCGCAGTGAATAAGCAGTTATAGTTGAAGTGCATTCAAGAAGCATACATTTTCATATTAATTTCAATGATGATGTATAAAATATTTTAAAAATATTTTGAAAATGTACTTTAAGTTCTCCCCTAAACAACGCAACAGTTCCTGTTGAGCGCAACTACTTTTTGTTATTAAATATCCTTGAATAATTAACGAGCTGCTCCAATTTTTCCCACTACCACCTAATGATTTCAGCCTCAACACGCCCCCATATTTGGATGGACGTGCTAATTTGCAACTAGAAAACACAACCATACAAAGAATTACTATGTCAGCGATGGCAAGGCGTATACGTAACATTTTCAAGTAACGATTCAAAAAGTAGCCCACACCTCCAACCGCCGAGCTGCGCAACCACATCAAGCAGGCGGAAAGGCAGCTAACAAAAGTGGCACATTCGTACAGATGTTCATCAAAAATTTCCCTTTCATGGGTCGACGAGCCGCCTAAGCCATGGCAAACCACAACAAAGAGCGCGCAAGCGGCAAAGCAAAATACGAAAGACAGCAGCCGAGCACAAAGAGCTGGGTACGAAATAACAAGTTGGATAGTTGCGGTAATTGTGGCTGAATCTGTGGCGATGCAGGCGGGTGTGTTGCACACAACGAAAGATGACGGCGCCGACAAAGTCAACGCTGGATTATAGCGGTGGCGTCTGCCTCTTAGTGAGCCGTTGATCTACACAAGGCGACCGCGCAAAAAGTTACGTGTAGGCGTGTGCGTGCATGTGTGTGAGTGTGTGTGGAGCAAAATTTGTGCTACGGCTGTCCTGTACTATTTGCAAATTGCAATTTAAGTGTTTGCCCAGCAAGTATGTGACTGAGGCACGGGATCACAGGCGGCATCAAGCACAAAGTCACTAGCGAATACATTAAACGACACACACACATGCACTTTACACGTTTCCTGCTTTCTTTTTATTTGCATAGAGGCACACATAGTTGGATTCGTGCATGTGTATGCGTGTGGGAGTAAGAGCCAGCAAACGCTCGAACAAAAGCCAGGCGCCCAACAAAGCTCACTCACTTAGACACGACATTCTGCTACGTGATCCATCTGCGTACGCATGTGGAGTACAACAACAGCAACATGCACGGAATGTCGTACAAACACTTGGATGGGAGTGTGTGTGTATGTGTCGCCCCTCAACCGGCACAACACCGACGCACGTCAGTGTGCTACGTGTTGACATCTGAACGCGCTTAAAGGCGACGTACACACACACACACCGGCGCATACCTGACTTTGTCATTGAAATGAAAATCGACTTCTTGCTTCAAAGCGAAAAAATCGGATAGAAGATTGCGATTGCAAAAGCACAGCGGAGTGTGCGAGTGATAGAGTGGAATGGCAGAAGAAGAAAAAAAGCCGGCAAATGACGGCAGGAGATGGCGTCCGAGTTAGCAGCTACCAAGGCTGTTATTTTGCCGTTATGTCAGTGGCAAAAGTGCGAGCATATAGATAAAGCTTTGTTCATTTATACATATATATTATTAGATATATGCATATTGGCACGTATTTACTCGCATTTGTGTATATTTCATGGCTGCGAAAAACGGCTTGTGCTTCAGCTTTAATTCGCATTAGTTAAGGTGAGTGATGAGCCAGAACGTGATTCATATGAATCAAATTAGACGACTACACCTTCCATGCAACCGCAATTGGATTTTAGTGGAGAAGAGCAAGGTCGAAAAATCACTGCAGCAAATGTACATAGTCACTTAATAATTTATATTTGTGTTTAGGTGGCAACTCTGCTATAAAAGTCCTCATGCATCGCTTCTGCAAGGTTTTCCTAAATGAATTGTGATCATATTGGTACATACATTTATAATTTTTAACATTTTTCTCTTGACAGGTGGCAACCCTCCTACAAAATATGTCAATAGTGAAAATTATATTCTCTATTTTTCTTTTTGTTTTTGAACTTTTTGACAGCAAATTGTTAGGTTGGTCCCAAACTTGAATTTTTTCATATTTCTCCACATATGGATCACCCTATAGTTTTCGATTTGCCAATTTTTTGATAATTATCTAACATGCTGCCTGGGCAATCGTTTCTAAGAGCGTGAATATTGTCATATCATTCGTCACTAATAGACAATGACTCAACGACCCAATGCTCCAAAACCATCGAAGTTTTCATCTTTGTGCATATGTACACACAAACATACGCACCATATTTCCAGGATTGCGAAGTTTGCATCTTTTCTCATATGAATCGCACGAATTGATACAAAATTTTTTTGGAATTTTGGGCCTCCCACTGCTAACCTGGTCCTGTTAAAACTGTTCAAGATAACCTCCAGCATTTTTCCAGCACCCTGTATCCCACTCATGAACTTACTTAATATTTGCTTGCAGACACAGTTGCACTTGCTTTCGCTTTGTTTTGTGTAATATGACTTTTAAATGTTTCTCTCCACACACACACGCGTAGTTTCTAGCAGCACAGCCGCTCACTTCCCACATATCCAAATGCAATAAATGTCACCTGCTGTGCTGGATTGACTTTACCTTTGCGCCACAAATAGCCTCAATCTCTCCAACTACCTGCTGGCACAATTCAAAGCTTGATTGTTGTGACTTTTCTGCTTTGTTGGCGCTCATGCATGCGGCGGTATATACATACAGTGGTGTGCGTGCACCTTGTTATCCTTGCATATTTGTTTCGACCACAGAAGACAATTGGATTTGTGCGGTTTCTAATCCAATTTATTTCGTCTTAAATATGTTGACTTGCTGCAACCCAAGCGCCTGACAACGAACCCCACAACCAATCGTGCAGCCTCGACCCCCCAACTGTTCCAGCACTAAGCAGCCGAACTGTCAAATGCTCAATCTAGTATTTAATGTTAGAAAATTTGCTGGATGCCATCTTTGTGCACGTCCGTCATTTACCTTTCTGCTGTGTTTCTCGATTTTTATTCAGCCATTCGCTCGCTCGCACTCTTCGTTAGTTGGCATTTCTTCAGCATTTGCGATGTTCAATTTCTAAGATTTCCGGTTGCGGCTCTGTGGTGGGTTGGGCGGTCTTGAGGAGATTGGAGATTGTCTCGTTTGTTAACTGGTATCTACATTTTGGTTTACTTTTGTTTTGTGGTCGGCAAGCGGCGAGTTTCTTACGAATAACTGTAAAGTGTATACAAATGTTTCTCGGGTCTGGTTTGTTGGGATTTAATTTGGTAATTAAAATGAATTGCAATTAACATGAATTACACTAAATTACATGATTTGGTTACAGTTAGGGATCAGATATCTAAGAAATTTCGGGTGAAGTTCCACCGCTAAAAACTCTATATACCATCTCTTCAAATATTTGTATAGAATTTTCGATTTGCTGAATAAATATGGCACGGAAGGGAAGGAAGAGTTTCAATTCATCTCAATAATAAATGCTCCCACAAGTTATCTATTAAAGACATTCGGTAGGTTCGACAATATTTGATTCAAAGTCGAATTCCCATATAATTTTTTTGATATCGCATAAGCTGGCCGATATAAGCAATAAAGCGGAATATACAGTTGCCGTGACAGTCGGATCTATGTAACCCGAACGGACCCAGATTTTTACCCAGCCACGGACTGTCTCAAACTGGCAGTTTTCCACTAAAGTGCTTCAGGAATGTTTTCTGCCGCAACAACAACAATAAACCGTACTAAATCACGTCTTCCTAAATTTTTGGAAGAGTGTTGCCTCAAATCAGAACTAAGCTTGTAGGAAAAGTATCGCATTTCCAAATTTTGGATTTTCATGGGCTACAAGTATTCGATTTTCGGTTGTTTTGTTGCATACGGAAGATGCCGTAAGAGCCTATACGGGAAAGAACGTATCAAGTTATGTCGAGTCTGAAGATTTTGCTAATAGTTTTTCCCGAAAGCAGGAGCGTCCTGCAACATGAGTTCCTGTCAATGAGTCGTACAGTCAATAAAGCATATTACCTGCAAATTATGAGAAGTTAGCGCGAGGCAATCTGCCAGAAGCGCTTTGATTTATGGAATAACAAAAATTGGCTTTTGCACCATTTTGATAACTTCCCTGCTCACGCATCGTTGTGAGCGAATATTTGGTCAAAAAACGACACGACAAACCCATATTCCCCAAATCTGATCCTCTATGACTTTTTTGTTCATAAAACTGGAGAGGCCCATGAAAGGACGACGCTACACCAAGATTGAGGAGATAGCAACTAGTTCGAAGGAGGAGCTAAACAAGTTCTATAAAAGTGAATTTTAAAGTGCTTTGAGGATTGGAAACGTTGGTACAATATATCTGGGGGTGATTACTTCGAAGGGAACAAAATTCATGAATAAATAAACACAAACCTGGTATTATATTGATCTGAAATATTTCTTATTACTAGAACGTTCTATGTTATATACTAAGTTAAACTGGGTTAAAATCGGTTAAGGCGTTTGTAATTTCATCTAAATTTGGGCAGCATTAAGCCCAAGGTTTAATTTTCCATTAAGTACATAATAAATTTGACATTTCTGAAGGCTTAACTGACTGAAAGAGTTTGCGAACTATTAGTTCCCAGCGTAATGAACTCCTCTGCAGGCAGTTGTTGCTGCGATGCTTTTGCAGAAATCACCTCTGCAGTCACCTGCTTGGAGCGAAACCGCCTCCTAGGAATATCAAGAGGTCATTCCTCAATTACGTTGACGACATTAGACAGTGCGCCGACCAGACTTCGGACGCAACAAACTTCCGACAAGCACTGGCCGTCATTCGCTCACATTAGAGCCATCAACACCTTCACCGACACCCTTCTTGTGAATTGGGTACTCGGAGTCAAAACCACCACCCTGGATACTGTAGCAGGTTATCCACAATAGACTCCGACATATCCACTATATGTTCTGCATGCCATGAGTCTCCGCATGAAACTGGCCACCTCTTTGTGTGCCCAACCAACCCCACTCACCTAACACCCCTCTTCTTTTGGTCCGACCCCGTCGCAACAGCACGGGACTAGGTACCCGTTAGGACAACAACAACAACAACGAACTTTTGAAAAATGTAGATAGACTTTAGAACTAAAGACAATTGTAATTTTCCTAAATATAACTGTACAAATATTTACATTTCAACATATTGCAACCAAATCATAACAACAAGTTGCACTCATTTACAATCTATAGCAAAAGTGCAATTGAAATAAATTTGAATTTCAAACTAATCGATTTTGAACTCGGCACTCGGCACTAACAACAAAAATTACATTTCCAATTGTTGCAAATACAATGTGATTGCAATTTGGAGAAAGCGGTCAACGTCACTTAACGTCGCACACATTGACACCTAAAAGCATTTCAAAGCAACGGCAATGCATAACAGCATTTTGACATGTCGGCGTCAAACGAATGACCGTTATTCAACTTCAAATGCGTGCATTCACAATTGGATGTCAATGTCAAAATATATGAGAGTTTCAAAATTCACATTTCACACAGCAACAATGCTAAACTGCCCGTGACAGCTGACCGTTGACAACGCAAGTGACAGACAAAACAATGCACACAAATTCACCGCTCGCACCCCCACACCCACACACCAAAGCAAACAGCCGTCGACGCAAGCACAACAACCAGCCACTATGCACAACAACAACAACATTTACATATGTATTATAAATAAATGAGGACGACAACAACCACAACTACATGGTTTACTGGTCCATTGTGGACACTTGCATTTTGCACATAGCGGGCGTGTTAGGCAAACAGCAACAACAACAAGACGGAGAACAAGCATTGTAGCAAAACACGTGCCCGTTAAGCCAGCACACCTGGCTCGCTTTGGCATTGGCACTGTGCTCGGCTATGCCAGGCTATGTGGTGCCACTGCCAACAGCTGTGCCTGTGTATTTGTTGTTGCTGCAACCTGTCACATTACCACAGACGCAATTGACGCTGTCACTTGGAAATACCTCCCATTGCTGACAAGTGTTGGTGTGCAAGGCTGCCGGCAACAACACCTCGGCCTCACAGCTCGGAAGCAGGCTCTTGTGGGGGCGAGGGGCAAGGGCGACAAGAGTAAATAAAATAAACTGTCGCTGTTGTCGCAAGTGTTACTTTTGTTGTTTGTGTAGTGTTGCTAAGCCAATCAAACAATTCAAGTTTAACTAAAGCAAAAACAACAACAACAAACACGTTGCAGTGTTAGCAATAATAACAATGGCAGCAGGCAATTCCAACGGTTAACAAGCAGCACACACCCACACATGCCACATGCCACATGCTACATGCCACATGATCCTCAATGTCCTTGCAGCGGCTTATGCTGCTTTGGACTCCTGCCTCTGTAGCCCTTGTGGGTGGACATTTTTGCCGGCAAAATACCCATCTATGGCATTGAGCTATGTACGGAATTTATCTAAGATGTAAACGCAACACAGCTAACGACAACAACACGCATATCCGTGCCTGGCAATGCAACAGACAATCCACAAGCCCACGCTGAGTGGCTGCGCCGATGACTGGGCCGGTGTTGCAACTCTCACCACAGGCTGCAACAAAATATTCGCATTAAGTAAATACATTGTAATTACAGACGGAATTATTAAGCCCACACACACACTCAAACACACACCAACGCATGCTTGTAGTGTGTCAGAATATAATGAAAGCAATAACAAATCATGCAACTGAAGCGCCAGTGTAATTATAGTGATTACAACGGCACACACAACGCTATGCGCATGGTCGGCTGCTCAAAAACTAATGTGGCATCCACAGTGCAACGCATTTAAGGAGACATTTATGCTCGAAACAGCCTGATAGAAACATCGTGTGTGCGATGCTGCAAGCATACATCTAGGCGTGGAAACTAATCCCTGCACCACAAAAGCAATCACATTTGCTCAAGCCGAGAGATATTTGAGTAGGTGCTTAGGCGCTAAGATTACGCACATTTCTGTGTGTGCTTGCAACATGCGATGTCCTTGCCGCTGTCAGACTGCACTGCAGCGAGTGTCGGTATTTTAGTTAACACTAGCAGTGAGGCTACAATTGAGGCGAGGATCTATTGAAATATTTTCAATTAATTTAACTTAAATGCTGCATCCTGAAATTTCACCAAAAGCTCAAACTTGCGGCGGGCAGTGTTGGGGTGGTGTCGCTAATTTGCTTTTAATAAAAGCGCTCTGGCTCCGTTCGCCAAGGCAATTATGTTTAATATTGAATTTGGACTTTCGCACGCGCTGAAAACTTTGCACGCCCCTCCCTCGCTGTTGTGGAAAAAATGCCTGGTTTTTTACGTTGCTACATACGTATGTGTGTGCATATACCTGCACAGTTGTATATTTTTAAATGCATGTTAGCTGTTGTATGCCTTTGTTGAGCTTGCAACATTATTTTTAGCTTAGCACCTGTTTTTGCAGCACGCGCTTGGCTACACACAAATGTTTGCCTACTTTCCGGCGTGTGCGCCAGCAAAACTTCCTAAATACTTGGTGTGCGTGTGGGCGTGCCTGTGTGTGTGCCTGTTTTCGGTGCTTAAATTTATTGTTCCCACTAGAAATTCATAATCTGCCATACTTTGCACATTCTTTTTTTTTAAACTGGCTTTCATTTTTATTGTGCCGCAGTATTAATGCTCTACTCAGAGAACTTTTAATTTTAGAAGCATTTTCAATTTTTTTGCATCATTAACAGTTAAGCAGTGGCGGTACAGGAAAACACTTTGAAAAAGGGTCACTGAAGTTTAATTGCAGAAAATCTCGAAAAATTTTCAATGTGAGCACTTGATTCCGATCTTCAGTTTGTATGGCAGCTAGATGTTTTAATTGTCCGATATCTGCGGCTCCGGTGAGTGACCAACGATAACTCAAAAACCGAAGGACTGGGACGAGACGGACATGACTAAATCGACTCAGCTCGACACGTTGATCATTGAGTTATATATTGTCTCTGGCGTTTCCTACTGAGTGTGACAAACATCGTGGCAAACCTAACTAACCCTGTTCAGGGTAGAAAAATTAAATATGCTCAGTTCGGATTGCCTTTTTCTAAATACTTTTTTTCCAAATATTTTACAAAAAACGTTCCTTCCACACAAATTAAATTCGTTGGACTAAATGCTACTCTAACAATAATCTTTCAGATAAATTTTGGACTCCATGACTAAAAACTGCCTCCCTGTTCTTGCTACCTAAGATCGACAGTTACACGAACTATCATTATTAACCATTCCTCACTTATTGAAGCACAAGCAGCATCCTCATAGTACCCACAAAGCAGCGCTCTCGCCGCCCCTGCCTGCTTACTGCTTTCAGAGCAACGCTCTCGGGCAAATCTGCCAACAGATGTTGTATTGCATCATTGACTCAAATGAGGGGAAAAAAGCCAAAAAAAAACACAAAAAATTGACTTTCAACATTTTATTTGGTTCAACAATTATTGCGAGCCGCCTCAGTGCGAAATGCTTTGTTCTCATTTTTTCCAGCAAATTAATTTTGAGTTTTCTGAGGTTACTTGTAAATTCCAACAGACAGACAGACACGCACGCAGCGTGAAGAAAACAAAGCTTATGATTTTCACTTTTGTTAGGCGCTTGCTGTGGTTGCCTTTATTTGATTACATTATGAATAAATTACGGTTATGCTGCACATAAATTTATATGGAGCGAGTGGCTTATCCTTAAGCACGGAAAATTTTATTTTTTATTTTGATTTTTGGTTTTTATTTCTGGTTTTATTACATGTTAGTTGCCCATCAAAGGCAATTTACCGCACACAATAATTTGAAGCGGCTTAATACTGCAATGAAAGGTGAAAATGCATTCTCTCTGCTACTTAAATTTAACTAATTAGAGGCAAATGAGGACTCAGCCACTCGTCCATATACTTGCAGGCTTAACTCAATTGTGTTAAAGTAAAAGAGGAAGTATAAGGGAAATTTTTATCACACATATTTTTTTATATTTAGCTCGGACCATCTTTTATGTCGGTTTGTATAACTGAAACGATTTTAACATTTAGTAAACGTTTAGAGAAAAGGTCTGGCACTGAAGTTTACCAAACGAAATAAGCGATGAAATTCGATATCGATGACTGTTGGTTCATTACATGGCCGCAAATTATGCTAAGGATCTTAGTGGTTATTGATTTCAGCAAAGGTAGTAGGTAGTAGAAGAAATATGACGGACCTTATAGATTCCTGTTATCGACTCGAACTATTTTTTTTTTTTTTTGTGTGAAGAAATGTGGAATGTTAAGAAGCTGCAATCCTTGGAACATCGACGAATCGCAATTATTAAAATTTACTCTCGAAATTCTGAGTGAGTGGCCTTAACTTTAAGAGCCCTACGTCAAATTTATGGTCGTCCTAATCCTGTCAGACCAACAACTAAGCGTTTAGTTGAAAATTTTAATCCACAGACGCAGTATTGAGACAAAGAAGTGCCCGTAGTGTCGAGAATATTGCTGCCGCAAAACCCAATCAGTCTTTCACACAACACAGGCGTTGGATATCTCCGTGACACCTTTGTGGCGAATTTTGTGAAAAGATCTTGGCTTAAATCCTTACAAGATCAAATTGAGGCAAGAACTGAAGCCGCTTGTTCAACAGAATCGTTGCATGTTTGTGAACTGGGCTGAGCAACAACTTGAAAATAATCCGAAATTTCATCGAAAAATCAACCAAAGCGATGAGCAGCATTTCTGACTGAAAGGTTTCGTCAACAAGCAAAAATTGCGTTATTGGTCAGGCAGCAATCCAACGTACTCCATGCGTCACCATTGCATCCCGAAAAAATTACGGTTTGGTGCGGCTTACGGGCCGGCGGCGTCATTGCGACGTAGAACTTCCGTGATGATCAAGACCGACACGTTACTGAGAAGGGGAATCACCACCGCTCAATGGTAACCCGAATTGGATGATATGGACTTGGACAATATGCGATTCGAACAGCACGTCATCACAAGCCATGTAGCGAATCTCACAATCGATTTATTGGAGTTTGATGAACGTGTTATCTCACGAAATGGCCCAATCAATTAACCGCTTTGGTCATGCGATTTGACGCCGTTAGGGGCTACGTCAAGTCTATGGTCTATGCCAACAAGCCAGCAGTGATTAATGAACTTCGTGCGAATATCGAACGTAAAATTGCAGCAGTACCGGCCGATTTATGCTTGAAAACCGTCGAAAAATGGATTCAGCGTTTTGACTTCTGCAAGCGTGCCCGTGGTGGCCATCGAGAAATCGAAATCCAAACATAATGGCATCGAATGTACTTTCACAGGAATAAAGAATTTCAACGTTTTTGTGGCACTTTTATTGAAAACCCCATTAGATACACACATATAAGAAAAGCTCTCGAAGTATGAGTTCCTAGTTGCAACGAAAAGGTTTTCTGCTAAAGAGTTTCCTATATTTTTTTTATGATCAGATCGAAAAACTCATATCTCGTTTCCAGCTACTTAAAAACTTATTTTGCTTTATGGGTTTTGTTGGAAATTGAATACCCTTCTAAAGTAAAGATTTATTTTTACATAAGGCTAACTGTTTAAAAGACATTAACGGTTGAAGTTTGACTTTATTAAGGCAAACTTGTTTTTTTTTTCTTCTAAATTTTATAACTCAATGAAAAAAAAAAATTACTTCAAATTGCAAAGTTCATAGAATCGTAAGAAATTTCCACACTACAAAAATGGTATGTATAATTTTACGATTAAGTTAAACGTTTGCGAGATATTCATCATCAAACATCAATGCTTATCAAAGAAATACATAAAAAAAGAACAGAAATTAAAATATTTATAATAAATACCTTTCAACAGTTTTATTATTTGAGATCAATGGAGAGATTAAGTTGAGCTTCGGACAACATTGGTTTCAGCAATCCCATACTACCAAATCTACTAAATAAATTTATAAAAAAAAATATCAAATCAAATCTTAACGAATTGAATTCCTATAACTAAAATAAGAGCACAGCTGTCATGATTATTTTTTTCTGAACAAAAGATGACACGAAGTACTTGACAATGTTTGAATCAAATTTAATTCAGGATAAACCCTTCATGAAAAGTGCAGGAAATGAATTGTTCCTTTTTAAAAAATTACCAACAAAATACTACTTTAACCGCTCATTTGAACTCATATCTTACATACAAACATAAGAGAAAAGCAATTGCTGTTTACAACTTATATCTGCTGCAAAACACAACAGTTATTTATTTTCGAAACTCCTACGAAACAAGTGCGTTGGCTTACGTACACTTTTCAATTGCTTCTGGGCATTAGCACTAAGTTCAAATCCAAATAGTACACAAAAGACAGAAAGTAATTTAGTTATAGTTCAGCTAACGGCTTAGCAGCGCATTAACAAGTAAGTGAGTTCAAAACAATAACAGCAAACGCACGACAAGCACGACGAGGCAATATTAGAAATAGAATAACATAGAAAAACGGTAAATGAATTGCAGCATCAGCTGGACGCTTTCGACACTAAACTTAAAATTAATACCATTAATGTTCGAAACAGCTGCTATTAACACAATCAACATTGACTTGTGCAAAATGGTTTTCTGCTGACACCAGCACACGTAAACACGACGGAGTGGGTGTCGTGCGTGTCTGGCGAAGGGTTGCACTGGTCAGACGGTGAGTGTTAAAACGATTCTACTTCAGACGACGCAGATGTGCGATTATCTAGGGATGGGTTTAGGCAATCGAAGGCGGATAGTATTTCCAATTACACTTATTTTGATATTGTGGCGAGTTCGGAGGAGGTGGTGTGTTCAAGAAAGATGGTAAGTTTGCTTCTTCAATCATATTAAAACCGATTCGCTTGCTATTAACTATGTTAGGCAATTTTTTAGCTGAGTTTTGAGCTGTTGTTGTGCCAGTAACATTTCGAAAAACCAAAAAAAAAATGTTCTGCGTTTGCTTGCAACCCCCAAAAAGTACAAGGAATCATTCTAGTAGCAGCAAACTCAATTGAGCTTAGAACAGATACGTTATTCACTGCTAATGTAGCAGATTAACACAGACAATCCATCAATCCGTCAAATTGTTGTGACGTGCTCTTTCATAATATTTTCGACGTTTTTGAGATCCCTCAAGTTTTTCGGCATTTTTCCTAATAAAGTTTGCACTTGAAATTTGCAAATGTCAGCGACCTGACTGCAACCCTTAAGTGTTCGCCAAAGTCGTGTGCCAACAATCAAAACCGTTTTACTTGATGTTTGCTGGATACGACGGGTGGCGCCCCTTACAGTCAGCCATATGTCATTACAAGAAGCAAAAATATTGCAGAGACCGAAGTGACTTGAACAGCAGCAACAATCAACAAGCAATCAGCCCAGCGTCTGCGATAAAACGAAAATCTACGACTTCAAAGTAAACAAGATTTCTACTTTACTTGGCATTTTTATTACACAAATGCACACACACACTCATGTAGTCGTATGTACATATGTATTCGGCAGGAGTCGCACGACAGTGGCGGGTTGCTGCATCCCCGGAGTGCCACAGAGCTTTTATTAAATTTATTTCTACAAAAGTTGCCAACAATTTAATTGCACTTGCAATGCTTGACGCCGGCAATGTGAGTGGAGGGTGGCGGGCGGCGGGCTGCCGAAATGGCGTACGTCAAAAGAATTGACAAGACGCTTAGGGATTTTACGAAATGAAATTCATTTGAAGCAGAGACACAAATGCCGTCTACTGTGGATGTGTCTGTTTGTGTGCCGAGCACAAATGTTTGTAAGTATGTATATGTGAAGCTCTCAATGGGAGCGTGTATAGCAGGACCTTTTAGTCGTATGCGCTATCGGGTGCATTCTGTTCAACTAAATACCTTTTAGAATTAATTACATCAACATACGGTCCTCTTTGTGTTGGTACACACGCACATACACATACATACACATGCACACAATGGCGCCTATTTTATATTTAACAAAGGCACAGAAACATATTTGTATCTTCACAACTCTTCACAACACACACTGTCTTACATACACCCATGTCACTCTGAAAGTTTCGTTGGAAGACAGATTAAATCTTCGAAATATCAAAATCTTCAACGGTAAGCAAGGCAAATATGTTTTCATAAGAATTAAATTCACTTTAATTTAAACACCTGCTTTCACATATTTCATTCCATTGACACGAATTGGCCCATAAGCTGCTCTCTTACTTACCTGCCTAATAAAAACCACAAAATGCTTCTTCTGCATTATTGAAGTAGACAACGCATACGCGGTTATAGTCGAGTTAACAACAGCGAGCCAGTCGTTTCTTCTTTTCGCAAGGTGTCGGCAATTGGAGATTACAAGCGAAGTCAGGTCTTGCTGTCTTGCTACACCTGGTGGTTTCATCGGATTGGAGGTCTTCTGCTTCCTCTGGTTCCCCCGGTAGCTACTGCGTCGAATACTTTCAGAACTGGAGTGTTTTCGTCCGACATTGGTCGTCTCTTATCTTCGCTATTTGGCGCCAATTCGAGACACCAAGTGCAGCCAGGTCCTTCCCACCTGATCTCTTCATCAAAGTGGAGGTATCTCTCTTCCTCTTTTTCCACTGGTGGATACTGAATCAAATACTTTCATAGCTGGAGTGTTCTCATATGTCTGGACAGCCGCTGTCTATTTTAATATCGCTGTGTATCTCATACAGCTCATCGTTCCATCGAACGAACGATATCCGCCGTTGTATAAATCTTCCGCAGAAGCTTTCTCTCGAAAACTCGCTGAGTCGACATCAGATGTTGTCATTGTCCATTTCTCCGTGCCACATAGCACTTCGGGAATAATGAGGGACTTGTAGAGTTTGATTTTTGTTCGTCGAGAGAGGACTTTACTTCTCTATTGCCTACTCAGTCCGAAGTAGCAACTGGTTAATACTGGTTCCAAGATAGTTGAAATTATATAGGACTTCGAAGTTATGACTGTCAACAGTGACGTGGGAGTCAAGTCGCGACAGCGACGACGACTGTTTGATGACAGTAGCTATTTCGGTTTGTCTTCGTTCCCAACCAGACCATACGCTTCGCTTCATTTTCCAGTCTCAGGGTATGTATGTCCGTAAAAAATCGTAAAATGAAACCAAATAATTATCTGGAATCGTTTCAAGAGCTCCGAACTATTTAGCCTTAAAGATTAAATACTTTATACTTGTATATACAGACCGTTTGCATGGATGCAGACAGACTTTAGAAAAGAACTTTGAGTTGTAAAGACACATACCAAGAATGTTTTGTGGAAACCACCACGGAAAATAAAAGTCAAGTTGCTTTTGGAACTGCTTGAGCTATTGTACAACTATGGACTCTATGCGTAGTTCCACTTGGATTTGGCAGTTAAAGATTTTTCAATAAATCCCTAATTTAGTTTGCATTAAGCAACCCAGTTTGGCAGGGACCAATACAATGCTCCGCATTCATGTTGCACACATAACAATCAAATTGTCTGTCAAATCATAGCCACTCAACAATTTTTACATAGCCATTTACACATCTCAATCAGAATTGCAACAGCAAATTACCACCTTAGACATACTCAACATATATACACCCGTAGACATATGCAAACGGATGCAGCAGGATATATTCGATTTCATAAAAGGACGAAGTGCAACAACAAAACACTAAATATTACGCACGAATGTAGATGAATTTTGTTGTTGTTGTTGCTAGTGCTGTTTGGTTGAGTTTAATTGCCTAGCGGCCCTTGTTGCTTTTCTGGTCCTGTCTCTGCCACACTCTCCCTTTGGATTGCTGTTGTATGAAGCACGTGTGCGTGCAACTACAAATACATAGCAAAGAAACTTCAAAGTACTAGGTAAAAATGCTAGAACATAAGTACAAACCCCAAACTATAAAGGAACTAGTCTAAAAAAGACTAGTTCTCTACCAGTCAGAAAACTACTTTTAATTGAACGGTTATAGAACTGCAATAATTTTGCCTGCTGGGCTCTTATAGAAGGTCGGCGTGCAAAGAAAACCAGTTTCCACGGGAGGGAATAGCACAGCCGCTTGACTGGTTTAGCTTGAGATTCATACTAGTTACACGGTGGTTGCAACCAGTTCATGCAGCCGCAGTGTGGCCACACATCGATACTTACCACACATGCACGCATGGAGTTGCCTTGCTGTGGTGTCCTGAAATACGGCTAAAAGTGCTTTGTGTGCTGTTGATTTAATTCCTGTTGCTGCAGTTGTCCTTGCTGCGTGTACAACGGCATGCTGCTCCTCTGTTACATATGTCATGCGTTGCACTGTTTCATTTGTATTTTCATGAACAACTTGGGGGCGAAAATACCTCTGTGCCTTCTTTTGCCGACACTAATCAGAAATTGCCGGCTAAGGTCGAAAGAGTTTTAACATATTTCCCAATTCTACTGGCCAAGATTTGGTACGGGTATGTGGGCGTTTTGTGCACTTTTTTTCTCAGATTTGCTTTTATGCTGATTTCGGCTGGTCCATGCACTTTCTCTTTGCTGGGTGGGTGGTCAGCTCTTGTATGGGTGGTGCGAAGATTGCTGCGTTCAATTTTGGATTTCAGACAGTGGGATTCGCCGTCAACCAGATATGAACTCAGTATCAAATAGTTATATTCAAGGTACAGAAAATATAGCAAATAAAGACAGCAAACTTTCCAAGTACTGGAAGGTTGATAGTGAACTCTCTTTGCTCGGATATTTTTGCTTCCTGAATTTGCCGCTCCGGACCTGCTGTCCAATAAGAATGGACTCTTTATAAGATATTACCGTCTTTCACACATTAAGTGCTTCTTTTATACTGCTGAAGACCCGAAGACTTCAATGCGAAATTTGCGGGAAACATACGAGAGTTGGCAGTGCTTTGAGTTACAAACTTCTATAAAATCTCAAAACGTTGATTTAGGCGCATGACTCTTCGAACCACAACTCCGCCTCACAATGCTCCGTAAGCAGGGTCCCAATCTACACACAGTGATGCCAGTGTATGCATATAAATATGTATGCTTTATGGCAGCATACGTTCATTATGCCGAATTTAAATCCACATTCACGGCCATTGTTCGTTATCCATGTGTCTCTCCTATTCGTTTTCGCCCAGATTTGCGCACCGCACAATGCCACAACTCCCATCTTCGCCCGTCGCCCGTCGCGATCGACCAGTGGGCCAGCAAAAACCTTATTTTCCCCAGTGCCTGTGACTTATCGTGTGGTTTTTGGTGTCGTGGCAAGTTGGAAAGTTCATCATTTCTTTGTTGCATAAATTCCTCGTTTGCCCAGCAGTTTCATAAGGTCCTAATCCTGTTTGCCGAAAAATCATAAGTGCGCATAGAGTCAGTCGTAGGCTTCGAGGTGAATGTGAAAGTGCCACAAGAAAAGCACAACAACGATAACAAAATTGCGGTAAAACGAAAGCATTCATTCGAATGTGAAATTGTGAATTATTGCTCATTCGTTTACATAAATATATGCATGTGTGTGTGCTTGTGCATGTGGGTTTTCGCATGTGTTGGCTGTTCATTGCACACAAAATTGCCAAAGTTGGTAATCATGGCGCTTAGGCGCACACACTTGCGACATATGCAGTCTCATTTGACAGTGCTTGCCACCTACGCCTCGGCGAGTTGCACAATACCAACGGTAGTGGCACAGTGCTCAACTAACATGCTGCCTGGAAGCATTTATATTCAAGCAAAATACTTTATTTTTATACGCCTCACATTGTTCTAAATCTTCAGCGAATTATCCACTACCGACAAGTGATTTATTAAAAATATCTCCTCAGTGTCCACAGCCAACTCATTACAAACCAACGTCCGATCGGTCGTCTGCATATGCAACCATGCCCGCACGAAACACACGACTCAATCCTTTTATGGTGCTCGATGTCATTTTTCAAACTGTCCTCAGTGACTACGAGTGGCCGGTGGTCAAGGCGCATCCTATTTTTTATCATCCTCATTTTACATTTGCCTCTCGTTTACAACGAAATATACCGTCCGAAATGTCTTGGCAGTAAATTTACATTGTTGCTCCATTCGCAGCGACGGCGACGGCGCTTCAAGTCCATTATCCTTTTTCGGTTAAGTGACAATTTGGGCGCACGGCAGGGCAAAGGCACAGTCAGCCAGAACAATCACATCATCGCACAAATAAATGATTGTCTGCCCGAGTGGAGTCGAAGGCAGCGGATAAGTACGTGCAGCAAGCGGGGAAAAGGTTTGTGATAAACGCTTGTAAATGTCAACAGCAAAGCGAAAAACATCCACTTGTACAACAACAAACAGCGTCAACAAGCAGTTTATATAAATTCCCGAAATTATTTGGTATTTTTGTGGGCAGTGAAATTTAAGTTGCTCTGTTGTCGGCTAAGCGGAGCCTTTTATGACAATCGCTCCCCTGGGTGTACACACACGTCGTTTGCCAGGAAGATGTCAGCTCCGGCGCAACACGCACCAGGCGCCGAAGTGTGACTGACCTTCCCGTCCGTCGGTGCGTGTCTCGCAGCAACGGAACGCAAATCCCACGGTTGGGTTAAGTGCTTAAGTTTAAACGAGCAAGCAGTCATGTGACAAGGTAAAGGCTGGCTGTGGCTGTGTGGTGTTGGTCGTGTAAGTACAAGACCTAATCATATTAATAGCAGGCAGAGGAGCGGGGGCAGTGGCGCACGTATCGATTGACAAATCATACAAACGTTGTAAGAAACTCATTTCTCAATTTGCAGATCCGCAAGATGCGCGCTCGTGCATGCAATACTGCTGATTGTGCTTTTGTTCCCTGCCCACCCAACGGTTGGTTAAAAATAGTTCTTTATAGCTTCCTCCTCAAGCTAGTTCTTTGAACTTAAGTGTTATTGTCGTTGCAAAGCAAGGTACCAGACCACCGAGTTTCCGTATACGCTGAAAAAAGTACTCTGAAAGGATTTCACATAACTTTGCAACCACGAATAAATATTGAGACATCTGGCAGCTCTAGCATAACTGCCCCATCCGAGTAATAAAATATAAGTCAGAGAGCCAAGTGCACTCACCTGACAGCGAACTTTTCTATGAATATAGTAGGTAATTTCAAAGCGTATATGATAAAGTCCAATATACTGCTGGGTGCAAGCGAAGTGATGTGATCCTTTTTTGGAAACATGGATCCAAGGGCCTTCAACCTGCTTTTGCAGACCACTATGCAGTCTCTTAGCAGGTGTTCTCATGTTTCAGGCTCCCTATCGCAGAACCGACAATTGAAGCAAGTAGCTAGGCCCATGTTATACTCGTATGTAGGTGCTTTTTCAGCTTACTGTGGCCAGTGCAGAATGCAACAAGTAGTCTGAATTTGTTCCTAGGGATGTTGATTACGACTTTAACCTGCTGAGGTTGTAGCCACCATTAGCAACTTGGCATGTCGCATGCCTTGGAGTTGTTGCCAATATCTCTTTCTATCTAGTCTTCTTCTTTGCGGAGCAGCTCCTTTATAGTATTGGGTCCTACCGCGATAAAAGGTTCAACATGTTCGTTGATAGTGCGGAGCGGAGCGAACCTCATCAGCCAGTTCATTTTCGGCTTCACCTTCGTGACCGAGCAAACAAATGAGGTGCACTTTGTTACGTTCCGCCAGGCTGTTCAGCCGTTCTCTACACTTCTGCACCAGTAGCGTTTTGATCCCATAGGTAGAGATTGCTTTAAGTGCAGCTTGACTATCGCTATGTATGGTTTAACGCTCGTTGAAAAACTGGCGTTGGAGATTTATCTCTATGCCGGAAATCTGCTCGAAAAACTGGCGTTGGAGATTTATCTCTATGCCGGAAATCTGCTGGAAAAACTTCCCTTCATTCCATTTAGCTTTGCTGGTAAGGGTGACCTTGAACTTCTTTACTAAGTTCACCCTTTCGGTAATGTTGTTCCTTGGGAGAAGAGCCGATGATATTACACCACTTAACTCTTTAATCCGCTGGGAAGAGATTACTTTAACATTGTCACATCCTTCTGCTGTCGTTTGTAGCAGTGTGTGTTTGACTACCTGACCGATTAGCAGTTGAAGTGGTGTGAGCTCAAGCGCAACTTCTAGTGTTGCCGTCGGACAAGTGCGCATTGCACTCGAAACTTAGATGCATGCAAGTCGTTGCAGCTTCGATAGTCTTGTATAAATCGGCCATTGATGAATGTAAAATTATCGGTAAATGCCCCTGAGAAAGTGGCCCGAGCCGGTTTTCAAATAACTTATCGAAGTCTCAAACCATTTCCATGTCAGAAATAAGAAATAATGTATAATTACCACACAAAATGTTTTTTTTCGCAGAAATTTCTCTTAAAGAAACCAATGGAGATCGATTCCTCGCTCAAATGACTCTCAATAGCCGATAAAGGTGTCATCCACCTTTACACCGATAATTAAACATTTCTGCAATCAGCGGCAATCCGCGTGACCAGCAGCCCATTTACGCCAGCAAACCTTAAAGTGTTCTCCTAGAATCGAATGCTTTTGTTTTCGCTTGAATTTGTAAAGCCCAGCGAAGAGATAAAATAAAACAGAAATTAATTTTCGCTTTTCCGCTTTTAAAACGCTCGAGCAGTTGAGGCCGCCTTACCTCGGCACAACACCGCAGCCAATCGCAAAAGCTTTGAAGACTGCCTGCGCGCCGCATCCTGCGCTCCAGCTCACCAGCAACGCAACCAATGGCGGCACCTTTGCATTGTGCCTAATTAAAAATCTCATTTAATTGGCATCCTGGCATTCACACACACTCACACATACGTGCATGCAATCTTTGGCTGCATGTGTGCATGTGTGAGTGAGCGTTCAATTCCTTTGTGGCCTGTCGATGTTTATTCAATTAAAAACCGCAGAGCGCAGCACACACGCACACTCACGCGTGCATACTTGCGCACTTGCATGTGCATCATACACGTAACAAACACATACACATGCACATTGGAAACACATATGGCATGAATGCAACACACACACACACATACACACATATGTGATTTACTTTCATTTGCTATGTTCGCTGTCAGCGCGTCACAAATTAACGAAGTTCGGCGCGCATTGATTGACTATCGAACTGACGTAGTGACACGGTGCATAAGTGAATGAGTGATTGAATGCTGGCCTTCGGTGCGCTGCTGCCGCGCGCCGCCTCCAGCCTGCAGCCTGCCGCTTGCTCCTTTGGCAGGTTGGTTTGTTGTTTGGCTTGTCGACGCGCTGAATAGCTGACGCGCGCCTGACTGACTCGGCGACGGCTTGTTGCGATTTATGTCGAGGTTAATGGCAAGCATTGGCGTTGACATTAATGCCATCAACACCGCTCAGTAGTAGTGCGCACTTCGCCAGCAATTATCAATATTGATGATGTTGCCGCTGCCACTGCCGCTCTTGCCGCGCGCTGCTCATATCGACGACTGTATTGACTCCTTGCTTGTTGCTACCGACGCGCCGTATTCACCAATTGCCAATGCGCTAGTAAGGAAGGCATCGTCGTCATCATCATCAGCAGCAGCAGCCACACGCACATCAACCGCTGCTGAATCTTCGTATTTGCTCTGGCGTAAATTGCCGTGGATATCGCTTAAAATGCGTATTAATGTGGCATGTGGCTTATGGCGAGTGCTGACAGACGCATATATCATAGGAAGCGTGCAAATAGTAGTCGCTGTGGTGGCACATACGAGTAGTTTGTAAATTGAATTACGGCAAAATTAATAGGGAAAGAATGCTCTTGCCACAAGCGCGGCGCATGCCCATTCTCTGCCCCAGCCACTCCATACCAACACACAACTTCAATCGCATTCCGCGAAAGGAATCAGTCTCACATTGATTCGCGCACTCACACCACTACACCCGCTCTTTTAAATCGCGAGAAAATTTTTTATTTGATGCAAGTGATTTTATTAAAAAAAAAAAAAACAAATTACTTGCAGCTCAAAATTTCATTTTTCGAAGTCGTTTTCGGCCAACTTTTACTATAACCTGCCGAAGTAGTAAGGAACTTCTCGATCCTTCCTCATTGGAGGGCCTAATTTTCTGTCAATTTCAGAAGCTCCTCCAAGCAATACCTACCAGAGACAGCTTAAGTTGCACAGAGATATATTCATCGTAGTATTTCCAACTTTTTTTTGTTTCCATTATCATCTATTTTCCCCATTAGTCACTTTATTATCTGTTGAATATAATTTTTACTGTTTTTCACCTTTTATTAGTAAAACAACATATTAAATGTCAACTGCTTAGCAACTCTTCAAACAAGGCTCCTAGCATCACTTGTCATCCATGGCATTTCCATTAAATATATCGAAAAATATCCATACACTCTCAACCAACAACAAGATTATGTAAAACTGTACACATTTACGGCCTGAAAATTGTCAGCTCACTTGCAACTCAGGCAACGCAGTCAACAGCGCGTACACGGTGAGCGGCATTGGTGAGGTTGCTGCGCGTTGCTGCATGATGCTTGTGTGGTCGCATTAATTAGTTTGATTTGCAGCACAAAGTGCAAAAACTTGGTTGGTTTGGAAAATATGCCGATTCGATTGCGTTCGAATGCGAAATCTGCTGCGCGCACACCAAATCTCTGGGGAGTAAAGCCGTACACGCCTGTGCCGCACTGTTGCGGCCTGCTCTGCGGTTGTGTTTGGGTGGTCCACCGCCACCCAGTCAGCCAGCGATCGCCTTAGCATGGCTGTATGCAGCGTGGAGGCACACACGCGCATTCCTAGGCGTGCGCGGCGACAGCAATATGCATGTCGAAATTCAACTGAAATTGCTTAACCACAACTACAAATTTTTGGACGCATTCGATTCTTAATGAAGACTGCTTTGCACTGCAATCTCCTTTGCTATGTATGCGATTCACCAGTAATTCTTAATTGAAAATTCGTTTATTTCGATTTTGCAGCAAACAAAGGTAAGCGGCAGAATACGTCATCGGCGCGTGCAGCTAATTAAGCGGAACTCAACCAATTTGGAATTAAATATTTGCATTGGCGTGTTCCTCAAGAGGGATGATTGACGTCAAAGACCAGTGATTGGGTTGAAGTTCCTTCATTGTAATGGTGGTGCACCATATATGGTATAATATAAAATAATTTAAATGTAGATGTGTTGTTATTGCGTACCTCGACATTGGAGCGCATACCCATCTTTACGCACTTACACACTTTAATGTGTTCCAATAAACGTAGAACTTAGCTGATCTCCAATCAACTATTCAGAGGTTACACTTTACTCAACCTATACAAAACAGATTCCAAAGCAGATCAGACAAAGCATTTTATATTTAAGCCCTCGAAATGCTGAAGTCGCTCTTACTACTAAAATGAACAGCACAATCAATTCCACGCACGTGTTAGAAGAGATAACCGAGCCGCGTGAAGAAACGAACACACAGAAAGTCTCATATAATCACACCATGAGCATATTTGTACTATGTATATGTCCAATATCACCACACATTTTTCGAAATTTCGATATAACGGGTGATCTAAGTGGAGATACTTTTTTTGAATAGCTTGTTTTTGACAGATGACGTATGAGACGTGTCAAGCTGTCATGGTAGTTTTGTTCGGCATTGTTTGGCATTTCATCATGGAAAGACCTACGCCTGTACAATGACGTTTTGTAAAGAATGTGTTTCGCGCTTCACTCAACTTATGGTCAACATAATCAGCCTACTGAGCGCACTATTCGCAACACCATCACCCGACTTGAGACACACCATTCATTATTGGAATAGGCTAGGCCAACGCGCAGTGAAGAAAATATAGCAGCCATAACTGAGAGTATTCACGAAGACTGTGGAGAGTCGATTCGGCGCAGCAACTCGGACGTATAGAACGACTTGACGCATTTTACGTCGAGATTTTAAATTGAAAGCGTACAAAATGCAGCTTCTGCAAGAACTGAACACGTTTGATCTTCCTAGGCGACATCGTTTCGCTTTATGGGCCCTTAAAAAGTTCCAAGAAGATCCGACTTTTTAGATAAAAATTTTGTTCAGCGATGAGATTCATTTCTGACTCAATGGCTAGTTAAAAAAGCAAGATTGCCGCATTTGCTAGTGAGATTCAAGAGCCATCATCCCATCCAGAAAAAAAAAACGATTTGGTGTGTTTGGAGCACAACATCACACTTGGTCATTCGCCAGTTACCGGTCGAAATGCCCGAACAAGTCATGGGATGGAGCGTCTGAGACGTATAATCTTCAAAAAATAACTGTCAAAGATTGTTCTGTAGAATCATAATAAACATTTCCCATTAAATTTGAAGTTTCGGTATTTTTTCTTTAAAAAAGTAGGGCACCTCAAAATAGGTCGCCCTTCATTTTAAACCAAATATTGCAGTTCGCTTCACAATGTGCCTAGCCGCATGAGGAATCAAAAGGAAATTGAACAAACTAACTTATTCAAATTCTCTAATTTCATATGATCTCTTCATTAATATAAATAATAATAAAATTGTATTAAATTTATATAAACATACATATGTATATTGCAGCACAATCCGCATTTTCAAATCACCGTAAATATTTCATTTCTCGCTTGCAAATAATTTTTCATTTTCAAAGTCAATTAAACGCAGTTAACTTAGAAGGACACCAAAAAGCACTTTACACTAATTGTAAATTATTCATTCACACACACATACATACATTAGTTCCGGTGAATTTACATACGAACACTTTTGCATTGACAGCTTTTACTTTTGTGTTGCAAGTTCTCTGCACTCGAGGAGGTTAGTAAGAAGTGGTGAAGCGAAGGGTGCAAATTCCAAGAATTTGCCAAGAAGAATGAAAGAACAAGGTGAACTTTTGTGTTTGCTGGTAAGAAGGGGCCAAATTCGAATGCGATCGTAAAGTACATAACACTATTGCAAAATATTTACATACCTACATAACTTCATCGATTTCTAAACAAGCAGTGTGTGGCAAAAGTTTCCAGGTGACTTAAAGCGAATCAAAATTAGTGAGTTAGAGTGTATTCTATAGTAAATTTGTATTGTGTTTAGTTCCCATTAGTTTCTATCAATCTTTCGATATTGGCTTCGAGATCAATAACAACTTGTCTTATACATACATATAATTTCGGATAAGTCGCTGGAGTAAGTATGTTTCTTTTTGCAAATAATTTTTATTGAATTCTTTATTATCAAAACATGGTTGGGTTTCTTCCTCTCTCCCTTTCTCTCTCTCTCTTTAGCTCACTCTGTCTCCCACTATTAAATTCCTTGTATAAAATAACTCCATAATACCAATATCCATAACTCTCTGATATCACGAGCAAATGGTAGAGAAGTTAGACGAGCCCTCATGCGTTCGCTCAGACACAAATAACCCCGATATGCATGTACTTAAGGAAATGATTTAAATACGGTTCAAAGTTCGAAACTGGAATATTCAAAGAGTAGTAAACAATGTGATGTGGTATCCATAGTTTTGTCGCCTACTGTATGTATAAATCGAAATCACTTTTACTGAACGGAAAGCAATTAATTTACTTGTGAATACTATGTGCGTATTCTCTCGTGCAAAAATATCCGAAATAATTAAATAAATATGTGGGCACATTTCCAAGCCATTATCTCAAAAGCACTCAAGTATCCTTTGGGAGGTTGCACGATTTCGAGCTTGCTGCTTTCCTTCTGCTGCCCTTTGTACGCGCACCAATGCAAGCCAGTGTTGCATAATGCCGCAATGTGCTTATGTGAAGATTTGAGAAATTTTAAAGTATTTAAATGCAAGCAATATATTGTCACATGCTCAAGCTATGCTTATAGTTTTTTATGGAAAAGATTTCCAGCAATTATCAAAGGCAACATGGTGGAGACAAATGGCATGGCAAATGCGCAGGGGACAAGGGTAATTGAAAAACAGCAAAGACAAATACAAATCCCAAAATACACTAAGCACTTGTGTGGGTGCAGACTTTCGATTGCATGCTCGTTTCTATAAATATATTAACAAATGTGTGCTTCCGAGAGCACGGTGATTGAAACCAAAGAAATTGAAAATATATTTGCGCACACCCTGCAAGAAAACTCTTGGACCTAGCAACTGAAATCCATCTGGTATCGGACCAAAACTGGTCTATGCGTGGCTTATGGGGCTACCAGATTAAAGTAACCTAATAGGCGCTAGAGTTGAAGAGGGAAGCGAGACGTATTTGCAGACAAAAAAGAGAGAGGCCGAAATACTCGAAAATTCTTCGAAGAGATGCAGCGACTAACCGAAGTTTTCAAGACTGGAGCATACTCTAGTATAACCCCCAGAGGTGATCTGGTGACTAATGCCCAGAGCATACTAAAATTATGAAGGAAATACTTCTCCAACCTGTTAAATGACAGTGAAAGCATAACACCAGGAGATGGTGAAGTCGATTCCCCAATCGATGATGATGGAGTAGAGGTTTCATTGGCAGACCATGAAGAAGTTCGAATAGGAATTACTTGTCTGAAAGACAACAAAGTCGCGGGAGCCGATGGATTGCCAGCCGAACTATTCAAACACGGTGGCGAAGAACTGATAAGGAGCATGCATCAGCTTCTTTGTAAAATATGGTCAGACGAAAGCATGCTCAACGATTGGAATTTAGGTGTGCTCTGCCCAATCCACAAAAAGGGAGACCACATAATCTGCGTCAACTACCGTGGGATAAGCGCCCTCAACATCGCATATAAGGTTCTATTAAGCGTATTGTGTGAAAGTCTAAAGACCAACGTCAGCGGACTGATTGGACCTTATCAGTGTGGCTTTATGCCTGGAAAATCAATAACCGACCAGATATTCACCATGCGCCAAATCTTGGAAAAGACCCGTGAAAGAAGATCGACACGCACCACCTCTTCGTTGATTTTACTGTTGCTTTTGATAGCACGAAAATGAGCTGTCTTTATGCCACGATGTCTGAATTTGGTATCCCCGCAAAACTAATACGGCCGTCTAAGCTGACGTTGAGTAACACCAAAAAATCCGTCAGGATCGGGTTTCAGACAGGGCGACTCCCTTTCCTACGACTTCTTCAATCTGGTCTTATAGAAAATAATTCGAGCTGTACAACTGCTGCCGTACGCCGTTGGCATCGATATCATTAACCTGAGCTGTATGAGATATACGAGGGCATTGACGAAGCTCAGCGAATTAAAAGACAGCGGCTATTCTGGCGAGGTTATGTTGTCCGAATGAATGAAAAAAAAATGGAATTTCCTTTTTGGCGCCTAACAGCGAAAAGGAGAAACGACTGACGCGCTGTTGTTAACTCAGCTATACACGCGTAAGCGGTGTCTACGTTAGCTACAAGTGATGAATTTGCATTCATTGCGAATTTCCTACTGGGTGCATTGGTAAGCAAAATGATGTCTATTTACATATGGTAAATGTTGCAATTTCTGAAAATATCTGCATTTGTGCATGCAACAGGAGATTAAAATTTTATCCAAACAGGATGTGCAACAAAATGAGAATTTCCATTTAAGTGTTGCTGCCACTACACAAGCATAGGCATGCAGGCACGCCAGATATTCTATGTTCTATCCCTACAGAGGAATATTAATGAACTGACAGTGCGTAATAAATCTGCTAATACATAACGGAAAGCGTGCGTGCGACTTAAACAAATATTTTGCCTACGAAAATTACATAAGCGGAGGGTGCTTTGAAATGAATGCAAATCCTCTACAAAGGAAAATGTTGTGTTTTAAGTTTCCGAGAAGATTTGGCATAATAACACGAATTTAATTACGAAATAAGTGCTGTGCCCTGCAGGAAATCTTTCGGGCTAAACAAGCTCTACTAAACTTTTGTTATGCTTACAACAAACAAAAAAACAAACACATTGTCGTAATAATAATATTTTGGTTTAAATTGAGAGTTTAATGGCACTTACCTGCCAAAGCACCCTGTGTGAGCGAGTATTTGCACAAATATTAACAAATAACACGGCTGAAAATTGAATAAAATATTAATTATTTTCAAGATTGTGAAATGTTTTGTATTTACTTTAATTAAAGATATATGTATATGTGTGCATATATTGACATATGTATATTTATATGTGTATTTGAGCGCTATGCCAGTCAATACATTTTTGTTTGTGTTTTTGAGTGAACTTGTGCAGCAAACTTCCAATTTTCTGGCAATATACTTAACTGATTTGCTGCAAGAATTGGAATGAATTTCGATTGCAGCATAAATACATATACACCATCGTAGGTATGTGTGTGTGGAGCGGGTATTTCGTGCCTTAAAGGATCTGTGCACTCACAGGAAATTATAAAATTTCAATAAAAGTATGGCCAAAGCACTCTAAGCAAAACGGAATTTTCGATAAACTGCAGACAAATTTGTGAACACAGCAATACACACACAGACACGCACACATGTGCGCGCAGCCAGCATTTATGTATGATTTAACAATATGCATGCATGAATATGTATGAATGCACAGTTTGTTGCAAGCATATTTGGCGCTGCTGCAGCCCTCATCCAGGCGCTCCGTCGCTCGTGCAGCTGACAGTGTGTTTCGTACAGAAGAATTCAGATTTCGTATTCTTGTCGTGCTGCAGCGGCGCTGGCAGAGCGCAGTCGAGATTGCTGCCGGAAAGCGTGTAGGAAGGATGAAGCAGGAAGCCTATGCATGCGTCCGTCCGCCTGCAGCACTCTGCAGCGCCACCCGCTGCTGTTCGCTATCACTATGACACACACACACACACATGCACACTTGCTTACATGCATGCACAGTTGTAAATAACTTTATTTTGATGTTTTGTTTTGATTTTCCTCGAGTATGGGCATTTTTTTCTCCTTGCTATTGCTGCAGTAGCAACAACAACAGTAAGCACTTGGTTAGGTCCGATTTATTTTTGTGATAAATAAATAAAATTGCAGTGTGTGCAGATTAAAATTCAAATTTCGTACGAGCGCCGCATCACAGTCGCCAGCAACACACACGCACACATACACAAACAGTTACAAATTCCAACACACATAGTAAGCTCACTGACAGCTTTTGGAATATTTTGCCGAAGCCTTGCAATGCAACACGTCCACGTTATGCATATGTGGAAGCACGCATGCGCTGCTGTCGGTTTGTTAAACTCCAACTTTACAAGATATGCCCGATGCCAATGGCAGCATGCACGATTTTCTGTTTGTGCTTGTTGGAGTGTCTACAATTTTGTATTTCTAAATCGGTCCTTATGTATACAACTGTAACTGCTCACTTGCGACCAGAAACAGCGCCGCATCAACATTGCTCAAGAGATGTTGGACTCAGTTCGCAACGACCCAGATCTGTTTCGGAAGATCCCAACTGGTGAGGAATCATGGGTTCTTTGATATGACATGGAAATTGAAGCGTAATCATCTCTACGGAAGCTGCCGCATGAGCCAAGACCAAATTCTACACGTCACTCATCATCCGTGTCCTGCTACAACTGCAGAAGTATGGACGATGACAACATCTGATGAGTCGGTGTTAAAAGTTTTCGAGAGAAAAGTTCTGCGGAGGATTTATGGTCCTTTGCACATTGGCTACGGCTAATACCGCATTGACACAGTTCAGCGAATTAAAAGACAGCGGCTAAGTTGGCTTGGTCCTGCCGTCTGAATGGATGACAACATTCCATTCCGGAGAGTATTCGACGGGGTAGCCGACCCACCGGAGGACGCAGAGGAAGAGGAAGACCTCCACTTCGTTGGAAAGATCAAGTGGTGAAGGATTTGACTACACTTGGTATCTCGAATTGGCGACGAATAGTGCAAAGAAAGAACGACTGCCAATAGCCATGACGTGACTTTGACAGCTGGTGGCGCCCATATTTGCTTACGGATTTGTGTCAAATTTTGTGAGTACGTTCAGCAGGTTTGCCATCATATCGCGTTTCACTTTGGTATATTGCTTTTAAAGTACCCAATTATTAGACATATTTATGTCCTCCAGCGGTTACTGTAAGAGCTCCTCACGTAAAGCACGGTCTTCTCAGATGAGGCCTGTTTTTGGCTTAATGGCTTCGCTGACAAACAGAATTGTCATTATCGGGGGGCGACAAATTTTCGTCCGGTTCAGAAAACGCATTTGTAAGACGATGTTTACCGACATGTATTTCCATGGAATTTAATGAAATCGAAGCCATCTCTATTTCCAACAAGACGGTGTGCCACTTCATGTTTCATGTCTAAACATGGACACATTTTAGCGACTCGTTAATTTTAAGAAATGGCCCAATCAAGTGGCCGCCAAAATCCTTTGATTTAACGCCTCTTGATTTTTCTTTTTACATGTACGTTAAATCAAAGGTTTACGTCAATCAACTAGCAACGCTTGAGAAGTTCGAAAACAACATTAAGCGGACTGTAGCCAAACTGCCAGCCGAAATGCTGCACTTGATCATCGCAAATAGACGTGAACGGGTGGAGATATCAAGGCTGAGCCGTGATGGCCATTAGCAAACATTTTGTTAAATTTTTAGTGTTTTATATAAATTTGGCAATGTCATTCTTGTTGGTAGAACTTGTATATTGGATTAAAATTTTTGAATCAAGTCCAGAACATCGCTTAACTTATTTTACAATAACTCTGTTAGAAATCCAAAATCAATGCCTATTTGGGACTTTGTATTTATGTAAATATATTTGCCGCACATGCTCGTGTATATCTTTTTTCATTTAGCCCATTTCCATGCTTATTTATGAACCCCAAGTTCGTTTCACTCAAATTAACAATCTACAGTGGAGAAACCCCTTTTCTGCATGTTTGTGTTGCCATTAACAATTTTCTGCAACTGTTCATTTCGATTCCACTTTGGCAAAATCAAATCATTCGGTTATCTTTGCACATTATTCACAACCGACTCACAGCCCAACCCAACCGAGTTGAGGGCCCACATTTCCCATGCAAATGCCGCATTTCGACTGTGTGTGTGTGTGTGTCGGTATGTGTGGGCATGTGGATAAATGCCAGCCAGTTTAAAGGAGTAAAAATGTAGCTTGCCTCATTTGCACAAGAATCATCAACCTCCCCGAAGAGCGGAGTGGAAATTCGAAAATTCGTAATAAGAGATGTCATAACATCCCTTTATTGTGTACCATTTCTGCCTTTTCTATGTAGATTATGCATGCCATCCTTTTATGAATTTCCAGCCGAAATCCATGGAGACCATGACGACGACGAGCATGTCAGCGCTTGACAGGCAACCCGACCGGCCAGAGGGTTCGAACTGTGTCAGCCAAGCGCACTGAGCTCGCTGGAACGTGGGAACGGGCAAGGCACATGAAACGTGCGGGTGATAGGTCGTTATTTTGCAGCCAAATCCACTTCAGACATTTGCAAAAGCCCAAAATTTATGAATAAAAAAACACAACTGATGGTCACTTGAATAAAAACAAAGCCAAAAATAGAAAAAGTAGTAATAAAAAATACACGATTGATACATTTCCAGTTGTTGCTGTTGTGAAAACTCCACAACCCGTTGTTATTCGCACATTTGTGGGCATGAAAAGCATTAAAATGAACGCAAAGCACACAAGACGCTAAAACCCGATTCGCCATTTTATTAAATTAAATCAGATTTCCGAATCATTGATGCCCTCACACGCCTGCGAGCCATCGAACTGATAGATCTTCTGTGCTTAAATGAGCAAACGGGTTTAGTCCGCACTTACGCTGTGACACTTGGTTACATACGGACAGACTTACGAACAAACATAAGATTAACGGTACAGTCGTTGCATATTTTATCAGCAAATCTATAGCAAGGAATTCAAAATGTCGCCTCTTAAATCTTAAAAGCTTTATTATTTTCATATATCTCATCTCCTTTCTATTTGTTCTGATTCCGTCGAAACAGCAGAATTTCTCAATCCCGTGGTGAGACATGGCTAATAACTCTCAATTCTACTCTAGATCGAGTTTAGGAAATATATCTAAAACGAAAGAGTAGTTGAGTTAGTTGAAGCTGAAGATACTCATTTTACCGCATTTCAAGCTTACTCTTATAGAAACTCAACCTTCATGGACGATCCAGCAGCTACGCGTACTTCCCTTAAAGGACATTTGTATATTCAAAATCATAAAAATATTAATCTACATATGGCTCTGTGGCCAGAAACACTCGTTATCTGTGTACCGAAGTTGATAAATTCAATTATATCGTGCCAACGCCAGGAGCCTTCGGCTCAACTTCACTGCCCTTCGACAACCGTATGTGCGGTTAAGTCTGCTTGTGTACCAGCACATCCTCGTACTTTCGTCCATTTTTGTTTTGCATTTTCAGGAAGCATTATGTGGGGTTCATAACAGATTAGCAAATTTTAAATAAATTAAAATTTACAAAGAGAAGGAGGATGGCATGGGGAAATATCGCTTACACAAATATATAATCTGATGAGTATGGGTGTGCATATTTTTGTAAGAGTTTGTTGAGCATGCAAGTACGGGGATGGCACTTATGCAAATAAGATACTCGAGTTTACGACAACTATTGTTAGGATGGCAGTAAAGGATGCCAGTAAAATTGTTGAAAGAATTTTTAACTAGTTTAGTCCTGCTATTTTCCGTATGATGAGGTTAGTCTGGTAGACTCGTGAGCCACGACGCCATATGGAGTGTCATTATATTGTTCATAAGAAGTGGTCTTCATACAGAATACCAGAGTTTGTTGAAATTCGCAGATTAGATAGATTTTGTGGCTTCACTATTGACACCTCTTCGACGTTTTTATACTGTGGGGTTCCCAAGTGTTTGAAGCGTTGCCTTGCTAGTACAGGACAAGTGCACAAGAGACGCTCCATTGTTTCACGCGTATTTTATTCTTGGCATTTCCTGCAGTCATCTCGATCTGTCAGTCCTATTATGCAGGCGTATGCCGCCACCAGTCTATGAACAATGAGTCTCCAATCATGTTCCTACAGTTTCTTCTATCAAGAGTGAGCAGGAACTTTGTGCATATCGATAGATCATTTCATCGACTTTTGAACCGCCTTACCTTGTTCTTATTCAGTTCATCGGAAAGACAATGCATGTATCTACCAATTTCGTTCATGTTATCGGATGACAGCCATACACCATTCTTGCTATCTCGTTAACTATATCATTGGCATGTCTGCCTTTGTGGACTGGTTTCTGGCAACAGTCTCCACTTCTGCCCTGCTTCTTAAGACACTTTTGGCCAATATGCGACACGAGGTTGCTACCTTGATTGCTGTTTTGTTGTCTACGTACATGTTTGCTTTGGAGTTTCCGAAGACCTCTGCTTGAAATCTACTTGCAGTGGGCCAGCACCTTAAAAGGCTTCATTATATACCTCAATCTTAACAGATCCTCTCATCACCAATCGGATGGTTACTGCTGAGAGATTAAAATAAAGAAGTAAAGGGAGAAAGGCAAATTGTAGACTCTTTATTCGACTCTTTAGACAGAATAAGTCTCGTCAACATTAAACCTTGTAGGAAGGAATAAATGGTTTCGAATATCAAAAAAATATAAGCTGAGCCAGGTCATAGTGGCTGCACAAGAACTCATGCAAATGCAAGAGTTATAAGTATTGCTCTCACTAACCTGTACCGGGGTACGTTTACGAAAATTTTCCATTTTCCTTAAATTAAGGAGGAGATCCAATCAAACCCCAAATCAATCAAAGCGAACTATAACTTTTATACATACAAATATGTAGGTATGTATAAAATAATTGAAATAGTCTCGAGTTGTAGTTGAATTGAAAGATCAAAACCTGATTTGCCTGGGGAGTTCCCAACACCGGAGGGCAACGTACACACAGCTCGCTGCGCTGTGTCAATGCACAATTCTCTCGCCCCGCGGCCGAAATAATAATAAGTAGAAATACATATTTACCGACATACAAGTAATATATGTTCATATGGAGATGTAAAATTGTGTGGCAACGCTGCCGATGCTGATGTTGATGAAATGTGAAAATATGAAAATATGAAAATCAAATTAGAAAATCGTCAAAATGAAATACTCACAGCGGAGCGCTGCACAAATTCGTTCGAGTGCCATTCACATAGCCGAATAAACATGCAAATGCGAGTACGAGATGGCCGTAGCCAGGGCAATGAGCAGACAATACAATCAACACGTCCACTCGCCGGGGAATAGAGACGCAGCAGCAGCGCCACCGAAGCAGTCAAAGTAATAAAATCACATTTTCCAATAAGCATAGCATGAAAAATAACTGGGTAAATTAAAAAATGAAAGCAAAACAGAGCTTACAACAATAGCAACACTATCACAGCAGTGCGCGCTGGTCAATGAACGAGTGCGGCAGCAGACACAGGTACTCTACATGTACATATCTAAGCAAGTGGAAATTTGTTTGCGCTCGAAATGAAAAGTAGAAATAAAAAAGCGGATGTGATGGAAATTATGGCAGCGACGTGCAACGCTTGCAGCGCTCGAGGGCACAGAACTCAATGGCAGCATTTGATGAGCGACGAGAAACAATCAGGAAATTATTGAACTGAAATTGGCTCGCGTTAAGCGATAAGTAGTGTTGCCACACCGCTGGAATTATTACACTCGCTTGCCGCTCGCCGCTCTGCCCTGCTATTATTGCTTATGCGCATATGTGTGTTGCACGTGCTCGTTACATTTTCGAATTTGTCGTCAATAACAGTTGCAATTGTCAGCGCCGTTTCTCCATTTCGCCATGGCGCCATTTCGTTGCCATGACGCTGGCAGTGCAATAAAGCGATAAATTAGAAGCACAGCCACAAATCCAATTTCAAGTTTTAAATTATTTCCGGAACAATGCAAATATGCTGCAAGCAAATCCAATTAGCAGATGATTAAATTCAATTGCAACGTCTACATGCTTGCAAGGGAAATGTGCATGTGTGTGTGTATGTGTAACTAAAAAAATATGTCTTCCGATTAGGTGCGTAAAAGGTGAACGGAAAACTAAAATTAATCAATCGCTAGATATATAAAATAGGTTTATTCTGAGTATGGAACATAGAACTTCTTGGTAATCTAACAGTAATAAGTCTACAAGTCTCAACCCTGCTGGTATGTCAACTTTGAAAAGTTAAATCCTCCAAAAAATTTTGCCTCACAGCAGGTCCAGCTAGATAGACGCCAATCATTGCGGCCATATTCACCTTACTAAGAACTAGTAGTTCCATGGACCTTCCACTCTGGGTCTGAAGGTTTTTGCCAACGATTCCTGAGCTCATGCGAGGCTCATAGATCCAGCGCCCGATTGCACATGACAAGCGAACATCAGCTCGTTCCCATCCTAAGGGGATTTGGGTGTGGGTGTTTTTTCTTGCAAGCTTATCGGAAGGAGAACATTTTTTGCTATCTTAAAAGCTGTTACTTCTGCCTGACCGACACTCTAGTGGTTTGAAAGGAAGTATTGATTGAGAGCTCCAGACAGAAGACTCCCTCTCCACTCATACCTTTGAGCATCGATCCGTCCGGGAAAAAGCTTACTGTGCCTTTTCTCCAGCGATTCCGCCCCAACCAAAAATACCTCGAAGGTATGTGCTCGAAGAAAATGCCGTTAAGATTGATCTCTGCGATCTAGTTTAAAGACTTAAATTCGCTCGGTTAGAATAAGCAAATCTCAACGTGGCATGTTCTTAGAACAGTGAACACGGCAAACTCATTCTGCTATAACAAGCATTAATCGCTCAGCGAGAATGGTTAATCGCCCTGAAAATCTTAGATCTTACACGCGTGGCCTGGGTATTCTTCCAATCAGAAGCAGATTCAGTATCCATCGCACACCATGGAAACAAAATGCTCAACATAGTCAAAACTGTATTTGTGGATCGCACCGTTTTAACAAATCAAACAAATACAAGATCGCCAAATCTTGAAAATATAGTTGCAGAAAGATCAGCACAGGTCCCAGATGAGAACACTTATCGAAATATTGATTACTTTGCTTAATAAGAAGAAAAACTAATACGCTTATCACTATTTCTGGTTTATATTATATTACGCACTTATCTGAGTAAGAATCGCAATTTTTTTCTATCAGAACCTAAACTATAAAACAAGATTCTTCAGAATATTATCTCTCTATATGTAGTCTTCAGCATCTCTCAATGCATCACTCCATACGAGGGGCATCAGCATACAATTGATGCGCAGTAGCTGGTAGCAGAGTCACTGTATAAACAAAGCAAAAACAAAGACAATAAAATGCCTTAAAAAGCCCTTCGGTGTGCGTTGAGTGCCATGAAATATCGCTGATGGCCCAATGATATGCGATTTTAATGCCAACACGGCTGCAAACGCATTCATCTTGTAAACGATTGACAAGAGAGACGACGAATGCAATAATGAAACAACAAACAGCGACCGAAAGCTACCAGCGCACATACATAAAAACCACAATAACAAAGAATAAATAAAACCGAAAACAAAAACATGAAAGTGAAGCCAATTTAATCGCCATTCGACGCTGCCCGGCTCCGCACATTTTTTACGAGTTCGACGCTGTTTGCCTTTGCTTTAGCCATGCATCATTGGCGCAGCGCGGAGTCATGCCTGCGATCCATGTCCACATGCGTGCGCAAGCGCACAGGTACACAAGCGTAAAACAAAGTCATGCGTCCAGCCGCAGCGCGCTGCCCCACAAACACGGGCAATTTAGTGCCGTTTCTTGTTTACTTTTAGTCGTTTGATTGTTGTCTGTTGTTCGTTGTTGCCCCTGCCGCACGGCAACTTGCATTTTGCATCATTGTTGCCTTGAAAATTGCCAACATTATGTCGCCGACACTGCCAACTGCCAATCGACAAAGTGTCTTTCTTAGTGCCTTTCGTTATTTGCACTTCCTTTTGTCGTCTTGCCGCCGCTGCTTGGTCTCAGTGCTGCAGACCACATCCACCGTCGCCTCGGGCCGACAATCGTAATGCGGTTTTGTCTGGATATCCCTTGGCGTGGACTTGGTGTGATCGTTTCGCTCCATTGTCCGCGATCCCCAACTGTCAATAAGTTGCCTGTGGCGTTGCTGGCTTTTAATGCAGCTGTTGCCTTTTGCTTTTAAAGAAACAGAAATCAACTTTTTCAAGCACAGAAAAAACGTCTGCTCGTAGGTATCGTATAAATGTATAAATGCATATTTGATCGCTCATCCAACTGATGTTGCCAATTGCTATTGATCTGTGTGTCTGTTGTGTCCAAAGTGGCTTCCACAGTTTCCGCAAAACATATCTTCGAATTCTTAATCATGACTGACCAGCGCCGAGATAACCCGGCTTTCTTGCATAAATTTTGTTTTTCCCTCTCGTTTCACTCACTTCGGCTTTTATCTATGCAGGAATTTTGCCATTTATCCCCTGTTGATGTCGGTCATAAGTGGGTAGTTATGCAAGGAAATTTTTTGTTTGTAGTCTTTGTGACCTGTTTCTTCAATGCTCTGATCAAACTTAAATGTTTTTTTCTACTTTCTCGCCCAGAGTCATCCGTTGGTGTTGTGATGTTGTGACGGTTTTTGTGGCTGTACCCGCAGAAAACATTCGCGAAGTAATTTGGAAGAATGGTGCCGAGTTGACAGTCCTTGGCCGGATAAAAATACAGGTCCGTTCCGGTTACTTAGACTTTACTGTCATGGTAAAAGTCGCAGATTAAGCTTAAACCCCAAATACACCGACTTGATATACAAGACTTCTATGAAACATTGACTATTGAATGATACGGACTTTGTTTAGAACTTTAGTAGGATTTGATCAAACTCTGGAAAAAACTATTCCGTTACTAAACTTGGGGGAGGTAATAACCAGCAGAGAAGGACGGTGTTCTAACGCCAAGACAATTTCTGTACCTTTAAAGCTCTAGCAGCTAACTACGTCTCCCAGATAATGATGATGGTTCTGATTTGAGCTCCTTAAGACATGGCTATTAAGACAAATAAAAATAAATAAACGGACGAGAGAGAAGGGATCGAACAGTGTATCGAAAGAGGTGTCATAAGCTAAAGCAACAAAACTGTAATCCGCATAGAGATTTGCAGAAATTTTCATGGAATCCGGACTACTCCACGCAAAGAACCTAGAGTTAGAATAGGTGGGCAGGAGTCTGCCGACCTAGTGTGGTAGAAAGTGTTGCAATATGAGGCCGAATTGTCAGCTCGGAAAAGGGAACCTCGATAACTATATGGGGAGTTCAGAGAACCCCACTCAACACTAGAGAACTTCATAGAAAACATGTGACGGCTAACGGACGGTTAAGAAGTTGAAGACAGAGCGCTACAGTGTCAGGTAGACTGATCAGAAATCTGGGCAACAGAATAAACCGACTTTGGGAGCCCGGTCTGATGTAGCAAAATCTAATTTCAGTCACCGAAAGCAAAAGGGAACTCAGGTGATGCGCCGCCAGTTTCAATTATAACTGTACAAAAAAAAATCATTATTTCGGTGAAAAGTCAAAGGAGATTGGTTTGGCAACGCAAACTTTGTCAAAACTGAGACAATTATCTGGGCTTTATATTACGCCAATTACAAACGGCGGCAAAGACGCACAATCATGCCACACATATGCTCGTATGTGGCAGATCGGTACAGACGTTCTGCAAATTTTGCAAATATTAATGGTGGCATCAAGAGACTAACGATTGAATTGCTTCGCAGAGAACGACAGATAATCGCCGCGGCGTATGGCAAGCCAGCCAATGCACCGGTGGCCGTTGCCATTCACAACACTGGTGCTCTAACCGTTGCTGTTGTTGTTGCCGCGGCTGTCGGTGGTGGCAATTTAAATTCCGCAATTAAGCGCGCCAAAATATCTCATTTCGCCAGCTACCAATTTCATATGAAATGTTTATCTCCGACGCAATCAGCGAATCCGCGCATAAACACACTCACACACCCTGCAGACCCCGCGCAGCATGGATGAAAGCAAGACACATAGCATTGTTTTTTTTTTATGTTTTGTTGTACGATTGTTGCTGCTACTGATTTGTTTGTTGTGGCTGCTTTGTTGCCCATAGCTTTGCTGTGTGTGTATTTGTTGCTGTTGCTGTGAGCTGACTTGGCAGGGGTACCTGCGGATAGACCCGCCATTCCCTCCAGCCATGCTGCCACAGCGCGGCGCACGCGAACCGGCAATCTGTGCCACCGCCAGCGACACACACTCGCTTTCATCGGGGAATTGATACTCTTTCGCTGTTGTTTCCATTTTATGCCCCACTGTTGTTGTTGTTGTTGTTCTCCAGCTATTGATTGCACACACAGGCATGTGTGTATGTATAGGCGCACTTGCCTGCTGACTCACTGTTGCAACAACATTTTGCACTTCGATTTCTGCCAGCTTTGCTCGTGTGAGTTATTGCTACCTGCCTTCGCGCTTATACGACTACAAGTAAATATGTAACACATACCACATATATGTCTGTATGTGCATGTATGTATGTACGTGTGTGGCAAGTAGCATGTTTATACATACTCACGCAGACATTTAATTCCATGGCAGTGCCTCATTTTCACTTCGTTTGGGCGATAATTTATGGCCGATGATGCTTTTAAATTCGTCCAAAAACAACAAAAACAGCAAAAACACCACAAATAAATAAATAAATAAATACAGGTAAAAGCAAAACCAACAACTGACGACTTTTGGCACAACAGGCCTACAACAACAACGGGCACTTGTTTTTGCTATTTGGCAGCGGCATAATGTTGCTTCAAATAATTGACGGTGTTGAGCACAGGAAATTTGCCCAGAAGATTTATTTCTTCACATGTCAGTGCAATTTGATGCACAGCATGGCCGAAGGTATGAGTTAGGCCTACAGCGCAGCGCACTTAGACCCGACCACGACTATGAAGTGTTTATGTACATGCCACCACACATACATGCGAATTAAGTCCTCACACCTTAGTTGCTGAAAATGAGGCCCAAAAATCGATTGGCTGACTTTGAGCTCCAGATTCGGTATTTTGAAAATTAGTATGTATAGCTTCGTAGAAATGTTCGTATTGTGCCAATAAAGCAAATACTTGCTTCTTTCGACTAAACAGAGCTTACACAATCGATAAACGAAATACGACACTATGGATGTATCTTCGACCTATGTACCTTTGCGATAGACGGCGAATTGATTTAGTATAAACATAAATTTGACTCTTAAAATGTCAAGTTTTTACTCAATACCACATAAATGTTCTCCGAAGAGCAAGGTCGTGGCAAGAAAGATTTTGTAACCCAGTCAAACCTCAATTGAAGTTAACGACTAATCTACTAAAGAATCACAGCTCATATCTAAGCTATAAATCGTCTTGAACTAAATAAGGTGTGAAAAGTGAGGCACAGAGGGACCACTGGCCACTTTCTTCACGCAAGATGTAGGGTTTATTCACAGTTTGTTCACATGTGATTGTGATATTAATAACTTAGCTTCAGAAGTTTTATTCTTTGGTTTGAATCGCCACTTGTGTCATTAAACTATGGATAGACTAGAATTACGAAATCACCACCTTATTGAAATTTAAAAAAAAAAAATTAACAATTTTTCCCTATTAATGGATCAACTTTATTATTTAAATGATGAAACAATATATAAATTTTATATTTCAATTCCCATTAAGAAAGTTTAACCTTGTTTTTACTACTTTCTTATTTACAGTGGATAAGGTAATTCCCTCAGCTTGAGAAACTGGCCTATAGGAGTACCATTCGAAAGTTCTACGAGAAGATGAAGCGACTAATGAAAGCTTTCAAGACCGCACTCTTAAAGGACCCAAAGCGGTTATCGATGACTGATATTGAAAGCGTACTGAAGTTATGGAGGGAATACTTCTCCATCCTGCTGAATGGCAGTGAAAGTGTAACATCTGGAGATAGCGAAACTGATTCCCCAATAGATGACGATGGAATAGATGTCCCATTGCCCGACTATGATGAGGTTCGAATAGCAATTACTAGCCTGAAGAACAACACAGCGACAGGGCAGCGTAACCGACGATTGGAACCTAAGTGTACTCTGCCCAATCCACAAAAAGGGGGCCAATATCTCACAATCTGCGCAAACTACCGTGGGATAAGGCTCCTTAATAACGCAAATAAAGCCTTATGGAGCGTATTGTGTGAAAGACTGAAGCTTACTGGCAATAAACTGATTTGACCTTATCAGTGTGGCTTTAGACCTGAAAAATCTACAATCGACCAGATCTTCACAGTGCGCCATCGGGAAGGACCTCTCAGAGCCGTTTGATACCAAACGAGTTTGCAAACATGGTGACTCCTTATCGTACGACTACCTCAATCTACTCTTGGAGAAAATAACTCGAGCTGAAGATCTGAATAGATAAGGATAAGAAAGCAAAACGAATGGGTCTGGTAGTGGACAAGTGCGAGACAAAATATCTCCTGTCATCAAACAACTGTTGACAGTTATAACATTAAAATCGTAGATAATTTCGTTTATCTTAGAATCAGCATCAACACCAACAACAATATCAGCCTTGAAATCCCTCGCAAAATCACTCTTGACAACAGGCACTACTCTGAATTGGGTAGGCAATCAAAAAGTAAAGTCCTCTTCCGACGAGTAAAGGCCAAACTCTACAAGTCACTCATCACTACTTTCCTGTTACATGATGAAGAGGCATGGACATTGACATCATCTGTTGAGTCGGCAGACATCACTCCAGCTCTGAAAATATTCGACACAGTACTCGCCAGAGGAAGCAGGAGAAGACCACCACTCCGTTGGATATTCTATATCGATTTATTTAAGTTTTAGGAAAATTGTGTATATTTTCTGTAAAATTTTATCGTTTGTGGTAGATTAGCTTTCTCAAGCTAATTTATAATAATATTATACAGACAAGAGATTTTATTGTTCAAATGAATAGGTTCCGAAACAATCTGACGCATTTGAAAAACTGTTTCACCGTTGAGAAACTACACTCTCTCCGGAGAACATAAGCTAACTTTATTAAAACGCTAATAAAGTAAGCAAAGGTGTAAAATATTAACTAAAAAATTCTTTACATGAAATAAGAATATATATAAAATTAAAAGATATTCACATCTCATTGTCTGTATGAAGTCCTCTTCCTCCAAGTGGATTGGCAAATGGAGTGATCTGCTTATACTACATAAAATTTTAATAGTCTTAGGTCATGTTTCAGATTAAAAATTGGAGCAAAAACGTTTCAACATACATAAACCTCACAGAAAATAAAGTCCTGGAAATATAATTAAATGTTTTTTTTCTAATTTTCTAAAAAAAAAACTTTATATTAGCTGATTTTTGGACGCTTTAGTGGGAGATTGGTATGTAATACAGCATAATTAAGTATAAAATTGTCCAAATGAGACCTCGCGTTCAACAACGAAACCAAAGACATTTCATATTCATTAGAAATGTAGTTGGAAAAAGGCTTTAGCTCTTCAAGAACTCTTAAAGAATAAGCAAAATCGCTGTCTATTATTCTATTATATTTATATTCAACTTAGTCAACTTAATAGAATGCAACTTAACAATTTATGTTTGTCAACAAGTATAATTAATTTCACTATACTGACAAGGATAAGGTAATTTCTATCTACACAACTTTGTAGTTTATGTATATTCTGCATTCTAACACTCGGTAAGAGAGGAATGTAAATAATTAAGCAAAATGAGGAAGCCAGCAGTTTTAATTTAATTATCCATGATTTTCAGTTAAGTTCACTCATACAATTATTTATATAATAGGCAAAAGCTGAAATACTGTCCTTAAATTTAGAAGCTGTTGAAAGCTGTCAACAGCACATATTCATGTCGCTGTCAGCTTGAAATTTTTTTCCAATGGGCACACACACATCGAGCTGATGAATATCCTTCGTTAGCCCAACTTAACCTTTTTGGCTCTCGTTTCGCAAACACATTCTCTCTCTCTCTCTTCTAGTTGAATTCCTTATTTATATGTGAACCTATCTTCACACTGTCATCTCATAGACGACTGACTTATGCCACTGTGCGTATTTGCATTTGGCTTCATGCCCTTTCCTCCAGCGGCCGGCTTTAAGGATATCTACGAACGTGAATCAAAAGTTTTCTTCGGTGTTAATGGAAATTACTTCTGCACACGATTTAAGAACATCTTGGCATAGATATTGTGCTAAAGCTAAGAACTATCTTTATACATTAGGGCGGTTCAATGCCTCACTGACCATTATAACCCAACATCGTGGCAGAAAGTAAGAGGGAAGGTGTCCACAGTGGCACCGAAAACTGTCGCTGAATTTTCGTAAATATTTTGCTTCCTTACAAATCAGTTCTCAACTAATATTCGCACACACTCGCACTTGTTGTCGCAATATACAGTTACGTAAGAGTTCATCACTGTCGTTATGTAAATATATTTGCTTTTAAGCGTGAGAAATAGGTTTAGTGCGTACGTTTTTGCTTTCAGTCATAATTAATGAGCCCAAATGAGGTCACATAAACGCCTACAAAATACGCCTGTGAGCGCTAAGGGGAGGTGGATGCAGCAAGTTTTTCTCGCTTTTGCTTTCGGTGAGTTATTTTCTCGAATATAGTTAATCACAATGTGCAGCTGCGACGTTTATCTAAGGGATTACGTTCACCTTAATCATTCGGGTATTTACATGCGGCCGTATGAATACTTCGTGGGCTGTGATGATTAAGCAAAGCTTCTTCGGAATACATATGCTCCTCATATTGTACTATAAATCTAATAATTTCGGTTAATTTTTCTCTTCATGCTTTCCATACAAAGCCATTAATAAGTTACGTGGAGATAAAGGTGTACTCCGTTTAAGTATAAACCATGGCATTGTCTTGCCTGCGAATCCAAGCGTGTGCATTAATAAAGAACACTGGCACATTCGCACGTTTTCGAGCGAAATCACAGCCAATCGCCGTTAGCAACCACACGCCAGTTGTACACTGCAAGGCATTTGTTTAAAGCATACTTCAAGGCGCTTCAGCCAGCGGTTGCGCAACTTAACGGCGCTACTGAAGCAACTATGCAAGCATATCGACCATGTAAACACGTCGTCTTCACACACACACACACATGCCACAAACACGTAAGCGGAACGGTGCTTTGTATTCGCGCCCACTCGTCCGCGCCTGCATGTATGCTATTATTTTATGGCGCGATATTACATCATCGGCAGTGCACAGCCGAGATTGCGCCACACAATCTGTTGTTGCTTTTGCTTATATCTTATTTCATTTTTGTTGTCTGGCAGCCGTTCTTCTCGGCCGCCTGATTTTACGACGCGGTTCCTGGGCCGGCACACACGCGCACTTCGGGGAGTTAGCCCTGCCGCAGCGCAAGTTGTCCGAAATGAGCCATAAGTGGAACAAAGCTTGCGAACGTGATCAAATCAATTTAGATGATTTTATTGTTCTTACAAGCCGAATGCTGGCAGCAACACTAAGAGACTAGTATTTATTGCAACGCCAGCGAAGCAAGCAGCTTAAACGACCCACAAGCCCATATAGCGTTTTTATTCGTATTTATATTTCTTGATACATATACACAGTGATACGAAACTGCAGCTGAAATCAAATAAAACGCACACATGACCTTGGAGCTGAGATTGAATTATATACAAACCATGCGACGGCATATACATATCTACCTTTCACATGTCACATGTTTTCCGTCAAATACGCACTCCTTGAGCGAATACATATGTTTCTGTCGTGCGTTCCAACTCTTTTGGATAATTGACAGTTATTAGAAGGTGTATATCGATTTCACAGGAATGCAGAGCTGTGACTTCTTAGCAAGCCTTGTCACTCAAGGTGAACTTCTCTCGACAGCAACCAACTTTAATCTGCCATAGGTGTGCCTGCAAAGGAGTTAGAAGCGGCTTCTCTACTAAACTAGTTAGGAAATGTTTTCATGACTTGTAAATGCGCCAGTTGATAGTGACGTTAATTCAAAATACACACACATATATAAAAAAATATGCATATAAGTATATAAATAGGAACATGTGTTAATGTGGAGCCCCACATATCTACAAATCTGAGCATTTACTATTTATATAAAAGCTTTTGCCCACATGACGCAAATGCTTTTAACCGAACATAACACACATAAAAGTATTAAATTATTCGCTTTTTACGCCTGTGCATTATGTAATTTCCTTTAATGCATTCTATTTTCAACCCTTTATTTGCTTCGAAGCACCGTAAATTTTTTTATAGTTTCTGTCTTCAAGGAAATGTCCCTCCCCATGTTTTTTCTTCATTTCTAAGAATTATGTTTCACATGCTGCTAACTAGTAAAATTATGTAAGCTTCTTGGATTTACGATGTAAATTTAAAATTCAGGTGGGGGTGAGAGGCTTTATATTTTCAAAGAAAAAAGTATGTGCTTTAATTAAGACCATTAACTAGCTATTCGACGAAGTAAAAACCAAAAAAGAGAAAATTATATTTTTCGCTAGAATTCTCGAACACCGAGTTCCTAGAAAAACGCCTTTAAAGTCCTTTTTGGACAGCTGTATCTTTTTTCAACTTCCCCGAACTCAATTTTTTTTGGCTAAATGAAACTTAAATTCTCACCTTTCGAACACTACATGGTAGCACTGTAGATATACGACTGCAACGAAAAGACTTTTTCGAATACCCAATATTTGGATCAATTTGAGAACTTAGCACCATATTCTAGAAATAAGTTTGAATCATGTAAGACAATACTTTTTTCTTGAAGGCGTGAAACCCTATAAGCCCTTGACTAAACGTGGCTCAGGCATCAAAAATTGTGTAGACGTGGTTTTTTACTTCATAGAGAGTAAAATTGCGTCCCTAAAAGGGAGTTTCTAGTATTTTCGTATTCGCATCATGCCGATTAGATTTCGAGATTGTAACAAGGCTGCCAGAAACTATAATTCAAGTCAGCCATTGTTTATTAGCTGACATTAGAGCAATATTTCTTCGACCTGTTGACTGTACTATGAAGTCGAAAAAAACCGTTTTGCATATCATAGGAGCAAATCAAAGGTTAAACATTAAAGAATCGGCTAGAAAGTAAAGACTTTTCAATTCGTTCGAAAAAATTGCCTCTGGTTATATCCAGTGAAGAAGAGCAGCGGTGAGATCCGAAATAACTCCTCCCGAGTCCACAATTTTCAGGGGACTCAGTACTCTGCAGCAATGTGTTGCAAATTCTTTTCCCCAAAAATTCAATTTTCCAATATAACTTATACCTATATTAATTTTTATACTACAACCATTTTTGGTGTTGCCTACATTAAGGCTGATATCGCAAACTCTACTACTGTAAAAAGTAGTAGAATTTATGACATAAAATAAAAAAACAAAAACTTTTTTCTATAGCAAGAATTCTAGGGTATTAGTCGAAGTTTATTTCTCGAAAACATACGTTTTCATATGTACCTTTTGTTTTCGATTTCCTCTTACACTTATTTTTTTATGATCAACACACTTCTGCTTCCGTGATATACTAATTATGAAGCGAGTGTCTTCATTATCACTTCCGGTAAGCAAAAATGCTAATGGTGCATACAGCGCGAATATACACATATGTATGTATGTATTATGAAAAATCGATACACATTAGCGAGAAAACCATTTATCATGACAAAGCAAATATGTGTAGGTAAACACTCTAACTGTCGCATAACAGCCAATTGAGCAAAGCGTGCAAGCAGAAAAAATGTGACAAAAATTGAGTAGGGAGTACTTAAAACGGCCCGGACGCGCATTTCATTCACTTAGACATTACTAAATGTAAACGACTTGTATGTAAAGATTTGAAGCGAATATCGAAAATAAAGTATATCTTTAATATCAGCTTGAAGTAGTCTATGGACCTTGAAACTTTCTCTAAAAGTAGTCGAGGTGTAGCATATTGTTATACGTGCCGTGCAACATGTGGCAAGAGTGCCCAAAAGAACAATACATGCCAAGCTACAAATTATTCCTGTGAGTATTCAACGCATATAAAAATGTTGAGAAACATGTGTACCACAACATTGTTGCATAATATAATAATATGTATGTTGTAACCAACAACATGTGTTGCAGCCAATCGAAGTTTGCTTCCACTTGGTGCTCAACGACTTCCAGCTGAAGTCTAGTCTCCGCGCTCACCACCAAATCTTGCTTCAACACAACTCACGAGCGCTCTGCGACTCGCGCTCTCGCTACACGCTCGCGTTAAACACATGCGCTTGAAAAAACTTAACGAAACGCTCTCCGGTTTTGCAAAGTGAGTGGCCTCTTGTACGCGGCGCATGTGTTTGTATGGTATATGCACAATTTGCACAGAGACACAGGGTGCACCAAGTGAAATAAACTTTCACATTCAGGCAAAGGCATACACACACGCAACGCACATTCGTAAATATTCAGCAAATTTTCAGGTGTCCAAGCATTGTGTTAAATATTGACATTCCTCGGAAGGACATTTCCACCTCAGCTGCCCGACGACACTAAGTCGGGGGTGGCGGGCAGACAATGTCACCTCAGTAGCGGCTAATGCTGGCGCTTGTGACGTGATGCCACGCTGTTTGTGCCGAACTGTCGAATATTTGGATCCTGCTTGCTTAAGGCTAGCTCCTTGCTGCCTAGCGCTCTGCCTGTTTTGTTGTGAGCTCACCGTTTCGGTTTTATTTGCTCACCTGTTTTTCGTTGGCACTCACTCGCTTTGATGTTTAATTTATATTTGTGCTTTGGCTGCTTTAATGCGCCGCACATAATTATGTATCTTTATATGTATGTATGTTCATATGAATAAACAACTTGCGATCTCAAATAAATAAATAAATACGCGCGGAAATGTGGCGCGGTGCTTTCATTCGTCACTGTGTCAATCTACGGACACATGTGTATACCCACACACACACACACATATGTGCGCCAATATGCTCAATTCCTCACAATCGACTTAGCTGTAATTCTAGGTGTATTTAGGCGTGCTTGGCTGCTGGTTCAAAGGAAGAATTCTTGTGACTTCCTGTGGTGATTCATTTGTGCTGTCAAAGCCGCTTTAGGCATAAAGAAAGGCAAAATGCGCACACAGTTGAACGCACACACATAAACACACAGTCTTGTATGTGGTCTACAATCCCCAGTTCCATGCAAAAGTTTATGCAAACATACACCTACACTTGTATGTACATATGTGTGTATGTTTGTAAGCTTTCACAGCTATCAATAGTAATAAAAATAGACAAGAAAAGCTTAATGTTTGGCAGGGATTTTCTTGGCTATTGGGATGTTAATTAGTCGGAAAAATTACTTATTTATGCCGTAAGTATAGGGTGAAATATTTGTTTAACACATCGGAAAGGTATTAATTAATTTGTATTTATGCGCTAGCAACCTGGCTTGGCCGAGCTACATCGCTTACCTGCTCAGTGTCTTTTGGTGTAATACAAATACGCAGGTGCTTGACCTGGACGGATTTAGCCGCTAACAACTGCACTGAAACCAATATACATATTTATGTACATGTACGTATGTACATATATAATAAGTAAGTATGTTAAATATGTTTGCTTTGGGGAGCGTTTAGCTTATGTCACATTTTCTAGTTATAATTAGTGTAAGCTTATATCTATTTTCTTATGCATTAATATATGCTTTTATGCAATATATGGACTCTTGCATAGATTGTTTGCAAAGCTGGCTAAGAACGAAATTTCAGTGACTGTACTTAATCTTATTGTGGTAGCTTAATTGTTTAAAGTATTGGGTAGTCGAAAAAGTCCTTTCGTATTTTGTCAACAGATGTCGTAGCAGTCGTATATCTCCAGTGCTCACAATGACATTGTGTCATACAATATAGTGTTGGAAAAGTGAGATTTTAAACTTCATTTAACCAAACAAAAATACTAAATTTGGGAAAGTTGAAAAAAATTAGTGAAAATTATGAAGAAACTCGCCCGTTGTGGAAATTTTTCACCTCGCTCTGGTCGACCTATCGCTGAAAAAGTCGATGAAATTATGGAAAAAATTGACCAGAACCATCACATACGCAGTCATGGCTCCGATAAGGAACTTAACATTCAGCATCAAACGGTTTTGAACCATTTAAAAAAGGCTGGCTACAAAAAGAAGCTCGATGTTTGGGTATCACATGAAATGTCTACGAAAAATTTAATGGACCGAATTAACATCAGCGATTTTTTGCTGAAACGAAATGAAATCGAACCATTTCCGAAGCGAATGATAACAGGAGACGAAAAGTGGATCAAATACGACAATAATGTGCGAAAAAGATCATGGTCCAACATTGTGAGGCGCAACAAATGGTCGCAAAGCCAGGATTGACGTTTGGAAAGATTATGCTGTGCGTTTGGTGGGATTGGAAAGGAATCATCCACTATGAACTGCTCCCGCATGGTCGAATGATTGATTCTACATTTTACTGTTAACAACTGATGAAATTGAAGCAAGCAATCGAAGAAAAACGACCAGAACTGATCAACAGAACAACGCTAGACCACACACATCTTTGATGACTCGGCAAAAACTGGGAGAGCGTGGCTGTGAAGTTTTGATGCATCCATCATATATCCCCGATCTTGCCTCTTCGGACTACCATTTGTTTCGGCCAATGGAGAACTCCCTTAATGGAGTAAAGTTGACTTCAAGAGAAGTGAAAATTTCTTGTCGCAGTTTTTCGTCGAGAAACCAGAAAACTTTTACACTGATGGAATAATGTCTCTAGAGAAAAATGGAAAAAAGTGGTGCACCAAAATGATACATATTTGGTACATTAAAGTTCATTATAAATAAAAAAAAAATAAGTTGAAGTTTGAATAGAAATACGGACTTTGTATCCACGAATTGCCATTCACAGCTTGACGTTAACTAAATAAACATACCTATGTATATCAACACAAAACTCAACGAAATTAGATCAAAACTATATTGCTCTCTAATCAGTCTCTTTCTCAAATCTTCATATTAGTTAATCTTATATTTTGTGTAATTTTTGTTTCTCCATTTTCCTCGAGCACATATTTTTAAGAAATCAAACATGAGTGTTAACATAACAGCGAGATTTGAGGCTAAAAATCTATAAAAGAGATTCATACGTTCCCTTGGACATAAAGTATATTTAATATAATGATTTTCTGTTTGTTGACTTTTCACGGCATAAATCGGTGAATATACCAGATATGATTAGCAGGTCTTCCATGTCAATCTAAATACGAGACATCTCTGTAAAATAAAGGGATACAATTTCACTTAGCAAACAGTTATAAGCTTTGGATTTAAGCTTTGAATTAACAAATGCTTTGGAACGTTCGGTCATCGAGTATAATTTATGTTTAGAAACAAGTAATATGAAAATCAAATACGATGATTTTTGGCAGTAAAACCCAGCACTCATCATAAGTGGCTTCCTGAGAGCAACAGCTGCCGGGAATGCTACTAAAACAACTCTTTATGCATTTTATTAAATTGAACGATTATTAGGGTTTCCTAAAAATATATTTTCTGCGCATATCCTCATTCGAAAGCAACCACAAGCATATATACATATGTATATAATTTAATTTCAATTCCAACGTTCACATATGTTTGCGTGACTGTGTTTCTGCATCAATTTGAATATTATGCTAAATAAATAGTTTTTAATTCCATTTTAATTGGAAAAAGGCTAAAATTGATATTTTTGTATACAAACTGCATAGAATCGCTTAAATGGCTGGTGGCATAAATTTTCGAATTCCCAGAAATGCATCAGCAATATTTCGCATTAATTGCATAAAATCCAACACATTTTACTCAACTTAAAGCCACAATACACTGTCATATAAAATAATATTACATGCCTTACTTTGTATGAAATTCAAAATCCACTGCAATAAATTATAAATTCCGTATGCGTTGCTGCCACACGCACACACACATTAACATGCACGCACACGCACACACATGTCAACGCTCTAATAACTGCGCAAATTGCCTTTCTGATACAAAACGGGAGCACTTAAGTATAAGCAGAGCACTAAATTGAAGCACGAAGCAAATGCGCATGCACTAAGGTCTAGGGACCCCCTCCCCCCGCATTTGTTGAGTGTGTGGGTTCCTTGTACTTCTCTATGCAGAAAGTATGCTTGAGAGGGAAAGTTGCAATACCCAATAGGAAAGTGTGCTAGATTCACATTTTAGAAAGCAGTTTTTAGTTGTTGCAATCCCAGCTTCGACAATGCCGCTTTATGCATAAAGATGTAGCTGAGAACATAGTGCATGACCACGCCAAGCAATGGAAGGAATGTGAAGTGATTTTTCCCATTTATTTGTGCTAAGTTTTGCGGTTTGTCCGAAAAGTAATAGGACTGAATTGATTTAAAAAAATGTATTGAATTCTTTGAAAACTTTCAAAATAGGCATCAAAGGTGTCACGGAAGGCATTCTTCAGACCTCTTCGCAGCCCTTCAAAAAAGCCTGGTGCCACCGAAACACCCCTGCTCCCTGCTTGATCATATCAAAAGTCTCAGTCGCAGATTTACCAAGTTTCACTCAGCATTTAATCGCGTACCTCTGCTCTAACGAACGCTGCATTTTCGGCTTGCACACAGAAACACGTCGCGCGGAAATATTTGTCCTGACTCTCCAGGTGCTCGGAGACAACTGACCAGCCGCTCGTTCGTTAGCTAGGAACGCCCTCTACCGAATCCAGTCGGTGCGCACATGCTCCGAAGTACAGTCGCGGCGCAAGAAAATCAGTCCTATTACTTTCAGGACAAACCCTGTATGCCTACAAGACGGTTTTTCAAGTTCTACTGGACCGATTTATCGACATTTTGAGTGTCTTCTTTATGGAATTGTTAACGTCATTTACAGTGGTAGAAAAATTTTTTTTGTTTCCAGACAGTCGTCATTTTGTGAAGCATATGTTTTACAAACTTTGCAGTAGTTCCAGACATTACGACATTATTCTAGATTAATACCGTTTTTATATTTTTCAAATTGAAGTTAAAAAGGTGGGTCTGGGTCATTTTTTGAGATCACTTCATCAAACACTGGTTTTTGAAATTTCTATTTTTATTTTTTTTTTTTTGTTTTTCCCGTATTCTTATAATGTTAATAAATAACTAATAGAAAAATTAAGAGTAAAAATATTAATTGCCTTTGGAGATACTTCAAAAATTTCGTGAAATTCAGGTTTTTAGACTAGAATGTCTCCCTTAACATATTCTTCTATATTCAACACCTTACTTTCCACCGAACCAAAGATTTTTCAAAAAAACTATTCTCCTATAAAAAGCCAACAAGATTTACACCATGAACTTCGGAAGAACACCTAAAATGTTGTCGCTTCGGTGCGCAACGATGCCAACCATTGCAAGGACAAATTCTACTACATTTTTAGAAATTCATTAAAATCATCATGAAAGCATCAGAACAGTGTGGAAACCTCATTCGCTGCCCACACTCCAGAATCGAATCTACAACGATGATGCACTGCAAAATAAACGGTAAATAAATTTTCCTTTGTTTCAACACACATTAAAGTACACCGTCCCGTTGATGTGAGAACAAGCTGCAGGCATGTTTTCCAACGAAATTTCATATAACTGTTTAATAATTTTTCAATTTGTTTTAATGAGTTTTCAACGCTATTTCGCTCAGCTCGCCAGGGACTTGTTGACAGCTATTCCCCACGGAGGCCTCATTCAATATGCACAAAACAAGTGAAGTACATGCAATTACATGCAATAAAAATCACAATTCTGGACATTATAACGGTTAAATATAAGTGTAGGCGCATTCGTACATGTGTGTGCCGACGAATGCATGACTGCCAAGCGTTATAGCGGTACGTCGAAAATCAAAAATGCACATAAATTTCAGTTTCACCATAATACATTTGCGCGTGTGTGTGTGTGTGTGTGACATGACAGCTTACAATTATGCCATTTGCTGGTGTCGCGCAACACCACGTACGAAAGCACACGCATATGAAGAGAGATCTATATAAATATAGAAATGTACATATACTATACACGCATACACGCGCACTATGGACACTGTATGATAAAGGAGAGGATCGAAGATAGCAGGTCCCGCACTGAGCTTTGGTACTTTCAGAGGAGGCCTAAGGCTAAACCACATAGTGAAGCGAAGAGTAAAAAAATGAGAAAAGCCTTAAAACCGGATAACACTTATCGAGTGGGTCTCGAAATCGGAGCTTCTCAGTACTTTAAAACAACTTACTACTTTTATCTTCATTTCGACTGGATGCTCACGTTGCGGCTGGTATAAAAGACAACAAATTTCAATCAAACTAATTCTTACCTATGAAAAATCGCCCGATTTCGCAGTCAATGACAACAATAAAATAGTTGACCGATTTTGCCCTTGGTCCAAACTTCATACCTTGATATAATGAAGTCCGATTTTCTTAATCATTTTCCTCATTTGCTCAATATCAAAAGTTGTCATCGAATAGATTTTTATATATAAAAGAAAAACTAAGAAATTAAAAAAAAAATTTAATTTTTAAAAAAAAATTTATTGAAAAAATATTTTTAAAATTTTTAAAAAATTTTTCAATAAATTTTTTTTTTAAATTCTTAGTTTTTCTTTTCTAATCAAAAAAAAAATTAAAATAAAAAAATTAATTTTTCAATGAAATTTTTATAAAATTTAATAAATTTTTAAATAAAAGACATTTAAAAAAATTTAATTAAAAAAAAAAATTTATTGAAAAATATTTTTAAATTTTTTTAATTTTTTCAATAAATTTTTTTTTCCAATTTCTTAGTTTTTCTTTTCTAATAAAAAAAAATTTAATTAGAAATAAAAAAAATGTGAAAAATCACAGCTTTTGCTAGTTTTATGCCACAGTAGAAAGCAATCAGAAGTGTTTGCACCTGCTATGTGCTGTTGCTGATGCCAGTTGTTGTTGCCGCTGCTGCATGATGCAAATGTCCGTTGTTAGGAGCGACTGCTAACAACACGCATGACAGTTCAAAATATTCGCACTTTACAGAGCTGCCACAAAAGGCAGAGATTTGCCCACACACATGCGCATATTATAACGGTATATAGGCACACAAACACAAAAGCAGAAACAAATCAACATAAATGGAAACGTATGTGCCACACTAAAAGCTACACAGGACAATGTATACATGTATGTGTAGTGTATGTAAATATGTTTGTGCGAGTGTATTTGTACATATAAAACATTTAGTAACGGAAATTGCGACGACTTGGCACTTCAGAACACAGAGTTGCATGCTCATGCATATAAACAGACGCACGATTGAGGAAGACGTGATTTTCTGCAGCTGCATATACAACATGCTCACATACACACATACGCACATGTTTGTCCGTCCGAAGACGTTCGCCTTTGCCAAGAAAACTGATTTGAAATTTATGAAAAGTGTGCATTTTGAAAATTTCATGCCACACATGTGCATGTGTGTAGCTGTATACCAGTAAAGGCATAACCAACAACAACAAACACCGCAGCCACCTTACTTAGTTGGAATGCTTAAATATTCATTTCATTCTAAAATGCCCATTTGAAATATTGCAAAAGGCAACTCGAGTTTTCATTACGCAAAACGTCATGTAAAGCAAAATAACTGTTTAATACGCACACATACATGTACATACATAAGCACACGCACACATAATTGTTAAGAAAACTTCACAGTTTTTAATTGAAATTTATTGCAGGTAAATAGCATGTACCGTTAACATATTGCAGACGCTGTGGTGTATCTCAAAATAACGGCGTGTTGTTGTTCATATAAAATTTAAATTAGTTTTGGAAAGGTTTGCTTAGAATGACATTCCCCGGTATTAATCTTGAAGCTCTTTGGTTGTTTTCGAAGACCCTTTTTTATAGTAGCGGGGAGCATCGAAAGCTGGAGTGTGGAACTTTAATCCGCTAAATCTAACCTACTCCCAACTCAAGACTCTCCCGCGGAACCACCGGCTCAGTATTACCTTGTGGTAGGGACAAGACATTTAAGTCTCCTCTATTGCGCGGACTGACGGTCGCCTAATCTGTTGAAAAGGACTCAGTTTAGTCATTATGAAAGCAGACGCTTCGCTAACAGCTTTTAATTTATCAGTCAACTGACACATGAGTGTCGTTAAATTAACGACCGTAAAACTACAACCGAGTGTGGTTTTTAATTTTTCAATTGTATTTGAAAATCGAGGGCAATAAAATAATACATGTTCAGAGTCTTCTATATACTCTGTATACGTCGGACAGTTCGGACTAATGTTCTTGTGGAATCTGAAAACGTAGCTTTTAAAGCACCGTAGACATGAGTATATAAGTATTTGCGTCAATCTGTCTAGCCACGAGTGAATGTCCAGTATAAGCCAAAGGGTCCAGCACACTTTGGATGAGGAATTCCACCGCACCTGCCACATTTTAGTACTATTTTTCCTCTCCTCTGTCTTTGCTGATACTGTTTTAGGCACTGATAGCTGATATAAACATTCCAGTTCATCTCCCTGGATGTCAATGGGTGGCAAACTGGCCAATACTTCAGCAGCATCGGTTGATATAGCCCGTAAAGCACTTATTACCCGAATTTCTGAAAGCCTATGCACTGCAATTATTTTTTTTAGGATACGCTTTTATGTCCATTGCCTGTATTCATACTGGTGCCGCATACACTATTGCGGAACTCATTGAATACGCACACAGCCTCTATTGGTCATCATTCTCAATAGAGCATTATAAATTTTGTTTGCTTCACCGGAAAAATACTCCAGGTGTTCCTTAAATTTTAGTTTGGAAACCAATGTTACTCCCAGCTACTTCAGCTGCGGCTGTGAAGTAATCTCGCACTCCACTATAGTAAGCTCTATTCGTTCTTCTATCTTCCTGGTGCTTATGAGTAAAACTTCTGTTTTGTCCTCCGCCAGTTTCAGACTCGCAAAAGAGAACCATTGATGTAGACCTTTTAAATACTCTTTGAATTTAATTCTTAGGACGACTAATTGTTTGGCCACTGCTACCACCATGAGATCATTCGCATACGCTACTAGTTCCACGTCTGCGGGATGTTGTCTTCTTAGCACCCCGCCATACATGAGGTTCCATAATTGTGAGCCTAACACTGAA